>NC_082341.1:118896865-119223254 GCF_027477595.1 Haemorhous mexicanus
TTTAGTGTCAAGAGTTTTTAAGTTCATTAGGCTTCTCTATTCTGTGGCAACTTTATCTATTTTTTCAATACAGACTTAAAATATTTAAGTCTTTTAAAGATCCCCTCTGATAATTTCAAATACTGCAACACAGCTAGCAAATTATTTCAAGCACAAACTACTTTAAGAGTTTGCTTGTATTCCCAGCTGAAGAACATTCAGACTCCATCTGCTCCATCTGTTAATGCAGAGAAGTAGCTCTTTAAAACAAACCTTAGATGAGGGAAGTCTATTTTCTCCTCACAAGCACAAGCTAAACCTCCCACTTAGATGCCTGAAGCAAATTCACTATACCTCTGCAAACTGGCTGGAAGTTTTAAGTTTTACTAGTTTTGCAGATAAAAAATGAGGCAATGGGTTGCTCTTTTCTAGTAATTGGTCCTAAAAGAAAAACATTATCTACTGGTTCACTTTGTGGACGCCCATTAAATTATACAAGTACTTTGTATAAATCAACTTTAATCAGCTACATCAAAGGTGCCTGTTCAACTCAAAGAGAATGAATAAAATCTGCAATCCCAAAGGCAAATGTGGTAAAATGAGTGGCAAGCAATGAAAAGGAAGGAAAAAAAAAAAAGTGTGGGCAGGGGGAATTACAGCTATTAATCTTCAAAGAACCCCATTCTTAATTTAACCAACAGACATTCTGAAAACTTCTTGAGTCACGTTCTTCACTTACACCACTGCTCTCATACTATATTTGATAAAGTTTAATACACTACATTTTCTTGTTTTGGGGATTTTTGCTAGTTTTAGGCAATTTTTCTCTTCAGAATTACCTTATCAGGGATGCCAGGGCTGAAAGTAAATAGAAACTGAACATTACTCAAAATGTTTTTCAAAAAACATAAACTGGCAGATTGCTCTGCGTAATATTGCATCTTTATTGTTACTAGCTATTCTTAGACTCTTGATTTCCCACAACCTATTCACATAGAGCACTGCATCTACCACACATTCCCATACATTTATGAAATTCCTCATTGTACTCCACACTGATTTTTGCAGTCTGTGGAGACAAGTGGCCTTTAAGTTGCTTTAAGCCTCTTGAAGGGGGAAGTCTGCCTTTACCACACTATACTCCATTCCCTCTCTTCCCAGATAATCCCACTTTTCTCTAGAGTGCCCTGCACTATGTACAGCACTGATTGCCTTCAAATATTAAACTAAATAGTGCATGTAACCCCTGACCTGAAAATTGTCTAACAAATTTGTGAAGTGGTGTGTATGCCAAACTTTAATCAACTTCAAATCCTTTCCAACAGCACAGAACACCCAGAGAATGGTGCAGCAATCCAGAGTGAGAAGACTTGGGCTCTTCAGTGTCCTAGAATAACTTTACTAGAAAATAACTTAATTTCTTTGATCTTTCAATATTATTGCAAATTCCAAGAAAACAAGTTAAAATAAAATTAACCCAGAATTTGAAAACCACCTTCCAATCATACTTAGGATTCTTTCAACCAAGTAGCAAAAATTAGCTTGGTAAGTGATTTTTCTTTTTAGTAACTACAAATCGTTGTTCTCCTGTATTATAGTATGCATAGATTACCATACAATACATTTTCAAGGAGCCTCTAGAGTGCCTGTTTCACAGCACAGCTGAATAAAAGCTCAACTTCCTTCAGGTAAGTATGGAAAAAATCTTTAGTACTTGCCCAAATACCAATTGAAATTTATTTCACAATGATTAAAAATTGAAAGCTTTTACATTTTCCCTAGTACAGAAATAATTTCTAAAGTTAAGATTTCTTATCAGAAATAAAATTAGTAAAATAAATTACATTTAAGATGTTTATAGTAAATATAAATGGCTTATATTTCTTAACACAAGGAATAAGTGTTCAGTATTTGTTTGTAAAATTTAAGAGACAGGCCTTTTACATATGGCTTCATTAACATCTTACAGTTTGCCCTCAGTCATATCCATCAACCCAAAAAAGACCTCTACACATAAAAGATGCATCCAAATGATTTCAATGAAGTGCAGTATACTTCATTAGAGAGAACATGTTTTAATTAACAGTTCTAATACCAGTTACAGTGTACAGTACTTTTACCAATCTACTGTGTTGTAATTATACAGAGACCAAATCATACAGCCCTCACCATAGTACAGACCCCAGTAAAGTTTTACCTCAAGAATCCCTGGAAAATTTAGCTTATAGTATACAATTCAACATATTTATTCAAAAGTGGGCAATATATTCCAACAAGAAGTCAGACTTCTGACAGTACAAAACTGCAGTCCAATTTAAGTACCATTTTGAAATTAAGCACACATAAAGGAGTTAGATACCCACTGAAACAAACTGATCTGCAAGCAAGGTATTTTCTTATCAATGTTTTCAAAGGTTTGATAGACATCATCTCCTTTGGTGGAAAGTCTAACATGACAAAGAATAGACATTATTGGAAAATTTCAAATTGTAGTTTAAGAGGATAGGACATTCATATTTAGAACACTGACAGTCCAACTTCTCCATTTTAACAGAATACTATGAAAACTCCCCCATCAGACTGAGCTATTTTTCAGCCTCAAATACATGCATTATAACAACAATCCCAGCATCAAATCACTTCAGGTAGTGAAGATGTTCAGCTGCAAGATCATACACAAAGCTTTCAAACCAGCTGGGAAGTTACAAAAGACATGAGCTCAACATATACAGTGCAATATGGGAGGACACACAGACTTGAAGTTTCCTCTAGCTTCTAGGCTCTTTAAGAACTCCCAACCACAGTATAAACATACACTCCTGAATAAAAAATAAAGACAAGTATTCTTCCTAGAATACAGAAATTCAAAGTAAAAAATTTACTGTTACTGACTTTGGTAACACAGCTCTTTGTAGATATAGCAAGCAGTGAAACAACAATATGAAAAAGAGTCTTGTTATGATAACTCAATGTTTGAACAAAGTTAACACATAAAAAGCATTTCTAGAAAAACATCTGAAAGTATCATGACAGTGACAGCTGAAGCTGACTTGGATTAGAGTGTCTAAGTACTAGAATATGATCACAAACTGTAAACACAGTTCACCAACTTGAAGAAAGTGTTATGGAGCTAACACAGAAGGAAGCGAGGGCAGATCTCATTTTAACATTTCAGAAATACTTTTCAAAACTAATTCTTGCAGAAGGAAAAATATGTGAAATGAGCACACAGTCAATTAGAAGTTAAGACAGATAACCAGAGTTATCAACAAATCTACAAACAGAACATGAAAACAATGAAGGAAAAATTAGAAGCTTGTGCAAGAACTTTGGAAATACACCAATGCTCAGGGAATTATTTAGACAACAGGGGAATGAAAAGAAATCTAAAAAACAAGGAGAAATAACATATAGTTTGCTTACCAAGACTGCAATTTAGTAGAATTGCAAAATCAGCTAATGCAATTTGGGAATGACTCCAAGCTAGGACATAATGTTTTCTCAAGAGAACTTTGGCACAACTACAGTAAGAATATTATAGTTTCTTCTGTGAACTAAATTAACTGAAAGACAAATTGGCAGATCTATGGAAGTGAGCGACTGAGAGAAATTACTAATTAAACTTCAAAGTTAATAAAAATGCCCTCTTAACTACACAGATGGAATATCTAAAACTGTTTCATCACCATTTAGGAAAAAAACTCTTTTTCAATTTTACATATTAAGAGATGTTGAATAATCCAGAGAAACTGGATTAGAAAAGAAGCAGCTTCCTAAAAATGAAGTGCAACATGAAAAAAAAAAAAGCACTGAAAACTGGTTGCTCAGACTAGGTAAACAGGTCAGATCTCTGGCAGCAGCAATGTTAGAGGAGAGATATAAAGGTGCAATTCTTCAGGTATATATTTGTACTGGCAGATACCTGATGTAAATCCACATACACTGTAAGAGGACCCCCAGGAGAGGAAAAGTACCTTAAATTCAGGTGTGAAACACAGTGCTGACATGACAGATACATCCAAAATAGAAATATTCTTTGACTGTAAGCATATTACAGGATAGAACATTGTTATGCAGCAAATGATGCAGTAAAAAGTGTTTTAAACATTTCTAGTATGGTGACAGCCTCTGAATGCTACAAAACAGCTGCTCCCAGCAGTAAATTATGGCTCTGAACTGAAAAAAAGCTATTGAGTGTGCATGAACTCCTGTAAACCAGTGCATTCTACAATCTTAAGGTTCTGAAAGAAGAAATATTCTGTATCTATCTTGTAAACTTACTCCTTTTTTCCCAGGATAGGTCTTCATATTTCTAGGCTATACTGTTCTGGGGAAATGTAGAAGGACAAATTTAAAAGAAAATGCTTTGTTCCTATTAAGGAAAAAAAAAAAATCAAGTCTCAACATGTAATTTGAGAAGGTATTATATGGTATTATCTAAAAGTATCACTTTAAAATTTTGCTAAATTATATCCCAATTGCACTTATATTTCTAGCAAAAAAAAATTCAAATAAGTGTGTGTTACAGATGAGAACTCAACAATACAGAGAACTACACAGCTGCACTATTTTCAGTTATTTTCTCCAAAGCACAGAAAAAAAATCAAAACAATATTCTGTAGTTGTTCATGTGAAATACATAAACAAATGAAAACTACAACTAAAGCATCAGATGAATATTCAGTATGAAAACAAGAATTTTTTTAACAAAACTCAAATTAATCCTCTGCACTTTTTCAGAATTCTGTTCCAAGTCAACATTTGCAATGAGTTTAAAAGAAAAAAGACAATAAGACAAACAACAGTCTAATAAGGAATGAGTCCCTTTAAAATTTCCACAGTATTTATCTATATGAACATTTTAAAATTGAGGTGGTTTAAATATAAGAAATACCTTTGCTGACTTCTAGCCATTATAGAATAACCCTCCTTATCTGTTAAACAATTAACATATAATCCATAAGCTTTATCCCTAGTAGCATTTATTCTATCATCATATGCCCAGTACGTTACATGTTCTGTACTTTATGCCCACTGTTTTATGTTGAGTTCTTTATGTATTCATTACATAAAAGAAATGCCACATGTTTTCAATGAGTTTTAAGAACAAATCACATTTCAAGTAAAACTAAACTGGTCAAAACTATGTTGCTCACTTAAATTTAGTTTTTTATTACTTGTACAAATAGTTTGAAATTCTGCAATCAAGAAAAAAAAAAATCAGCCATCTTAAAACAGTTACATTCTATCATTGTTACCTAGTTCCCTCATTCACATCATTCCCAGCACTGGGAGAAAAATACTAAAAAGATTATCATTTCTTGTACATGTGCATTATTTAATCTTCATTGTAAGTATAAATTTGCAACACAGTAGTAACACTGTAGGTATAGAAATAATGTTTCCTATCAGGCATATGAAAAGATTTAACACTCTACCACAGTTGATGCTGGTGTATTTATATAGAAAGCTTCTCACAGATCAGTTCAGTCTACGGGAGGTAGATGTTTGTCTATGAACTGTTTTACATCCATCATTTCCTGTTCAAAGATAAAAGGATGTATTAGTTGAAGTCCTCTACTACTACATAATCAGCTACACTAAATCATGCTTTAACATTTGAGTTATAATGAGCAGCTGGGCTAGAAATATTGAGCAATCAGTTACTTAATTACCACTCTGCACACAAGTCAAGGCTGATAACTTCATAGGGCTGATAAGTACTTAGCAGAGGCTAAAATACAAGAAAAAAAGCAAAGACTACTTTTTCTCTTCCTCTGGAGCTGAACAGGCAAGCTACATATTAAGTGATCTTGATAGCACCAGGTTGACTGTGTAGCTAAGGCCATAGCTTCCTGTACACTTAAAACTTTTACAAGTTAGCAGCAGCATGGAAAGCCAGCAACTCCTCCTCCTAACCATTCAGTTTAATTTTCAGCATGCTTCCTTCCTTAAGGAAAAGAAATACAGCAAACAAGACTGAGAAACTAATCCATGGTATTTTTTTAATTAAGTCACTGTTGTAAGAAAGAACACATTACTAATATATTTGTGTAACAGCTCAGCAATATTATAGGCTAAATGCAATGCTACTCTGTAAATGTTACAAAGAGGTTGTTCAAAGTTACAGTTCCCACAAGATGCAACAATCTAAATTAACATGTTACTGGTGCTGGCAAATGGTAAATCTGTTCTTTGCCTCCTCTGAGTTCTTGCTCCCGTCACTTTGTGTGAGTTCTAATGCTCCAGCTCCCTAGGGTGCAAACACTGAAGACTGCAGCTTTTTGCCATTTTAGCAAATTCAAATGATTCAAGGAAGTTTCTGATCTGCCCCAGAGTTGGTACAAGGAGGAAGTGAGGGTCACAAGGTCAGGAGCAGAGGGAGTCCACCCCTTTCTAGCAGCAGGAAGTTATTACATCAGCTCAGCTGTCTGCTGAGCCAGAACCATAAATACAGGTTCTGAGGCTGCCTCTTCCATAGTGTCAGACCTCCCTCTCTACTCATTTGATGTCTCTCTCCTCAGAACTACCAGGATTCTTCTCTCCAAAACACTATCTTGGATTTATGCTATGAGAATTTGTCTTTTAATGCTAATTAGTTTTTTCACTAAGCAAATAATGAAAATTTGGGAAAAAGAGCATTTTCTAGACCAAGTCACCTGGTCCCCAAAATACAATCTTACAAGGAAGTTCTCACCTGTCATACAAACTTCTGCTTTGGATGCTTTTTAGCCCAGAATTCAGTAACTCACCAAAATAAGTAGCATGAAGCATTTATTAAAAAAAAAAAAAAAAGAAAGAAACAAAACCAAAACAAGCAGAAAAAACAAAAACTAACCCCCCTACAAAAAGCCTATAAATATTTGTTTTGAAGGAAAAAGAATTAACTATAACCAGCTAAAATGGGGTGTATTTAGAAAATTACCTCAAGAGATGAACTATGCATCATGCCAGAGTAAGTCTTGAAAGTTACATTGGCTGGATTTATCATAGTCTTCAGCTTCTCAACAGTGAGGGAACCAAACATTACAGGAACCAGGGGGTCACAGTCCCCGTGGCATTGAAGAACAGCAATATCCTTGTTGACACCACTGATAGGGCCCTGGGAGGGGTGGAATTAGACAGGAGAAGAGAAGAAAGAGACACTAAGTGGAGATAAGGCTAACAGCTTTGAAATAAAACAACCCCATGGCACTATACCCTGTGGCATGACAAGCAAATTGAATTCTGAGGGGAAATAGTACAACATATAGCCTGGAAGTAGCTCCTTATGAAGTAAGCTCTGTACCTGACAACACATTAAGCTCAAAGACCTGCAAATAAAATTTTGACAAAAAAAGTTTTGTAGCAGAAAGTCATAATTTCTGACCAAGTAAAAAAACTGAAACTTTGCTCAAATGCCCAGTCTCTAATAAGAGAGTGCCTTGCAATGGAACAAATGGCAGACAAAAAATTAACAAAATTTGTTATATCTGTCACTGATATGTTTTATGAAAAATCCTTTCCTTAGGATTTTTCCTCCTGAGAAGCTGAGAGGCCTCAGGAACAAAATGTAAACAATGATTATCTGCTTCTGTGGAATGCAACAGCTGGATCTGTGATTGGTCTCATGTGGTTGTTTTTAATTAATAGCCAATCACAGTCCAGCTGTCCAGACTGTCTCAGTCAGAGACAAGCCTTTGTTATTCATTCTTGTTCTATTCTTAGCTAGCCTTCTGATGAAATTTTTTCTTCTATTCTTTTAGTATAGTTTTTAATATAATATATATCATAAAATAATAAATCAGGCCTTCTGAAACATGGAGTCAACTTTCTTGTCTCTTCCCTCATCCTGGGACTCCTGCGAACACCATCACATCAAGTCCTTTAAATTTTCTAGTAGTGTCATTTTAAGCAAAAATAGCTACTGAGTGTTTCTTCATTTTCCTTACTTAACAAAATCTAAAATTTTAAGGCCTTATTTTAAAAACTTCTAAATTATCAAACAATAGTCATCATCTGGTAATAATGATGACCACTAATTCTTGCACAAGATTCAGAGATACTCATTCCCCAAGTGCAAATCATCTCAGGAAAGAAACAAATACCTGAGGAAAAGAAGCCCGTAGAGGAAGCCAGCAGCTGAGGGCTATGACACCTGCTAATTTCTGATGTGTTGTAAGAGCTGTATACAATGATAAAGCACCTCCCTAAAATAGAGAGGTATAAGTATTATTAGAAAAATTACAGTAAAGTTCTTTTTAACGTTTGCTTCAAAATCCCTGATTTCTCCTTTAAAAGTCTTTTCCTATTGCAATCTATTCTTCTTTAGAGCCAACAACTAAAACCAGTATTTATGTACAATGTTTGTTTTGCTTTTTTTCCTCCCTTCCAAGCCCATGTGGTCAATTAAGAAGTAAGCCAGCAAATTTACTGTAACTAACAGTTGTCAAAAATAAACCCCAAAACCAAAGACTATTACTTACAACATTTTATCACTGTAATCATTTTATCACAACAGTATTACCAATACTTTAATATTTAATTCATTTGCGTGCAAACTGGGGGGAGTTGATGTATGGCCCAATCAATCAACTAACCTACCTACCACATATGCCTTACAAATGTAAAGGAAAAGATTTCCCAAATAAATCCAGACCACCAAATATCTACCAAATTCAGTTAAAAATAGGAGCAAAAGTTTCAAGCCAAACTATGTAGGTTATGTGCATAAAGATTTTAAACAGACTATTTATTTTAGTACTTTTTTTACACATGTATGTTCATTTTCCAGCGAACAGTAATTATTTGCATAAAACTAAAAAACTTCATTTCTTTAAGCAAAGGAAAATTGGTACATTAAAATTTTAGAGGCATCTAACATCAGCTGATTTCAATTTAAGTGTCTGGGTTTCTGAGGTAAATAAAGCTAGGTTACTTCCCTAGAAAAAAGACAATGGTTCTTTCCAACCATACCTTACCTGAGAAAAACCTCCCAGAATAATTCTATTAGAAGGAATTCCGTTTCTTACTTCTTGATCTATCAGTGCTTTAACTGCAACATAAATAAAGGCCAGCTGTTAAAATCCACTCCATTCTCTAGCAAGTCCAGAAGAATAAAAATACCTTCTTCCTGGCATCAAGAGAAAGCTAGCGAAAGGAAAATCTAGGCTGCTATACATTAAAAGTACCAGAAGATCTAGAGCACAGTCAGAAATATCAGTGCCACTGAATCATTTCCAAAGAGAAAAACATGCAAATAGGTTTTGCAAAAGAGCCAGTGTTGGGAAGATGGCATCTTCTTCCAAGTAAAAGCAAAACAACTCAACTGCTCTGACCTGCTGCACTACCCAAAAGCTCCTTAAAAAAACCTACACTTGTTCCCATATTTCAGAGTATGAAGTGTTTATACTGGTGAATTACTCTACTTACTAATAAAGTTAAAAAACAAAAAAACAATAAACAATTAATGTAGCTAAACTTTGGTCAGTGATAATACCATATACATATACTTTTTTCCTTAAAAAAATATTGGCTTTAGAAAACCTGTTTCAGATTGATAGTTCATTTTCAAGAATACCTGGAAGTACTTTTAAGACATAAAAATACTCCTAAGTATACCATTCTCCGCTGCCTGCTTGATTCCAGCTTCATCTTCCTGTGAATCTGGAGAAAGTCCAATGATATCAAACCTTACAAAAACATCAACAAGAGCATTATTCATTAGAGCATCCATTCCACTTCCTTAATACACAAATAATGAAATCTGGATGTTTTCCAGACAAAAATGTTAGCTGTCATATTGTTTATTACCAACTACCCATAGATAACAAGAAACAGTGCACAATCTGTGAATGTGGCTTAAAAGACTAGATCTAGTCAACAAGGCTGTTCTGAGTTTTGACATCTTCTGTAACTTACTGCAGATTAAGCAGCACAGTTTTGATATTTGCTCAAAAAATATTATCAGGAATTTTGCCGGACACAGAAATTAAAATATGGTTTGAAGAAATACAAGAAAAATAAACACAAGTCACTTGGGGGTGGAAAGCCCAAAATCCAATAAAACTGAAGATTGGTTTAAGATCATTGAAATACACCATATTCTTCTGGTTCTCTATTCAGAATGGATGTTCTAAAAAACAGTTTCTACATATCCTACTGACCCACCAAATACTACTCACTAGTAGCAATAATATTTCCATTCCAAGTCTCTACTTCTACTGACTAGGAATTCAGACACAATGCATACTACAGACCATACCTGTAGAATAAAATGGGGTTTTGTTCTAAGACATACAAATTAGTCCTTTAGGAATAATCACTACCACAGATACAAAATGATAATTAGAGTGCACTCATGACAGCCCTTTTAGCTCTGTACCTTTATAAGAAAAGATCTAAAGTAAAAAGGCTTACACTTGCATGTGATTAAAAGCAGATACTCAGGTCGTTCATGATTTTAAATTAAGAACAATGAGTTCATAGCCCCAGATATAATTTGATTAGAACCATCTGCATTTGGACAAATACTTACCACGATGGCATAGACATGTTCATGTTCAAAGAAACAGGCATAACTGGCCTAGAAATGAGAATGAACACTCCTGACATAAGATATACACTGAAATTCAATAATGCAGATGCAGTTATATCATGAAATTGCATATCCTCTGTCTTACTTTTAAGCAGTAATTAACATTAGCTGTTTTGCGGCATCTGTTGAAGAAACTCTCTTGAAACCAGCCAGCCCAAACACATTTAATATTCAGGGTTGAATTACCACTCTCTATGGAAAGCAAGCAAAATGTTAATGGCTGCTTTAAACGTGCATGTGTGCGAGTGCATGTATCTCATAAACGTATTTTAATATACATATATCATTTACTTATTTGTAATTAGGAATTATTTATCACAGTTCCATTCACAAGTTCAGCGGATTAAGGCACCTTATACAGCAGCATCACCAGGAAACAGCCAAAAGCAGCACATGGTGGAGCCTGGCCGTGCATGCTTCTGTCAGCGGCTGAATCTGCTTGGGCAATGCCTGCCCTCACTGCTGGACTCCTTCCCAGCGCTGTGCTGTCGTGTGCCATCTCTTCAGCCACAACAAGACAGCTTCAGGGGATCATGCCATGGATCAAACCTGGCTCAAGTTTTAATCTACAAACTGAGCAGCATAAGTTCTGTGGGGAAGGACTGATAGAAGACAAAGGGCAAGCAAAGAAAACAGCAGATATTGCTAAGCTCCTTTTGAATGATTCAGCAAAGCTGGGACATGTGGTAAAATAAATAAATAAATAAACCACAGCTCAGTAATACACCAAAACATTGCTTCCTTCTCTCCCTATCATCTCTGCTCCATGTCTGCCAAGACCACTTGAGCAAGAGACAATCAGAATTTTGTGTTAAAATAAATTATTATACTTTATTAGTTTTTCTACTACCAAGTCAATAGTAGATAGATCTTACTGCCTTATTTAATGGTGCCTGACCATGCTTAGAAGTATTTCACTTCTCAAACTGCACACAAAGACAGCTCAAATTGCATTATTTGCTGAAAATACCAATATCCTGTCAATCTTTAAATTTCTTTGTAACCTACAGCAAGTTTCAATCTGCTATACACACACCCAAGTTTAAGTACAGCTGGCTAATGCAAATTATGTGTAATGGTAAGTAAAATTTAAAAAAATTATTCCATGATAAAACTGTTTTTGACAAAAGATTGTTGGGGGGGGGGGGGGGGGGGGAAGATACCAACAAACAACTCAAGCCACTGTGAAAAAATTCAAAATAATATAACTTTGTACCTAAGACTTTCCAAATATGTTCTCAGTCTGAATAAGTACCAGAACCAAAGTACAAATAAAAATGCAGCTTTACCCCAAAGTAAGTCACACAGAATTTCCTGAAAACAAAAAACATTTAATAGCATCAACACTCTTTTAGATTGAACTTTTATATAAAAAAACAAAATGCAGGGATATCAGATACCATCTCACTTCTGAGGTGGCTCTCTGACATATGCATAAGCATGTTAACAGACCATATCTCTACAGGAAAAGGTAAAACAAGAAAGTTACAAACTTACGCATGTGGGCAAATGTATTTCACATGGGGGCTTTTGATACCAGCAAGTGCTTCTGACCATCCGTGCCTGTTAACAAACACATATTCAACTGCTTTTAGGTTTTGGCTTAGCTCTTATTTCTGAGCTGGTGCATCAGCACAGACCAAATACGAAACATGCTGAATTAGATCAATATAAATACACTTTTAGAAAATATTTACATCAACCACAGTATACTGGGAATGTAGTACTAAACTTAGAAGGTCTATTCAGCCCTTGAATGCTTGTGGAATACATAGAGTCAGGAAGATTTGATCTAATTTGGCTGCCATAGTTGTGGTGCAGCTACAGAAATATCACTTTGGCTCCAGGCAAAGCCCACTCTGTATCCGTCTGGCTTTATTAATTCATGTGCCACAACAGATGCACACAGGTATCCTGCTTCCAGGCAGCACAGAGGCTGCTTTGGTGCTCCTGCAGAGCTAAGACAGCTTCTCTGACAGCCAACTTGGCATTCTGTAAACCACATTTCTTGATGTGGGACAGCAGCAAACTGACACCTAAGCTAAGTCCACATGGATCCAACCCAATCAATCAGCCCTATTAACTCCAGCTCAGCTTGAATGCTCTTGGATTCAGTTAGTCCTGAACAACACCCTAGATTGCAGTAGCTTTTTAATCTCAAGCAGGTACTGTATATGAATGTCCATAACAAAACAAGATCTGCACAGCAGGTGAGTTAATGAGCTTCCTCCAAACCAGAACACTGGAGAGCATAAGGTCAAGACTCACTCCAGGCCTCATCTAGACAAGAACTGACCTTGACCCAAATCTGAACCCATACACAGCCACTGCACATGCCTGAACTTGGCTTTCCAGAACACTCAATAGCACCTATATTTCCTGATTTTTCTCATCATTTAGTATTCCTAACTCACCCACTAAATTAGATACTGGAAATTTGGTTCTAAGCAGGGAACACCTCTAACAAATTCGTCAGTGATAAAGATAAACTAATCAGACTAACAGCAGACCAGCCATAAAAGCATGATTGGTTTAGTTTTAATACCATCCTGAAAAGTTAATTAATGTATGTTACCTGAAGTTGGAGACATTTCCAACACACAGACATTTGAAACACTGACTGTAGTATCTCAGATTACCTCCTACCGGTACTTTCAGATATATTATTAACAAATTGCAGGAAATATGATTTGCAGTATCACATTGAGTTGAATAAGAGTCTAAAGGAGAAATACCACTGAGAAAAAAGTTACATAAGAATTTAGGGACATTTTTAAGCCAACTATGAAGTTGACAAATTTGAAATGCAACACTGTGTACATACTAATGCAGACTCCTTAGAACAATTCTCTATATGGCACCTTTTGTTCAGATTTTGACAAGTATGTATCAATCTTTAAGTGCCATTTATACTGGAGCTAAGACAGAAAAAGCATGTAACCTCTGCTAAACACTTTCCAAAGTAAGAAAAATGCAGCTGGTAAATGGAAATGATCAATTTAGAAATTCGTGTGAAGTGGAACAGGTCAGTTTAAACTGGGGGAAGTTATAAAAATGTTAATAGGTTTGCTTCAGATGATTTTTTTGGGTCACTCCTACAGCTTTTACTTAAAAAACCCTCAAATGACAGTATATCAAAGGCAGTCTATCTAATCTGCAGCAGACTAGAAAAAGAAATACACCTAAATCACTGTATTTCCACAGAGGTGTCATGTCTTGTCAAATGCAGATGTTACAGTGTGCTCACTGCATTTGCAAGATTGAGGCTGTGCGCTAGCTCTGACACTGAAATGGAAATGCCATCTTGTCTAGGGAATACAACTTAGGTTTAAGAGAAAGTCTCTATTTTTTGCCCCTGCCAAAACAAACACCAAGCCAATTTGCAAGGACTCAAATTCCAAAAGCTCAAAAGATTCTGCAATCACTTGCTGAACATTTGGTGCCAAGATGCAGGCAGTACTGCTGCCTCAGCTGCCTCCTACCAGCAGAAAGGAAGAGGGGTAATGCAAACAAGGTGTTGTGTCAGCACAACAAATCAGAACAAAAACCTCCACTTGTAGAATGCTGCCAAGTGCATGGACTTGACTCTTTTCTAACTTACTAAATGCCCAGGTTATGCAAGTTTTAATTCTGACAGCTAATTTTAGTTAGTACTTTGGAAAAAATAACATAGCAAGTTTCAACCTAGAGGACACATTCAAATTCCAGGTAACAAAAAAAAAAGTTCTTAAAAAAATATTATGTAATTTTGGCCACAAGAGAGCACAATAGACAAAGCATTCATGCTACTTATTTTCAGTATCTAAGTGCCAATTCCTTTAAAGTATTCCACTAAAAAGGCTTCAACACTCTCTTAACTTGTTAATTCAATGGCTTTAATGAATGCATGCTTATTTCTGGGCACACACAAGCTTCAAAAGGAAACATTACACCAGAGCTAGAACGCCTCCCAGAAATTCCCAACACTTTCCATTTCTACTCAAACATGGAAATAACAGGAACAAGGCAACAGGGCATTACACATTTTATTTGGGGGGCGTTTCTTAGAGTCTAAAGACCATATTTTAGAGACAAAAATCTGTAGACATTAGGTGACTACTTTGGAGTTTGCTTATATAGATCAAAGAGGTGTGGATTTTAGTGCAAGTATAACATATTGATGAAGAAACCACGGATTAACAGCAGCTATTGGCAAACCAGCAATCCACAAGTCTGGAATAAAAAACTCTAAATTTAGACAAACACAGGAATAACCAGAAACCCACTCTCAGGAAAGCAAATGATCAGAAAACCACAGACTTCTTTTTGTATAAAGTTTGTCTCAGGAACAAAAGAGAGATCACATTCAGACCAAATTAGGTAAGTGAGTAAAGTTTTCAAGGACTTGGTGGAAAATTTTAATTAAATAGTTGTCCACCATCACTGCAGGACGCATGAAGTTTTATCTGCTGTTGGCCGTTGCATTCAGTAAAGGGCAAAATAAGAAGCTTAAGTAAATTTTAACTGCTCACGTGTTTAAAATATGCAGGTCATATCTGAAAGTATAAAAGCTACTGAGTATGCAATAGATCAGAATACACACCCGGTATCTCCTAATCCGTGAAGAAAAATGACCTGAGGGAAATAAAACAGCAACAACACAAAGAAAGACAACAAAGGCAGAGGTTTAGGATCGTTGAACAAGCAGCACACGCACCTCGCCCACGAGCCCCAGGAGCCCACCCAAGGTCAGGCACGGTTCGGAGCGCGGCACCACTTTCTCCCAAGAAAACTCCGCTTCGCTCACTTCCCCTCCCCGGACCCGCCGCCATCAGAGGCCGCTCCCCGCGGGCACCGCTGACCTTCCAGGTACCGAGCCCGGCCCGCCTCTGGAAGGGAAGGGAAGGAACGGGAGACACCCGCCCGGGCCGGGCCGCCCGCCATCCCCCTCAGCCGCGGCGCGGCCGCGCCTCGCCCCTCGCCCCCCGCCCGCCCGCGGCCGCCGCGCCAACAAAGCGGGGCGGCGGCGCTCCCTGCCCGCGCCCCCGCCCCACTCACGGCTGCCGTCGCCTTCCTGGCGGCCGGGACGATGGCAGGCAGAGGAGCCGACATGTTGTTGCCGCACATGCACCGGGCTGCGGGGCGGCCGGCGGGACACGGGCCAGCGGCGGGGAGGCGACGCGGGAGGGCGGCGGGAGCCGGGTGGGAGGGGCGCGGGCGGGCGGGCGCCTTGTGCTGTGCTGTAAGGCCCAGGGAAAAAGGAAATTACGGTATTCTTAAATAGGTGAAATATAAAAGGCTAATCACGGGATGGCAGGAAAAGCAGCACAAATAGAGCAAACAACACGGCTCGACGGGGCTCATCTGTACTCATCGGGTCAGATGCCTCCACCGCTGAATTAAGCTTGGGGCTTACAGCTCCCAAGCCACTGATTCTTACTCATCTTGAAATGTCTTAGGCTATTCAGGCACTCTGGTTGGAGTTACTGGATCATTCCAGTCCATTCCAAATACTTAGACCAACTCTGAATATGTATGGCAAACACATTTTAATCAAAAGGGAATACTTTGTTCTTTGTCTTCTATTCCATACATCTTTGTCAGATATTTACTCCCAGAAAATCAATATGCTCATTGTGTTTGCCGGGTGGTAAGTGGCTGCCATCGATGCTTGTTTGGCAGCTCCAAGAGCAGCTGAATGCACACTATGCTTCTTTCACATCCTTCCCACTGCTGTGTTCCATCCCAAACAGGGACAATTTTTCACAAAGCTTTTGCTCATCAACATCACCAGCATTGGCTGCATAAAATTTATTGGAGGAGCCCTTATGCCAGCTGTGTAACATTGAATGCACATCCTCTTTTGCCACGATTGTTAGGCTGCTTTGATACATAGTATTGATGCCAGGGCATCCCTGTTATGGCTAAAATTTGATTATTTTCATAGGTAACTTTTGTGGTTTGATTTGTCTCTAATTTAGCGTGTGCTCCTGCCTCATGTACTGTACCCAATTCAAGTATGCTAAGAAAATACGGTTTATGCATTAAAAATTCTTCAAAGATGAGGAGCTGCACATAATGTCAGGTGCTTATTAAGTATGCTGAACCTGACTCTTGCTCTAGATCATCTTTTTGGGACAAGAAGAAAATTTTGTTTTCCCTCTCTACTCTGCTATTTACCATGTAAATGTCACTTCCACAAAGTGAGCTGCTGCTGAACCTCCAGCCTAAGAAGTAATAGTCTGCTAGTAAACAGAGCAAGATTTTAGTATTTTAGTCAGCAGAGCTGGAGTGATCTTACTTGAATTCCTGGTTGCTGCTAGCATGGCCCCGGGGGCACTAGGGAAACGTGAGCTCTGCATGGATTGGGAATGGGGCATTGTCTGCTGGGCACAGACAAGTGTTCAAGAAACTGACCTTCAGGAATGCCAAAGGAATTGCTGAAAACATCTGAGCTGTGAACCTTTCAAAAATGGTACATTGGCTGTCCCTTCAATGTGAGATAGCTATCTTAGGTATGATACTTTTCTACCTGATTTGAAATTTCTGTTTAGAGCAGTGAGAGTTTTACAAGGCAAAGCATGTTTTAAATTATGTCATTTTCCCTGCCCTAGAGGCTAAAATGGGCTTAGATAAGATGGTTGTCCATACCAGCATCTTGTGCATTGCTACAATGTAATGTTTCATAATTTTTTTGAAGGGGGTAAGAAGCTACACTGGTTTCATACTGAAACTCACAGATTTTTGCAGCATGGTTGTCATTTTACCTCCATTTATTCTCAGGGCTGGCAGAGCTGCTGCCTGATCCCTTTTCCAATCTGAAGCAGACATTGAACATATCAACTGTCAAACCGAAGTTTCAGGATGGAAAGCAGGATATTACACTGAGGACTATCAGCTTTGACAATGGGAGCTGTCCTTTCTGCTCTGTAACTCCACAAAGGCAATTTCTACAATTCAGTTCTTCACTGCACTGAGCCTGCACCCCACACACCCTCCCCACCAGACCAATATACTGATGGAAGCTGCTGTATGGTTTTCCAGTAGGTACACATTTAAAGTTAAAAGACTGAAATAATAGATGTGATCAAGTACTGCAGCAGTACTAGGAACGTCTTTGTCTCAGTGTTGACTGCACTAATTTTCTTCCCAATGTTCAGTGAGGGACTCAGCTTTGGATTTGTGCTGAACACAGGAAGGGTAATACAGAGACGTTTTTGTTATTGCTCAGCAGGGCTTACACAGAGCCAAGGTCTCCTCTGCTTTTCAGGTTGCCATGCTCATGAGAAGACTGGGAATGCATAGAGACACAGCCAGGACAGGTGACCTCAACCACCAAAGGGATATTCCAGACCTTATGGCATCATGCTCAGTATATAAAGTGGGGGGAAGGAGGGGGGATGTTTTGGGTGATGGTGTTTGTCTTCCCAAGTAACCATTACACATGGTGAGGCCCTGCTCTCCTGGAGATGGCTGACCACCTGCCTACCCGTGGTAAAATGTGAATTCCTTCCTTCTTTTGCTTTGCTTGGATGCACAGCTTTTGCTTTGCCTAGTAATGTCTTTATCTCAGCCCACGAGCTTTCTACCTTTTATCCTTCCAGTTCTCTCCCCGATCCCACTGGTGGGGGTGATCCTGTGTGAGGTTGCTGGCTGGGGTTAAGCCCCGGCCGTCTCCCACCGCAGCGGATATTCCACTATCTGCACGGGTGCAGCTGAGCAAGGCTCGGTGCACCGCCCGCCAGCCGCGTTTAGATGCAGCCTGATGGTTTTAGAGACTCGGCTTGGGAACACTCAGCTGCGGCTGCGGTCTCAGTAATAAAACAGCAGTAACAAAACGCCACCAGCGCCCTGTGCCCGACCATTGAAATTCTGAGGTCCGGCACCGCCGGAACACCGGGCCCGCCGCCGCTGCCTGCGCGACACCGCTGCGAAGGCGCGGCAGCTGCGGTTTACGGCGCTGCCGTAAAGCGCCGCGGCCGGGCGCGATCTCCGCGGGCGCCCTTGGCAGGGAGCGGCCATGAGCGGTAGCGGCGTGAACCGGGGCCTGGAGCTGCTGCGCTCGCTGCCCAGGGTCAGCCTGGCCAACTTAAGGCCCAACCCCGGCTCCAAAAAGAGGGTGAGTGCCTGCGGCCTGCCAGTTGGGCCCTGGCGGCAGGACTGTGCCCCGGCAACGGGCGCGCCCCGTCCCGGTGTGCTTTGCCCCCGGGCTGTCAGAAGGACACCGTCCTGGCACGGCCGGGAGAGCCGCCTGGCCAGAGGAGGCGTGGAGAGGCAGAGGAGCGGATGGCACTGCTGTGTGTGTGTGTGTTGGCCCGCCGCTTGCCCTTCGCGTGCCTTGTGGCCGATGTGTGGCCATCCCCATAGAGCTGGCTGGTGGTGGTGCTGGCTGAACCTCAGGGCATTGCTGGGGCTGGAGGGGAAGAGTAAAAGGCTTCGAACTCTCAGATGTTTATGGGATGGAGTAATATGTTTGGAAATGGAAGGTTAGAAGGTGTACAGAGGAAAGGAATATTATGCCAGCTAATATTCTTACTTCTTGAAAACAAACCTGTGATATGTGTCCTTATAAAGTGGTAGAGAAATTATGAAAAGAAACCAGGGAGAAACCCTTGTGGTTTATATTAGTTTATATTATATATTAATATGATTGAACAGGGAGATGAGGTTCAAAGTCTGAAACCGTAGGAACTGAGAGGGGAATAGCATGCAGCACTCTTCTAAAAGTGCTGAAGACTCCTGAATAGTATGGAATTCAAGTGCAGTTTTGTGCTAGACTCGACCATCCTTGCCACCAAAGGAAGCTGACTTGTCCCCAGACTATTTGTGATGCCAGCCTAAAGCTGTGCTCTGCAAAAATCACATTAACTGCTTTTCTATTTTTCCACTTAGAAAAGATCTATAATTTAATTTTTCCTCAAGAATCAGCATTTTCTCAGTTGTGTATGTCTCTGAAACTAATGTTTTGTAGGTACTGGTTTCTGCAATAATTGTCTAAATGTACCATTGATTGTTTTGAAGGAGAGAAGACGTGGCCGTGGAAGGTACGGGGGTAGGAAGTGTGGCCGAGGTCACAAAGGAGAAAGACAAAGAGGGAATCGGCCTCGACTGGGCTTTGAGGGTGGCCAAACTCCATTTTACTTGGCCATACCAAAATATGGATTTAATGAGGGACATAGGTAAGTTCTAAATGTTTACCTGGAAATTAATCGTCTGCATTTCTTGATCTTTCTCCTGAAGCAAGAATCCAGGATGCCAAAACAGGCCTAACTGAAAAAGTTCAGCTTCCTAAATTCCTCTCAGGTTTTTAGCTAGTTTACCAGAAGAATCTCCCATTTCTTGTGAGATTATTCTTTTAATTAATTATTTCCTGTTTTGCACATCTGCTTATTTACTCTCTTCTCCTCATAATCCTTCATGTGTAGCAGACTACCTTTCCTTCTCCAGCTGAGTGAATTTCTCCTCTGAAACTATTTCTTCATTCCTGCTTGTTTTTCTTTTTGCTTCATAACCCAGTGAACTGAATGGGAGCAGTCCCAGTGACTGGAGTGAGGATGTTGGGCATGGAAGTGTAATCCAAAGCCTTGTTTTGTTGTTTCTCCTCACTTTGTTCACCGGAACCTCTGATCTGCTGCCGGCCAAACAGTTCTGCTTCTCTTCATGATTCTACCTTTTCAGCCCTCTGACACTGTGGTGTTTGTCTGTCTGTGCTCTGTTACATCTAGGACCCTAGTAAGCTCTTTAATACCAAATCTGCTGGATGAGGCATTAAATCACCTTTCACCATTGCTCTTCTTGGGCATTTTGCCTTGTTTAATACTTCTGTCCTTTGTTCACATTGTGTTTGTGTCATGTCCTTATTCCATCTTTTTAATGTATTTTCTCCAGTCACTGTTCTTACCTGGAGAGGTGCATGTCAGCATTTTCCAATTTTCCTTCGCTTATATTGATAATTTAAAAAATTTTGATTAAAATGTATAACATTTTTTTGAAAGCTGGGTTTGCTTCATCAGATAGCATTTGTGTTACCTGGGCCAGCAACCATTTTGTTGCTTTTTGATCTGGTCTTGCAAACTTCTGTGTCCATACGATGCTGTTACAGGCAGTAGTAACAAAAGCCTGCTACAGCAAGCAGACAGTTCAAGGATGAAAAGACTAATGTGTATTTGTGAATTGTTAGACTTGATTTAATGTTCCATTTCCTGATACCACTTCATCAAATAGCTGAGCACTTTTATATTTCCATTCTTAATGCATGCAGTAGAACTTACAGACTTGTCCCAGTTTAAGGGTTTCCTCTGAATCTTAATAGTTTTGAGATGTGACTCAAATTCTATTTCCAGGTACTATTATTTCCTCCTGTTTGCTAAATTATTATGAGGGTAAACAAGAAGCACTTTCAGTAGCTGAAGGCAGAGTGTAAATCCACAGTCCTGCAAAGGAAATGCTGCAGAATGCAGACACTCAGCTTCTTATGGTAATAGTGGTCAAAAGTTCATGAATAACCATCAGCAAAAATCCAGCCTCCTGCAGTGACAAGAAGTTATTAGAATCTTGCTGTTTTTAACAACATCTGACAGCATGTGAAAACAAAAAAAAAAGTACTCTGAGTTTCAATGTTGTTTGCAAAAATTCAGTGTCAGGCTGCTGTAAATGTTCCTGTGGTGAGCACTGTAAGTGCACTCGAGTGATGCTGTTGGGGTGGAGGGAGCACGCTGAACAATGTTCAGCCTGTTTATCTTCACCTCACTCCTCCTTCTGCCCCCACTTCTTGAGCCCTTTCTCTGTAAGGGGCTGTCTGACAGCAAAAATTCTTGTTGCTTGTCCTTTGTGCGTGGCTTGCCAGTAACAGAGATCAGCTGCTTCCCAGTTTGTGAGCTGCCACTCAAAGCCTTCCAATAGCAGCCATCAAATGGATTTTAGGTTTAAGTTTTGGGTATCAGCATAAGTGGTTTGTATAGACAGGAACAGACTTTGGCTTTGGAAAACTGTGCTAGGGATTGGTTTGTACAGTAAAGTTAGAACTTGAGAAAAAACAAACGGAGGTTCTGCTGAAGGCAATGGCATGAGATTCCAGCTCCCTTTGAGGAATGTGGGTTAATGCATATTTCCTCAATATTTCTCTTCCTTGATGGTGTTTTGAGGGAGATTCCTTTCACTGAGTACTTTCTGAGATGTTGGGTACAGTGGTAATGGATCAGAAAATCTTGTTTGTAAACTATGCATGTACAGAATTTTGCTGATAGTCTTTGACTGTGTTTGTATGGGAGGAGTTCTTTGGTTTTTTGACAGTCTTATCAGCAAAGCACTCAAGGTGGATTCACTTTGAAAGTGGTCATTATTTACAGTCTTGTTGGTTTGCCAAGATGTGTTGACACTGTAATGTTTTAGTTTTTTGGTTTAGGACTAGATAAAAACCAGAATATCTCAGTTGACCAGTTGCTATTAAAACTTTAGTTTGGTAAATTACTCATTGTTTTGTTTGTTTTTTGTTTGTTTTTTTGTTTGTTTGTTTGGGTTTTTTTTGTCTTTCTCACCCCAGCCTCAGACGTCAGTACCAGCCTCTGAGTCTTCGGAGGCTGCAGTACCTGATTGATTTGGGCAGAGTTGACCCCACGCAGCCGATTGACTTAACTCAGCTCACTAATGCCAGAGGTGTGACAGTGCAGCCTCTCAAGAGGGATTATGGTGTTCAGCTCGTGGAGGAGGTATGCAGACAACACACTTGGTACTTCAGGCTTTCAGATTGTCATTCCCATGGTTTGGAAGCATCTTTGATTCTCCAAATTCGTTTGCTGTGGGACTTTTGTTCATCATAAATCCACTAGAGGGCACTGTGTGTCAGCAAAAAAAGAAATAACTCTGGAGGATGTCTTCATACACAAGGGACTGCAGAAATCAGAGTTAAGAAGTACCTAACAAAAGGCTGAAGAAGTGTTTTACAACAGAAAACTAAAATGTACTGAAAAAATGTATGACTATTCTGGAAATTGAAAGGTTTTTTAATTCAGCCCATGTGACTGAGAGCAACTTGGTTACTTAACTTTGTGCACGGAACAGACAATTCATAATATTTTTGCAGGATTTAATGTTCCTTACAAGTTCTTAGAGAAGAATAAACATGTGTCTTAAAATACTCATTTTAATGTTACTGTAATATGTGTTGAAATTTACAGGGTGCTGATATTTTTGCAGCAAAAGTAAATATTGAAGTGCAGAGAGCATCTGAATTAGCAATTGCGGTGATAGAAAAAAACGGAGGCGTAGTAACAACATCGTTCTATGACCCAAGGAGCTTGGGTAAGAACTTCTTTTAATTTCTGGGGTTTTTTTGGGGTTTTTTTTGGTTTTTTTTTTTTTTTTTTTGGATGTGCAGAGATTAAATGATCCAAATCAAACTTTCAAACACAGTTCTTAGTAGAAAGTAATCAACTTCTAAGCTTCAAAAACAGTTACATGTATATTTATAGAATCATAGAATACTTTGGGTTGGGAAGGACCTTAAAGATCATCTAGTTCTAGCCCCCAGTGAGGAATGATAATGCATCCTCAATTTTGCCTTTTTTAACCATTCACCTGTTTAGCTCTTCCAGTGTTAGTAATTGTATACCAATCAACCAGTTAAGGAAATCTGAATAGCTTTGTAAATAGAGGAACTAAAAATATGTTTTGCTGCATTTTTGTCTTCTGTTTCCCCTGTTTAATAGCACTAAGAAAACTCAGGAAAAAATAGATTTAAAAAACACTGTGGATGTTTATATTTTTAATTTAAAATACTTTTCCACTTAAAGTGAGGAAGTAAGTTACAGAAGCTCAGAATCATTCTAGTTAAAATGGCTATTGTTCTCAGAACACTTTCACTGAAGAATGAGGCTTTGCTTTGCTTGAGGCTGCATCCTGCCTAACATTCATTCATGCAGTTTTTATTGACAATAACACAGCTTTCATGTGTGAATGAGGCTGAGAAGAAGAGGAATAGACATTTTAAGTGTGCAAAATATGTTACCCTAGGGTGATATAAGTTCTGGTATTTTTTTTTTTTTGTTCCACAAAATAGTAAAAATAATAAGGTTAAAAGGTTCTGGAATATAATTTGCTAAAATCAGTAGAATTTCAAGAACATAAAATAATCTCACAAAGGACTGAATAGGTGCATGTGCCATTGAAACTTTATTTTAAATGCTCATAGAAGCACTAAATTTGACATTAGTTGGTACGCTGTGTAAATAGCCATGCAAATGCATTGTTTCAAACTGGGAAATAATCATGTAAATGAGTTTAGTTATGGTTATCTTTCCCAAGTAGTCATTCTAAATGTATTAGAAGTAGCAACTCTTCCAGACTGGCATTATAAATATCAGTTAAAACAGAGTTTTTTGTATGGTTAAGTGAAACTTGCAAACCACTATCTCATTCTGAACAAGAGTATTCTTGAGATTCAATTTTTTTGCTTGGTCCTTTTTGATGCGAGTGTGGTAACTAATTCAGTACAGAATAAGAAGATGTCATTTAATGTCTTTAAATCTGTGATATGAAGTGCCATCACTAACCTTCTCTCATGTTTGCCCACAGAAATTTTAATCAAGCCAGTAGTATTTTTCCTGCGTGGCAAACCAATCCCAAAGCGAATGCTCCCACCTGAAGACCTCGTCCGTTACTACACAGATCCCAGGAATCGGGGCTACCTGGCAGATCCATCTAAGGTTGCAGAAGCCAGGCTGGAACTTGCCAAGAAATATGGCTATGTCTTACCAGACATAACTAAGGATGAACTCTTTAAGATGTTAAGTGCACGCAAGGATCCTAGACAGATATTTTTTGGTCTTGCTCCAGGATGGATTGTAAACCTGGCAGACAAGAAAATTCTGAAACCAACTGATGAGAGACTGTTGAAATACTACAGCTCATGAATTCAGGACACAATTGCAGGTGTACAGGAAACATCTGGGTATGAAATAATGGGTAGAAGTGGTGTGTGTTTGTTTGTTTTTAAGACTCCTATTATACTAGAAAAAACATTTTTTTCTTCATGTAATCTTCTGGTGTAGCTCTCAACTTTTTTATTGTCATAATAGAGTGTATCAGAAGTCTTAACATTTTAAAACAATGTGGAGTCTGACATAAAGTGGGGTCTGGGCACTTTCTCTTCCAATGGTTGGCCAGTTATTTTTTTCAGACAAAAGGTTTCAGTGTTGCATTTGCTTCAGAGGATAATTCCAAAGAGTCATTTGACCTAATAATTAGTTTATATTTCCCCTTCTCAGTTTAAAATCGGAAACTTGACTGTACAAAACCAAAATTAGTTTTACAGTCGTATTGCATAAAATTATAAGTTCTAGAAAATGTATCTTGAATAGCTCTAAGAGGTATTTTTGGTTGGGGAAAAGTAAAAAGAACCAGAAATAAAGTACTAAAGATTGCATTAACCTCTTCAATTCCATAGCTATATTTTGGATTTTGCCATTGCCATCAATAGCACTAGAGCTTGAGAGATCTTGATTTTTCTTTTATTTCTTCATATGCAATTGAGGAGGACAGAGAGTGCTGTTAAACATAACTTTCTATCTAAATTTGGGGCTGGAGAGGGTAGATAGCTGTCTTAATTCAATGGCTTTTATTATTCAGAATTTAAAACTTGTCCTGACACAAATGTAGTGTTATTAATAAAAATGCATAGCAGAATCCAGAGTCAATGAAGGACAGTGACAGCTGATTATGAAGGATGGGGATGTGATGGACATAGTACACAGTTAGAATTCAGTTTTCAGCTTGATCACAGATTGCATGTGTGACAGTGGACAAATTAATTTAAATGTTGTGAAAAGTTATGAGCAAATTGTTCTCATGGGAGACAACATTTTAATCACGCCAACTTGATTAAGTCTTGAAAAATACTCTTCAACAAAGGTTTGTTTTATCAGTCTCTCCAGAATACTGCATTATTACAATGCAAGAGTACTGTAGGTTTTGTGTGGAAGCATTGGGCATTGTGTGGACTGGGCATTTGAGACAGTGAACCAGACAGTAAAGGAGGATGAGAAGGGAGACCAAGATGATGTATCAGAATGTGCTCTGTCTGCTTGGAAGTTAATGAGCTGCTTCATAATTACGTGGTTTAATGGAAGCTGAATTTGGCTTTAAAATAGTCTTAATTTGATTATAAGAATGCAGGAAACAGTTCAGGAGAACAGAACATGAGATGTCATCTTGCTTTCCAATTTTGATGTGCCTTTGGAAATGCTACTTAGAGTTTCCTGTAGCTGCCAAACCATCCCATCTCATAGGGAGAGTCCTCTGTGTGCTAGAATCTCCTCTTTCTCCTGTGCAACATCTGTATTTTGCTGGTATATCTCAATGGGGGAGGATTTAAGAAAAATCTTCTTTTTCTTTCAGACAATAAAATGAAGCGGATGAATTTCTGTTGGTGTTTGTTAATCAGCCCAGATTTTTCCTTCACTCAACAACCTTCCTGATCAATTAATATGACTGTTATCACAGAACAAAATGAAAGAAGTCTTCTCATTCTGATTAAATAATCTGAAATCAAGAGATTAAGAATAAAAAGTCACTAAATTTTGACAACTTACTCTTCAACTTCAATTGTTCCTTGTTAATATGTGTTAAATGGTATCAGTAATGTTCATTCCTCTAACTTGGGGTTTAAGTATAGGTGACATGTACTAAAACAACAGCAATATAAAGTTGGACTATGAATAGCAGGAATTTTGTTTTAGTGGCATTAACATTCATATTTGATAAGGTGTCCAACACTTTTTTGGCACATTAAGAATAATACTGTGTGCCAAAAAAAGTACAGTTGGTGTTAACTTGAATGTGAAGTAAATAACTTTCTCACTTTAGATGTATCCTGTTCTGCATCCTGATGATTGTTGGTAAGAACCTTAATGACAAGCAATACTTTTTTCTTTTTCTTTTTTTTCAAGTTTTTGTTATTACAATAACTTTACAATAACAATATTACTACTGCCTCCATTTGGGAAGGAGTTGGAGAGGGGGAAGAGTATTTATTGCCTTCCCTTATTTGTGCCATAATGTTTCTGTTTTTATGAATCAATTCACAATTGTATTTTGTGGAGGTGGTGGTACTCAACAGGAAAGCTACTTAACTGGAAGTGAAGAAGGAAGTTAGTCATATTAGTGAAGACCAGAAGACAAAAGTGTTTATGTATCATTGTGTATTTTGGGGAGGAGAAGACGGGGGAAGGCAAGTTTGTTTCCATTTCTGCTCTTTGTATTAAAATGAACAAATTGCTCTCAGCAATTTTTTTCTTAATCAACTTCTTTGATACACACTCCTGCGTGCATGCACTGGTTTCTGTAGGTTTCTGAATGGCTTTCAGGTGAAAGGGTAACTTGGATAAAATGATAACAGTGAAAGAAAGAATGAAAACAGGAAACAGATGTCTGGTGACGTTGAGGGATTGGATAGCACTTATTCAGTGAACGATGTCTTAGTCACAAGGCAGCTGTATCCTGGCTCTGATACTACAACGCTACAAATACTTTGGAGCCAAAACAGCCACGTTCCACAAAATCCGGTCATTCTACTTTATAAAGGTGATCTTTTATCATCTTATAGTTGGAGAGGGCAAAAAAGGGCTGTATGTTCCTTTATTAATAAAATAAGCAATGCTTGTCTTTTTTTCTCACTTCTGTTAACAGTAGCCAGTATTTTGTATCAGTTGTTTGCATTTTTATTTACTAGTGCAAAAAGTCACAAAGCTATAGAGGATTTCCTGTTCATTTTATCTCATCAGGAACACAAGTCTCCTAGCAACCAAATACAGAATTGTCAAAAGCACAAGTTATTGACAAGGTTTCTAATAAGTCTATAATAAACAGTGTCCCAAAGGACTGTTGTTTATATGTTAGGCTTCCTGGGGCAAGACTAAGTCAATGCTGGCATCTAAAGCCATTCTCATTACTTAGGTATATGGACCATGTTTTCATGTTCATAAGATAAAGGATTGTCTTGAATATCTTGTTTTGACAGGGCTTTTTCATGTGCAACAAGTGTGACATGGCAAGAAGTACCCAATCTACTGTAGGTGGAAAAGTATTATAGGGTAGCTGAGGAAAAGGAGCTTTTATTCATGTCACAAAATGCTGAAAGCCATGTCGATTTTTATCAGCAACATCATACTTCTGAATGACTACTCGATGAAACTGATTACAGATGTGAGACTGCAATCTAAATAAAGGTCTGTAAACCTGTCCATACCTTGTTTCATCCTGTGATAATTAGAAATCACGTGTTTCTTGGGAACAGATTCTACGGACTGCAGCCAGTCGATGCTATACTTACAGGTGGCTGACTGCAGACTCAAAATGAAATGGATTAAAATATGTGTTTTCCCTTTTCTTATATGTATAACAGTGATAACATGGCTTCATTATACTTCATATAAAATTTGTGTTTAACAGTCAAAAGTTGACTGTACAATCCACTGATTTCCAAAAAGGAATAAATTAAATCAGTGCCCCTGATCTGAATCTTTGCTGGCAGTGTGCCAGCATTGTTTTGACATAGAAGCATAATTGATGTTAGTCCTTCAGGAAGTCATATAAAAGTGATCAATTATGAAGATACCTTCTCATTACTGTTTTATTATTTTCTACTACTATTTCTATTTTCTATTATTTTCTATATTAAAACCTTAAAGGCTAATGCAAAACTAATTTTGCACTGCTTAACACAAGTTTTTTAAACAATTTGAAATTGTTGCACAAGTCCCATATTTTAAATATTTAAGCTTTGCCTACATCTAAACTATGAAAATGGTCTGTATATGCAAAATGTCCAGTTTAATATTCTATATGCAGCTTTACGTTTTAAAATTTTCGAAAAATATAATCAGACAGGAATAATTTTACATAGCTCACAATCCGCACAGTTTAAGGTTATGGTTTACTCTTTGAAAAGAGAGGTCCAAATGTGACAGGGCTCTTGCCCATTAGAGGAAAATATGAACGTTTTAAGCTCCTTTATCTCCCACCTAGGTGGCTCCTCTTAGTCTTTTGTAGCAGAAATATACAGCATAGTCTAAAGAAGGATGGTTTTTCAGTGGAAGCAAACTATCCTCAGATGTATTCTGTCTCCTGTGCTTAATGTTCCCTCTGAAGCATCTGCATCTTCCCAAGGTCTCTTCTCACCTTTCCCGTTGTAGTGGTGGGAACTACAGGGCTCAATCATTCTCACAGTGTCATCCTGTCTGGCCCACTCTGGGTTTGAAAATCTGGTTGTTTTATGTGCCTCTGGAGCAGGAAAAGTGTTGATCATTCCTGCATCTGTTTATATGGGGGGGTTGGGGGGGATTGGCTAGAGTTTCCTGGACTGGTGTTGCTTTTGTTGTTAAAAATGTCAACAGCAATGTTGTTTACTTGTTAACCTTGTAGATTCCAAGCTACATGCCAAGCAACTTGGAGGGCCCTTTGAGCAAAGGATTTGGTGTTTATCAGTCAATGAACACTCCTAGAAGTGTGCCTGTGCACTTAAATCAGAATTGCACACACTAGATACCAGTATGAAAGGATAGACAATTTTGCATTCAATGGACCAATGCCCAAATCTGTCTCTCCTTGCACTTTTCTTCAGCCTCTGTAAGATTTATTCTGTCTCATGGTAGCATTGTCCTGTCTGGGTTTTAGTCTCTAAATATGGGCAGGTTAGTCTGTATTCAGCCTGAAAATCTGCCATTTTTTTATTCCTTGGGCAGATAATGAGAGCTAGAAGTTTGTGGACATAAAGTGGCCGATGAAAAATAAGTTGATATGTAAATTTATGGTAAACTAGTTCCCTAGGGGTTTTTGTGATGCTGGTATAGTTTGCTCCCTGTGCAGAGTACCTTAAATTAAGAAAATAAATTCGTTTGGTGTCTGGCAAGGAAGATGCATTTTTTAGTTGAACATAGCTGTGGTCCAGTGCTGCAAAAATTGGAATACACGTTTCTTATGCAGTTATTATAGTGAGGTATTGTGTTAGTTTCCAAATTAACGCAGGTCTAAATTTACATTGCTTACATGTAAACAATACTTCAAACTCCTCTCATAGGAGTCTTGCTGCTTTTGGAGTAATGTGATTGATACAATCATTGTCTAGAGCCTAGAGAAAGGCCATTTTCATCTTGGACCAGACATCTAAGCAGTTCAGTCACACTCTAGACTCCACTGACTGTGACAGGAGTTGTAACATAGCCCTCTTGTATGCACCCAAAACCCCAGCATCTGGAGCAGAATCACACTCTTTTTTTTCAGTGACCCGAGATATTTGAAGTTAATGGTCAGAATTCCTGGACAGGATCAACATCTTGCCAGTGTGTGTTGCTGAGCTCTGCCATTGGGATCTTGTGAAACCTGATCTACTAGGCTGTATTTATCTTTGAAAATAAGCATGCTCTTAAAATTACTTAGTGAAAAAAAGCAGTCTAGAGGGTCTATTGGTGCCACAAGAGGCGAGATGCTGGCAATCAGACAGTGTTATTTTAAAACTATTGGAGACAGCAGCTTCTCCAGGATACAGAAATTGGTGACATCCCCACCTGGAAGTCTCTGACTTTCAAAGTGGATGACTCCCAGTTCCCAGCCCTGCATTGATGCTTCTGCTCAAAATTTGCCTGCTGGCCTGCCTTCTTTGACCCTTGTGTAATGTGTTCTGATGTTTGTGCTAGTTCTAATGTATATGTTTACTCCATAAAGAAAGAATAGAAACTCGCCTGAATTTGCAAAAGAAAAAATTGGGAGAGCAGAATGGTGCCTCTCTTGAGGTGTCTGCTTCACAAGTGCTGCTAGAGAAGGTGACTGAGATGCTTAAACACAGATGCTGTCTCACTGCTATCTGAGAAGATGCATCCAGTATATCCTGTAGGGTACCCCCTACAGCTACTGTGACAGCTTTTGATGTTAGTACAAAAGACAGATTTGGTGGTGATGTGCTTGGCTTTTGTGCATAGGCAATCATTTATCCCTTCCCTTGTTGTTGTTGTTGTTGTTTCTCGTGGGGTTTTTTTTTTTGTTTTTGTTTTGCTTGGCAAGGCCATTGCGCTTATTGCAGCAGGCAGTCTGAGTATGGGCCATGTACTAGGCTTGAAAATGTTCCAGACAAAATATTATTCTGCTGTTTTTTTGTTGGACTTGGGTGATGTGATGTTGCTGCTGCCCTGACTTTTAGGTAAAATTTCTGAGCTAAATGTGACTTTGCTGTTGGGCTTTGTTTTTATTGTTGTTTTTGGAAGGCTTCCATCCTTCCAAGTTCATCATTAAAGGTAGATATTTACTGTAGGATGATCATGAAATGAATTACCATAGTGAGGATGTGATTGTGTAGTAAAGTTCTACCTGGGTCAGTTTTTGTGCATTCATTTATATGTCTCTGAGGGAGTTGAAGCTCTGGGGTGCTCTGATTTTATGTTTGATATGGGAAAGCTTATCTGTCCGTTAAGAGAACCTAAGAAGAAAATGGGAGGTAAAAACCTGTCAAGTAATTTCTGCTGCATCTTGTGAAAACTGCATGTTGTTCCAATTCCAGCTGTTGTTCTTGACTGAGCTGGATGGCTTTGCTTATGGCATATTGGGAAACTGCAATGGCAGCAGACCACCATGGGTACTGACATTCACCTATGGTATATAACAGGCTGGGGCCAAAGGAAAATTAATTTTGGAGACTTGGGAACGTGAGAATCAGGGCATGAGAATCCCTGAAGAGATTCCATAGTCAGAAATGTGTATTCTGCAACACCACTGCAACTGTGCTACATGTTTAATTATGCTTTGTTTTTGCTGACTATACTGTTATGAACTGTAAGTAGTCAAGAAATTATTTAAAGAATATACATTTTAGGTTTTCTTTGTTGTCCTTGGAGTTTTCAGCTCTGCAGGAATCTGGTTTCCAAGTATTGTTCCTGTGTCCAGCAAGACTAGAAGCAAATTTAAGAAGTGGGAGCCAGCATTTTCATGTGATGGCAATATTCCAGAAACTGGTGCTCTAGGATAAACAGTAAATACTGTGAGGCTTGCAAAACACTTACTCATTCATTGCTAATACCCTGCTGATATTCTCACTGTTAGAGAGCATAATTTCTCTGCTGTCTCTGCAGGTGACATCCAGTCACATCTCCTCAGCAGGAAACCTGTCTTTGTTTCCAACATCCAAACCTGAGGGTAACAAATATGATATTACCAGGTACACAGGCACCCTGCACAAACATCCTTCTCCATCTGCTCCTCTGCCCTAATTAGGAGACTGCTACGGTCATTTGTGGTGCTGGGAGCATCTGCTTAGTGGGGACTGGGAGAAGAAGGTCGGGTGTCCTGGTAGAGGCAAGGCTGACACCTAGTGACCAGATGTATTTATTCCTATGGGAATTCCGTGTGTTCTGCTTCAGTCGTTATTCACTCTTACCTAGGTCTGCAAGGTGTAAACTTCAAAGTGAATGGTTAGTTAATTTCATCGTCATTTTTGGCCTTTGCTTTCATTGTTTCTAGTATACTCTTCTGAAGTTGGAGTTCAGAAATCTTGCAGGCTTTTTCTCACCTGATGTTGTAGAGGATTTTGCATGCAGTCTCCTGGGAACTGTTCATGCCAGCTGTGCTGAGCAAACTGAGGTGGCTGATTGCAATCAACAGTAACTTCAGAACATCATGCTTTTTCTTTTTGACTTTTCCTTAATAAAATCATGGCTGACTGCAGTATCTGTATTATTCTTTCTCATCCTGTGGCAAAGAATCCAAAATCAAATGTATTGGAATATTCTCTGAGTTGCAGTTTTCTTCCTGCAGATGTCTGCTGACCAGAGGGTAGCATCTCACAATTAGGCTGCCACCTGGAAAGCACTACTTGTTCCATCATCATTGCAGATCCTGCTGGAAACACTCTGAGTTCTGGGATATTAAAGAGGAAGAGTAAAATTTAGCTAAAAGACTCTTACAGAATGCTTTCTTTGGTTATGTAGATTAGGATTTCGAGAGTATAACATATTGATGAGATTTACTTTTAACCTTTACCAAAAGGAGTAGACATATCAATTTAGGAAAACAGCCCCCCAACTGGAACCAAAGGAGTCATGTCACGTGTTGACTCCAAAAGTAGACTGCAGAGGGTCTCAGTGGCTGCACACGCTAATGGATTTCACACTAATCCCTATACTGAAGCCCTAAAAAAGCCTTCTTGGAGCAGTCCTTGCAATTGGAGGAATATTTTGTCTTTAAAATGTCTTTTGTCATTTAAATGAAGTACTGGAAATGAGGTTGTGTTTGCTACTAGCACTGTGTTTGACTACACAAGGAGTCAGAGCTCAATGTTTTTCTGTGCCTGAAAGGAAACTTTGATTCTTCCTGAATGAAATAACTAGGAACTTGCACAAGCCCTGTGTTGTTGAACGGAAAAGGCAAGCTTTTTTACTTCAGATAATCTTTTATATCTCACTCTAAACTTTATGTATGGCCCCGATTCTGTATCTGTGGCATGTTTCTAATTAGCTCATGAAAAAATAAAGGTTCTGTATTTTAGAATCTACTGATTTTTCCTCTGCTAACTGCTGTCGATAGGACGAGCCTCTGGAGAGAAGGCTAGCATGTTCCCAAGGCAAATTCTCCTTCACAGCACTGTGGCACTAGGAATGAGAATAGCAAACCTTATAGAACACATACACACACTGAAGGTTTTTTCCCTCTCTGAAAACTGGTGGCTCAATTCCACATCTCAAAACCATCACCTGATATTGTTTGTCTGAGGTGAAAGTTGTATTTTCTTGTGCTTGCAGCCATCTTTGGCGTCTCTCACAAACAAAATTTTATAAGGTTGTTCAATTGCATAGTTACTTTGAATAATTATTCTTAAAATTCACAAAACCTGACTTCTAAACTTAATTTTAATTAATTAATTAATCTGAACAAAAGCCAGGGAACAGGTAAACATGGCTTTGACCAGGGGTAGGTAAGAGACCTCAAATTTTTCATGTTGAAAGAGAAATATTTGGGACTCTGAAGACCTGAAGGCCTTAAATGTGATCCTTGAGTTTATAAGGAACTCTTTATATATATATATATATATATATATATATATATATATATATATATTTTTTTTTTTTTTTTTTTTTTTTTTTTAATTGGTCAGACTAAGCCAATTGTTTTCTTTATTTTGGACCCCAAGTGCAGGATTCCTGCCTTTGTTCAGAGCAAAGGGGAAAAATAAAGTTCTCCAGTATCAAATAAGTAGGCACAAAAAAGCAGGGCATCTGTTAGAGCTCCATCTCTACGTACTGGTAGACACCACCTCTGGAAAACCTACTCAGAGCCTCAGTCTTTGTCAGTCATGTGCTCTTGCACTCGTAGCAGTAGCACCAAAGCAGGTGCCCAAGGGTACATCCAGGTCCATGTCTGCTCCAAAATAAGATTTGGTGTGGAGCAGACATGGGAACATGTGCAGGCAGAGCCAAGGTGTGCTGGTTTTGGTTGGGATAGAGTTGATTTTCTTCACAGTGGCTGGTATGAAGCTCTGTTTTGGATTTGTGCTGAACACAGAGATGTTTTTGTTACTCCCTTTTCTGCTTTCTGTACTGGCACACTGGTGAGGGGGGTGGGGGTTCATAGAAGGGTGGGAGGAGACACAGCCAGGACAGGTGACCCCAACTGACCAAAGGGATATTCCAGTCCATATGGCATCATGTTCACTACAGAAAGTGGGGGAAGAAGTAGGAAGTGGGGAGGCATTTGAAGGGATGCCATTTATCTTCCCAAGTCACTGTTACATGTGATGGGGGATGGCTGAACACCTGCCTGCCCATGGGAAGCACTGAATCAATTCCTTGTTTTGCTTTGCTTTTGTGTATGGCTTCTGCTTTCCCTGTTAAAGTCTTTATCCCAACCTGTGAGTTCTTTTTTACCCTTCCAAATCTTTCCCCAATCCCACTGGTTGGGGCAGTGAGTGAGTGACTGCATGGGGCTTGGCTGCTGGCTGAGGTTAAACCATGTCATAAGGGAAATCACTCAGAGCAATCCCCTGTGCTCAAAACTCCCCCTGACACCTATTTCATGTGGTAATCACAGTCCTCCAGCACTGTACCAGCCTGGAGATGGTGGCACACAGAGAGCCCTGTGACCCAGACAGGTGCTCCCATTTCCTCTCCACTGCTGTGACCTGGATGGAAAGTAGCCTGTGTCCTTCCTGTCCTGGATCTCTGGGTTGAAATGCTTTGTTGGCTGGACTGGGAACTGAAGGGTTGACCTGCTTCCTGGCCTAACGCAGGGTTTTGGAAGAGTTCTCCTCTGACAGAGCTCACCTGCAAGGCCCCACCATCAGCTGCCACATGGCAATGGGGGAAGAATTGACTTTCCTTTCTTTGTGCAGTGTCAAACCCAGTCAGGACAGTCACTGGCCCAGTTCTGCATGCTCATAAAACCACCTGCCATCATACTAAAGCAGAGAATGATGTTTCAAACTCACATGCCTTTGTCAGAAGGAACCATGAACCAGAACCATGAACCATGAAGCAGAAGGTCATGTAGGAACCAACAAGTAAGGCAGGTAGTTCTGCAGCTCTTCTGATTGTATTGTATCCAAAATTGCCAGAGATTTAGAGCTACTTCTGACTATTCAAGGAGTCAAGCCACTTATATTTCCCTTTTTTATAGTAAGCTTTACCACCACTTTACTTGGATTTTGCATGTTTTTAATTGATAATGCTGTTGAACCCATCATATACTTGCAAATGTGAAGTACAATGGCATTTCCTAATTTCATTCACAGCTGAAGTTGCAGTTAAATTAAAGTTAAAGCTCAGTGTACCTATTTGATCTTAGTTTTCTTCTAGTGACTCAGGATGTGTCCCCACTGCACATTCCCTTGTATTTTACATGGCTGTGTTCTAAGAATACCAACTGACGAAACCTTAGGTAGAAGAATTTATAATGTTGAGATTGTTTGTTGGGTTTGTTTTTTTTTTTGTAAAGACCACCTGGAAATACATAATTTTACAATGATAAACTGTTTTGTATCTCTGCCCACTAATACTCTTTATCAGAAGTAGTCAGCAGTTTGTGATAATTTCTGCCTAGAGTGTTATTGACTCCTTTTTGAAACAGGAATTTTTGAAAACTCCTAATTCCACTTTCCTATAAAAGCTTATCAACTAGTCCAAATAAAGACATCATGTGAACTTTTGTGGTCATTGGAGAATGAATGAATTTTTTTGTATGTATGATCTACTTTTTTTTTTTTTTTTGTATGATCAGCTTATTCAGATTATTAACATGAACAGAAAGTTCTCACTAAAATAAACAGGTCACAGGTCTATTATGAAAGAAAAGGTTGTGATGACATGGAGAGAAATGAGAGAAATGACTGAGCGCTACAGGACATAGGTCATCCTGACTCATGGCACGTTTCTATTCTGATTAACCTATCTGTACTAATTTGTTCAGATCAATTAGATTACATATCTTTGTGGTTTTTTCACATCCAATCTGAAAACAAATGTGTCCCTTATTTACTATGAAAATACTGTAGTTTGTTGCCCCTTGACTGATAATCAAAATCCAATCAGCAAGCTACTCCCTGGCTACTACTTTGTTCTGGTAGAAATCATAGTGTACATAAACCACTGATTAAATCAAACTCCAGCCTGGTGGCCAAAAATACACCATCCTTGTATATAATCTTAAAGAATTTTCAAGGAAAACTTTGACCTGATGCCTGGCAGTCTATAGCTTTTCTGGGAGGTTGATAACTAGTTTTCCATTGCTCACAAAGTTTGGAAGGCACAGACAGGGCAAGAACTGGCCATTTTGGCTTTGCCAGAACTTCATTAGATAGCAGAGCTCTTAGATGCAGGCCCACCTGGGAAGGAGGGGAAATATACTTTGGGAGTTAACAATAATGCCAGCTGGCATTCCTAGAATATGACAGCTTCCTATAATATCCATATACAGTCAGAAGCCGATTCCCTTAGTTGGATTCAGGGAATGATAGAGCCAAGTTTTCCTGTGTTTTAATCCGATTCCCTAAGGAAAAATGTTGTGCAGCAGCACACACTTGCCTGCTTGTGCATGCATTTGGCTCCCTTAACTTTTCTTTTGAAACCTCTCGAACTGTTTCAGCTCTGCTTTATGGAGGAGTAGAAGTGCTAAAGAGGGAAAGGTCCCACAAGCCCCATGCAGACAAGAGGAAGACTGGGAGTGGAATCTCAAATGTCCCCCATAGATTGGGGCTTAAAAGTGAGTTCTTTTCCTCTCACCAGACAGCAAACACAGGCTCTCAGACTTCAACTGGAGAATCCAGGCTTTAGCAGGGTGCTGCTCCTAAGCCGTGAGTGAGGGCGCATCTGCTGCCCTTCATGCTGTTGGAAGGATACACAAAGGTACTGATTGGAGAGGGGAAGGATGAAAAATGATCCACAAAATGTCCCATCAAAGGTAAAACAAACATTTCTCCCCTGAGTATTTTACAGCTGCAGAAGTCATAATACTGCTTGTAACAGTAGTAAGAACTACTCTTTCGGCTGCGCTGATTTATACAGACTTGATACCCTTTAATGTTGGAAAATTTAGAACTGTAACTGTTGCATTTGGTCGCCTGCAGTGGGTCTGAAGCTGCACATATAACCTTCTGCTTTCATATCAACAGTCCTAAAATTTTTGAAAATTTTACAAGTGTATTTAACACAAATTCAGCTCTGTAAGTTGAATTTTCATATGCTGCTTTGTTCCAGTTTTGCCTCCATTTACATGCTGCTATGTTGTTTTTTTTTTTTACTTGCTTCCTCTAAACAAGGAAGACAGTTTGTTGGTCAGTGTCAGAACAGATACATAAAGCACAAATCAGTAGAGAGAATAAAAGTTCTAATTGGTAGCTGCTATCAGCCTAGAAGATTCTCCTTAACAAGATAATTTCCTAAATTTCTGTGAAAGGAGCATTTATCCTTCCTCTTAACTTATGCCATGCAAGACTTGGTGGTTACTTTTATTGATCACTCAGACAATCATAAAGAATAATGTTTTGCTTAAACTCATGCTGCAGATGTAGACCCATTTCAAATTGCCTAAAAAATATCTTTTTTTAAATGCTAATAATCTACTTTATGAGAGGAACCAACTTCTTTTCCTCTCTGGCTGGGACTGGGGAATGCATCTGCCTGGGTGACTCGGTGGGAAGCAAGAAGGGAGCTAACTGAGTTCTGTGGGAGGCTAGCATGGTCAGCATGTTCCACTGCTCGAGAAAGCGACTGGCTGGTAATTCCTGGCATCTGCCCAGGGGATCTAGCTACCAAAATACGTTTATTGTAAAACACCAGCACCAATGATATGGAGCAGCCAGCTGCCCTGTGGGGGCTGGGGCTGAGCTGAGTGTCTCCCAGAGCTGCAAGGGCCAGGAGTGAGGAAGGCTGCAGCAGGAGTCTCTAGTTTGCAGACGTGTTGTTCTTCACTGTAGGGTTTGTGCCATTGGTGGATAGTTTCTTCTTCAAGTGCATTTCTTTCTGACACTGATTAAGAAAATCTGTTGCTCTTGTTTGGAAACGGCGAGTGAAAAAATGTGCAGGGTGGAGACAGATACAAAGCAGCGTGAAAAGATTCAATTCACAGGACTGAATTTGAGTTTAATTCACTTGGAATAGCTCTGCCAGTGGCGGTGGTGATCTGCAGGGCTTTGCAGGTACAGTACTACCGGTGGCTATCGGCAGGGAGATGCACGCAGTTACACAGTGAGCGGTACACCCATCACCTCCACTGCCTTACGAGAAATTATAATTAAGGCTGAAGAGTGTTTGTTTGGGTTTCTTTCCTCCCCAGAATGAACATCCAAGCCCTGGGGGGAAGGAGAGCGGCGCAGCGGCCGCTGGGGGGAGATGTTCCCCCGGGCACCCCGGCTCCGAGCGCCGGGGGAGCCGGAGCGCTCCGCGTCCTGCTCAGCCCGGGCAGTAAAACCTGCTGATTTGAGGCTGGACGTCTCGGGGGGGCTCCGAAGCAGGACTGCTTCAAAATGTGTTTTGCACCACAGCAGAGCGAGCTCTTTAAAACGGTGGGAAATGTCCCCCAGAAGTCTTTTTTGGTAACGAATTACCCGTGAAAGCTTTTAACGCTTTCAGTCACGCGTGGAGATTAATGAAGCAGCAGCTTTGGGGGGGAAGGAGAGTTTTGAAAGATAGTGGTTAGTAAATGGGAAAGCTGCCACCATATTACCTTTACATTTCCTGGTGTTTACAGCTGCAGTCCTTGAGGATATCTGTAAGTCAGCAAGGGTAAGATGAATACTCTTACCACACTGAAATAATGAAGTGGTGGTGAAATCCTTTAAGATTGCCAGGAAAAGAAGTATTACAATACAAAAAAGCAAAGGTCTCTTGTAAAGACACATTTTCTTTCTCTAAATAGATTCAAATGGCGATGGAAAGTATTCAATAAAGCATTATGTGTTTGGACCAGATTTCAAAAGGATTAGAATTACATTAAGCTACATCACTCTCCTAACAGCCCCACTGACCTGCTTGTGAAGTTACTGTTTGGTGGAGGTAAATTTATTCCTCTGGCTTGTAAATTAAGAATTGAAGGTATGCTGAGACTTAATTTTCTGGGTGGGAAAACATCACCAAGCAGTCAAATATGGGAACAAGTGGCCTTGGAAAATCAGGTACAATACAAATACACAGCATTTTCATGTTCATTTCCATAACCAAAGTATGGAAAACCTGTTTTGTGGTATGTGGTCCCTGTTTATAGCATGATACTCTAAATATCCTACAAAGAGGATACTTTTCACCCTAAAATCTGGCAGTGTGCTATTCTGTGGACCCAAGCACAAAATGGCCAATTTGAGGATGACAAAAAGCAGAAGCAGTGTATTTCTGCTGCTGATATATGTCTGATATATAAAACCCCCCTCCAGTCTAGTAGACTGGGTAGCCATAGGAAATATGATTACTCTGCATATATTTGATGAATGATGCCTGAGAGTTTTGCTGTAGAGTTCAGTAAATGCAGATTATTGTTTCAGAAGGCAGAAGTGATTCCTGAAATTCCTGTCATCATCTCTTTGAAAAGATCAATCAGAATAAAATGCTGAGCAGGTAAATAAAGGACTTCTCAAGCTCTCCATCTGATTAATTTCTTATGATTTTGAGGTAAAACTATGGATCAGCACATGAAATATGGCCCAGGTTAGAAAATGAGTTCCAGATATCATGAACCTGGTTTATGAACTAAGCTGAGATCTTACTGTTCAATTGCTTTGTTCAGGTGTAGACCAGAAAATAAAATCCTGCTTATTTCAGAACTGTCCTTGATGTTTCCACAGGTTTTGTGATATTTTCACAATGGGTGAGACTTAGAACAAAAGCACAAGGGCAGATTCAACTCCTTCTGAATATAAATCTTCCTCTATGCATAGTCTCTTGTAATATAAAGAAATTCCCTACTGAGGCAATCTTCTCCTTATTTATTTCAGGATCACATGAACTGGTAGAGAATGTCCTAAACTTTCTTCCTAATTCCCAGTTAGGCAAACTGTCTAGAGTCAGAACAACCCTGGCCTCATACTTCTTCCTACAATCTCCTGCTGAGTGTAAAATATGGCTGTCTTGTGGTTTGAATAAGGCTTTTAATGTGCCATGGGATGTCACGGTCCACAGAAAGGGAATACAGTGTTCTACTTGCTGAGAAACAGAAAAAAAGCTAACCAAACTGGTTTCTTCCTCCTGAGTACATAGAGACTGGCTGGAAATCCAATCACTGAGACTAAAAATATCAGCGTTGATCACAAAAAAAAAAAAAAAAAAAAAGCACCTGACAGATGGATTTAGTCTTCCTTCAGCACAAACATCTATTTGCCACTAAAAGTTCGGTGAGTTCATTGGTCTTGTCTCCCAAAACATTATTGACAGACTCTGGGATAAGGTGGATGTTATTTCTTCAAAGTAATCCCTCCAAGAGGGAATGGTCAGAGCTCTCATGGGAATATAGTTCCTGGTTTATAGTTTGTACATGGCTGGGGGAAAAAGAAAATTTTATCTGATCATGTAGAAGAAAAAACTTAAAATCAGGGCTTGGTCCCTTCCCACTGCAATGTTTAAAAGAGCTGACCCCATTGTCCTCACACTGCTGCCTATTCTGTCCAGTCTGGGCATTGATTTCTGTGAAATGCCAATGAATATAAAAGCACTTCAGGAAAAGCACACAAGGAGTGCAGCATCAAACATCCCCAGTCCTGCTGAGCATTCCTACAGATTTCTTACTGCCTTTTTTTCCTTCCTTCTTCCTGATGCAAAAGTTGCAGGGCCAAGTGAGGTGTGGGATGGGTAAGTTCTATCCAGCCCTTATGAAGACTCACCTGTGAAAATGACCACCAGCTGATGATGATATTTCAGAAGCAAAATAAATCAGCATTGCTTTGAGTCAAATTTTGTGCAGTGGACTGGAGACCTCAGAAAATGTGTAATGAAGACCATGACCACATGCTTTGTTCCTAAGTGCTCGAGCATGTAGAGAAGTTGGTGAGACAACTTAAGATACCTTCAGGAAATTTTTGCTCTATCTCACTCCTCTACCAAGGTGGACCCTTGCACAGTCCTGATTCTGAGGATAATATTACTTTTCAGAACTTTCTTATTTCCAAGCCATTACTGAGATGTATTTTCTTCTGGGCTTTATAGCACACTTTTTTACCGGGTTGGACTCAACCAAGGCTAGTCTCCATTTTAATAGATGTATTTTCCACAGGAAATTAATGTATTGTTTCCCCAAAGCTATTTCAGTCTCTAAACTTCACTGCAGTCTGCCCAGTTGCACGATATTTCAGCCAGCTAAACAAATCTAGTGCCCCTGACAGTCCTTTTAGTAGTGCTAGCCAAGGGAATTGTGCCAGGCTTAGATTTATTACTTGGATCCTCCAAATGACAGTGCCCTGCAAGGGATCTGGTGGATGAATATCCCTGTAATTTTTTTCACCCAGCAACCCTGTATGGAGGGGTTACAGTGTTTTCCTAATTGTTGTATTAGTTTTCTTCCCACATGTGTGCCATGGGACCTAGAGGTGCCAGGATATAGGGTATATATGGGCAGTATGTGTATCATGGTACCTGCAGACACCAAGGTATATGGTATTTATGGACTGTACATTTATAGAGATATCAGTGTATTCTGTCTTGGACTGTGGATTTGTATATTTGTAAAAGTCCTTTCATTCAATATTCTGGGGATTTTTAAAATTAGCATGAGTAGTTTGATTTCTCCCTTTTCTCAAGAGGCATTAATAAAATGGCATTGAGGGGTGCAGCTTCACTTTTGCAGTGCCAAATGCTTGCAAGCAGCCAGGATCCCTTCCCTGAGCCGCTCTCTGTCGGGATGACAAGTCGCTGGCGGCTGTCAGGTCTGCGTAGGAAATCTCCACAGCGGTGCTGAGAATGTTTATTGTAGGGAGAGAACTTTTGCCCTGTGAAGTCACCTCCTACTAGTCACCAGTAGGTTTCTGATATTCTATCACAGGAAATTCCTGGTGGACCACAAAAGCAATCCCCTGAGTCCAGCTGCTGGCGGGGAGCAGTGGTGCACCACACCGCCCGGCTGAGCCTCAGCCTCCAGCGTGGGGCAGAGCACCTGTGCCCTGCAAAATGCAAACTCTGTGCTCCTCAAACAATGTTAAAATGAACTATACAAAGGGGCAAAGGTCAAGTGAACCATTATTGTGCTGCATTTTATGCAAACAAAAAAAAATGTATTAGAGGATGTGCTTTGTATTGTAACAAGGTACTGTAAGATTATATTTAGGCTTCATGTCTTTGAAGCCCTTGGTAACACAACTGTATAATCACAGCTCTTGATGTTAATGAGGAAGTTATATTATAAGGTACCCCATCTAACTGGGAACAGTGTAGGAAGGATTAATAACCTCTAGGAAAGCATATAAAACCAGCTACCAACACTATCAGGTGAATATATACACATTTCTACAAAAGAGAAAAAAAAAGCAAAAAAAAAAAGCAATAGACAATTACTTTTGTCACCTTTGAATACAAAGGCATTGCTTGGCAGGTGCCAGTCCTTTTTCTTGCACAGCTTGGAGGGCACAACTCTCCTTAACACTCCATTTTCCTCTGCTCTTTTGCCAGGGTTTCAAGCATTCAGTCAAAGCAGCAAGCAAGACTGGATGAACCTTTATCTGTGTGAGATAGTGCACAGCAGGGAAGCAGCCTTGGAAAAGATGAACATCATGTATGTGGCTGGATGCTGTGGGGCTGCTTGTCCTGTAACTAAAAGACATCAAACTCCTCCTTTCTTCATGAAGATAAGGATATTGTGAAAGCAAAATAGTGACCCCTGCTAAAAATGGAGGACACACCTCCAGAGAGCTGCTATTAACCTCTAATCAATGCCTGATTTCATCTGTCTGCAACCTCAGGATGTGTAAGCCCTCTGAAAAGGACCATCTCTGGAGCTTTTGGGATTTTTATGCCATGTTCCTTGTTTGGTTCTTCTGAAGTTCTTCCCTGTTCATTGACTTTTGCATCACCACACCATGGCTGAGCAGCCTCATCAATCTGAGCCAGTGTGTGCAGGTGCAAGCAGCCAGGAGCCAGCACTTCAGGCATTGGCTCCTTTAACCAGAGCAGTGCAGTGGAACAAAATTGTGCTTTAAGATGTTGTGAGGTTTGGGATTTAGATGGTGGTGCATTTTTTTTGAGTTAATGAGTATGGCTGCCTGATCTCTATTTTGCAAAGAACACTTCTAGGAGGGTAAAACTATGTGTGGCTGATAATGAGCACTGTGGTAACCTGCAGCAGCTGCACCAGGTCCTTATAATCCCAGAGCATTGTATTTCCAGACCTAGGAGAAAGGCATTATAATAAGAGATGCTATCCAGAGTCCCATGTGATTTAGAGACACATGCACCCTTTTTTAAAACTGACTTACTGAGAAGTGATGGGCTGGGTAGGGTCTGTAGAGAAGTCAGATGGGCATTTTTGAAAACTGTACCCCTTATTTTAAAAGAAAGGAAAACGTGAGGCAATCACAGCTGATTCAGCATCCGGCAGCCTCAGCCAAGTCATATTTTACCTCTTCCCTTCCCTCCCCGCACAAAACTTCCAGGAAAACCTGCAAAGAAAAGGCATATGTGGGTAGGAGGAGACCTGCTTTTAATTTCTGTACCTCCTATTCAACACAATGCCACACAATGCACAGGATGCGAATATCCCAAGGCACTTATACAATACAAGTAACAAAAGCACACACACATGCACCAGAAAAGGGGGAGCAGCAAGCATGACATGGTTCTAAAACAAAATGCAGGTAAAATGTCTGTAAAATGCTTATCTAAAGGGGATATGTGGGAAAAAAATCATCTTGCAAAGGGAGAAAGTGGATGCTGAAGAAATGTTCAGGTGGTCACAAGACTTTGAGTTCCATTTCAGAACAGCGATTATCTGTTTTTCCCTACCGTGTTGAAAGCAGTGGTCAGCCCTTCATTATCAGAAGGGCAATCAGTGCCTCTCCAGTGAAACACCCTGATACTTCTGTGATCCCATCTATGGAGCAACCTGGAATCAGCACTGAGTCATATCATGGCTGTTCCTTGTTTCCCGGTCTTTTGACTGTGGAGAGAAAGTGTGTGTAGGAGCTGCTCACTCCCACAGACCCACTGCCATCTGTTTAAGAGAAATCATTCATGGGACCACTATTCTGGTCAAGTGGTGGAAGGTATTTGGAGAAACACCCAGCATTAAAGCTACTGTCAACACTAAATGAGTGCATCAGAGCCTCAACAAAGAAATCAAAGTTTTCTTCAGCTTTCTTGCTGATGCGTTGCTCCACATTTCCATTAGAAAGACAGTGTTGTGGATGAAGCAGCTGGAACCTTGCCAAACCTGCTCTTGCTTGCAGGCTCATAAAAAGTTAGTGATGAAGGAGCTCATAAAATCTGCAAACCTACAATCTTCAGAACAAAAAAAAACCAAAAAACAAACAAACAAAAAAAATCTACAACCCCCCCCATGCAGTCTTGAGATATTTGCAGCAAGAATGTATTCTGTGTTTTTGAACAAGAATAAAAGTAAAACACTTTAAATTAGAAGTGAGAGACAAGATCTTACAGTCTTTATTAAATGCATCCATGTTTTAATGTAAAGGGCTTTGTACCTAGATAGAAAACACTACATGATTTTTAGTCAAAACAGTGTTAGCTAGGGCCTCAAAATCAAATGTGAACATACAGAGGCATAAAGGATAAACTGCATGAAATTTAAGTGGTGTGTAGCTATGAATCCTTTCTCCCTATTACATGTGGTCACTAGAAGAACTTAATGTACATTACTTAAGAAAAAATGGAGTTGGCACTTTTTTTGCATTGGCATGTTGATGGGCAGTTGCTATCAGTATAATGTAATTTTAGTGGCCAAATAGAATTGTTTGCAACACCTTAGCTGCCTAATTCTGAATCCAAATAAAATGAACAATACAAAATTTTTCTTTTATATTGGTTTGGTTGCCACATCAAATCCATACTTGGTGTAACATTACTAGGAAATTTACTAGGAAGGAGGGAGAAGAGCAGCAAAAATACCAGAGAAGACTTTTTTCTTTACACAGTGAGACAAGGCAGAAATTTTTATATGTTTACTCTTGAAATCATGACTGGAAAAACCAAATGGCCCAAACCCATCTGCAGGCCATGGTATGGCAACCATGCCTTCTGTGGGATGTAAAGCTGTAATTGCTGTGCTTTTAAAAGCCACATCCAAGGTTTCTGTAAGTATGAGTTCTTGCTATATAGTATTGTATACCACTACTCCTTACATTGTGCTACAGCCCTTGATTTTGCTTTCCTAAAAAAAGGGAAAAAAACCCACAAAAAATGAACAAAGTTTTTCTTTTTTATACTAGGTAAGTGTTACTTTAAAAATGAGTTTATCTTTGGTGTGAGTTTGTACTTTGTATCCAAAGTTTTGTATTTTGATAAGAGGTTAGATAAGTAAAGAGCCTCTCATTCAGAGCCTCTCCATCCAGCCCCACTTCCCAGTGAGCTCCTCACCTAAGGATTGTAGGTTGAAGGCTTCCCCTTCCCACACAGCTCTGCAGAATCTGGCTTTGTCTGGCATCTCGAAGTCCTGACCTGCTCAGGAAAAGGAGTCATTTGTGCTGGACATTGGACTGAGTGGTGAAAGTGACCAAAAATGAATCAGTAGGTTCGTTCCAGTAAGTGATTTCATTTCTTCTTGTGCTGAAAAAACTTTACTTGGCTGAAAGCCAGTGATTTGCCTAGAAAGACTCTGGACACAAATGTTCTCTGCTCTGTGAAAATTAGCTTGCACTGTGCATCAATACCCTTTTAAATGTTCTGGTGTCTGTAAGTGTGCACTTATAAATCTCTGCTTTCCTAGTAAAATAGCTCCCAAAGCTTATCCCATGGATGCTCTGTTTATAGTTTCTTGCAGAAGATAGAACTTTTATCTCTGCATAACATCTGGTGATGTATTTACAGCCGTACAGAATCCAAATTACTTTGTGGACAAGTGGTTGTAGGCAGAGCCAATTTTTGGAGAGTCTTGTCTCTTCTACAGGAATTGGATTAACTGAATGAAAAATTCAGTGGTCTGATTACCAGAAAACTTTTATGCAGTTTCAAATTACTCCTGCTTTTCACTGTGGAAACCAAGACCTTGTGGAGGGACTGAACCTGTTAGATTTTGAGTACGTAAAATCAGAAAGGTTGAATCAGAGTAAAGTAGGCCTGAGATATGAGTCCATGAATTTAAGTAATGTTTCAAGAGTGTATTGTGATCAGCAGACTCTTATGGAACAGTCTGCTCCATAAAGGAGTAGCTCTGTAGAGGAGCCAGAACTTCTCACTCATGGGCTACAGTGTCACTAGATTGCCTTAAGAAAAATTTACTTAATTTACTTTTTTTAAGCAATTAATTCTGTTGCTTTCCATAGGTCTGCTTTTGAGTGGCAAAATAACCTTTCTCTGAACAGAGTACAAGCTACACTGGATCTGTTATGCTGTCATTCCAAATGTCCTCCATCAGATTCCAGTGCAAAGAAAAATGATCAAGATTTTAAAAACTGAATAAAATATATAAACCCCACATAGTGAAAAACTAATACTTTTAGTTAATCTTGAGAGAAGAAAGGGTTTTCTGTTGGGGCAATCTACACAGAAAAGGAGCAAGCTTCATGTGAGCGAAGGTACGAAGAGAATCTTTCTGAGATCTTTGGAGTGTAATAAAGCATAACCTAATCAGGGCTGACAACTTCACACAACGAAACAGATCTGACAGCCCAGTGTTTCAGCATGCAAAGCTCTGATGCTGCCCCTGATTAAAAACAGCCTCAGAACCCAGATGGACATTTATCACTGATATTGACAACCTCAGCCTGGCAAGGCAGTGGGAAATATGTCCAACCTCCAAACCCAAATTTTGCAGTTAAGACTTCTCTTTCATTTTGGTTTGCTCTGGAACCACAAACATAAACATCTCCATTTTTGTGGGCTGTTAACACACAGAACCTGAACTGAAGATCAGAGCCATCTCCTTCCTCTACTTGTCTGCACTGGGTTCCACCAGAACCTCATCTAAGGGTGATGACAGTGATAACAGTGAAATTTGTTTTTAACTAGCTATAGTAATGTCTTCAGATCAGAAACTGCACTTTGGCAGTTTGTGACCCATATTCAGTTTTGACTCATGCTTGTATTTCCAACTAATAACCTAAAAAGCCCCCAAACAACCACAAACCCCTCTGTTTCCACCCCATCCCTGCAGCACAAACATGTCAGACAAAATGACACTTTATTCTAAAGCTTCCTATAAAGTGTTATGGCTTATGCTCAGATACAATACACACCACCACAGACTTTAGTGCTTGTGCCTGCTGCTATTATGGGAAATGAGCAGTTGACCATATTACTGACTCCTGCATCTCCCAGGAGTAAAATTTATTTGAATAGAATCCCCTTCCCAGTCTTGAATAATTAATCTTGGGAAGGAAGGATAAGAACACCCTAAGTATGTCTCTTAACTGCAGGTGGTGAGCACGGGATATTCTGTTTTTAATACAGGTTTTGACCAGGAAGCTTCATATCCAATGGACATTCTCACATTTATATAATTAGGAAAAAATCACAGTGTCTATCTAGGATTGTTTGGACAAGAATTGTGTGTTATTGTCTCAGTGCAGCAGGAATGTCAGCTATGAAGAGAGGAATTCTTCACATCCCACCCATGGGAGCAAGAGGGAATCTCTGGCACATCCCTGTGTCCAGTCCAGCAGCGAGACAGCTTTCAGTTGTTGGACACAACATAAATTAAAAGTGAACTGCAAAGTAGGGGGGAGCATGGGTGTGTTTTGCTTTGACTGCACTGCAGCGCACAAAGGACACATTTTCCTCCTGATTTTTTCCCCTCTCTGCTTGTGCTTCTTTTGTTTATTTGTTTTTTAACATCAGGAACTTGGGTTTGTTTGTCCCTGGAAGACTCTGTGACTAAGCTGAACTAATAATAATACTACTGTAGTGAATGCTGAGAAATCAAAAGGAAGGGATTTAGTGATAGATGTAGTAGTGTTAAATAAATGGTTTCACTCGATCTTTAGGGCCTTCCAACCTAAACAATTGTATGATTTCTGCAACTGGGGCAGCCATCTCTGCCTTTGCTAACATTGCACTGACAACTGGAAAACTAAATTTCTTGGCCATGTACCTGTGGGGCTCTGGGGTGGCCAGTTCTGAATACTAGCAGCATTAGGTACCCTATGATGGATCTATAAGCCATTTTTTTATTCAAGCATTCTGATGCTGGCCAAGAGAGCTGAGCTCTTTGTTTAGCTGTGAAAGGATCTACTTCCACCTTTAAAATTCTCATAGTCAGGTGTACTTGATTTTTCCCTCTCTGCTGCTTGCCTTGTGCTAGAAGTCCTGGATCACATTCCAGGATGCCACAGAGACCACTATATGGAGAGTATTTCTTCTGCATGGAGGCTGCCACAATGCTCAAACCTTCTGTGAGACACCATTTCCCATTTCCTCTGTATTTATCCAGCTCCAGAAAAAACATGGCCCCAAGCACAACATTCAGCTGCAGGTCTGTGGAGGGATAGAATGTGAGAGAATAGAGATAGGGCAGAAGGTAGGCTCACCCCTGAGGAGTTGCAGCTGTACTAATTCCCAAAGATTAGGAGCAGGCCTGCCCTTAACAGGCCACAGCTGCATCCAGTGAGGATGAGTGCTAAAAAAGAGTGGGTTAGCTGGTGGGGAAGAGAGCTGCAGTTTGTTGGTTGTACTGTAAGGAAGAGGGAGGCAGTGCTGTGAGGAGCTGCCTATGAGAAATCACCAAGAAGGTATGGGAATTTACAATAAGGTGACAACACAGATCCTTATTAGAGAAATAGAAGCTGGGTGTGTTGGCACCTGCAGTGCCCCTCTAACACCTGCAGTGCTGAGCACAGGGCTGTGTGAATGGCCAGCACAAGGGAGAGGCTGAAAGGAACTATGCACTCAAACCCCAAAACAGCTGTCCTCCAGCCCAAACAGGTCACAGCTACAGAGTGCAGTGTACATCCAGCCATCTCTCCTTGTTGGCCCTCTGTGGAGATGCTGGTGGGTATGTCAGTTCCCTAGAACCCAGGCTGTTTCCCTGAGAAAGAGATGTGGAAGATATGTGTTATCTGATGAGCAGCAGCCACCACCTCCAGGTTTCCAGGAGGAAGAAAGCCTAGAGGGATGACTTTGGAGAGGATACTCTTCCAGCATTTTCCTTCTTGCAGCTGTGGGCTGCTGAGAGCCATCAGATGAGTGAGCGATCGTGGGTTTCACCTGCAGGTCAGTGCATTGCTCCTGCTGGGAGAGTTTTAAAATGTTGTGTGGGTAAAGTGTGTGTGCCAGACCAACAGAAGCAAGGAGTCCTGTTGTGGGTGCTGGGCACCTTCCCACAAAGAACAGATACCTGTATGGGCTGCCCCAGGATGTGCCCAAGGAGTGTCGCAGTCTGGAGCGAGCACCAGAGTCTGCAGCACTGACAGGGCAACACAGCATCAGCAATGAGGTAAGGACATGGATTTGGCTCATTGTGGGATTTGGAGCTGGGCTCAGTGCCTGTGCCATGGGAATATCTTCTGATATCTTTCTGTTCTTCCTTCAGGGCCTTCACAATTGCTTCACCCCTTGAATTATCCACTAAGAGCTCAGGGCAGGGGTCTTTCAAATATTGCCTGGCAAGGACATGGAAGATAAAGACAGCAACATGCAAACATAGATTCAGAACTTAGATCTTCATTTCAGGCCTCTGGTTTCCCTGGTACTGGTATTGTAAAATCCCTTTCCAGCTAAAGTCTGTTTCTCCAGGGAACTTTGATGCCATAACAAAAATAGAGGCTTTTTTTTCCCATTTGATCCACTTTGTACACCAAAAGAGAATTGATAAAGAGGGAATGCAAGCTCACTTCAAATAAAAAAAAGGAAAAAAACCTGAGGGCTAATGAATTTGTGTATCTTTAGAAGTGATTATTAGACATAGTAATTTATTTTCTGTTTCTGTACCTGTGTCTGTGATTGTAGGTCACAGCAGTACCCATAAGGATAAATCTGTCCAGGGGATCCTGTAAAGCAGCTCATAGGCAGGATGGCAGGCATAGGAGTCCATGGATGAACAGTGGCTAAGCTGGCTCAGCAATTTAATTAGCTAAGATTAATACTTCTTTCTAGTGTGACCTGTATGAAACATAAAGGTCTTTGTCATTTAATTTGATATCCATTCATTTGCCATTAGTTTGGTAACAAATTCAAGCTTTTCCATGCCTTTATATTCTATTATTTTTCTGCCTATTGTTTTTATCTACTTTTAAGTATAATGCATCCTATAAGAATTATTTTATTAAACAGTGTTTTGAGGAAACTCACATATTACTGGAAAGTTGAAGTCAGTCCAGGAACCCTCCAACTTGCAAGCTTCCAGTACCTAAAGGAAACCTACAAGACAGATATAAATAGAAAGGCTTTTTGCAAGAGCATTTACTGATAGGACAAGGGGCAATGTTTTCAAACCAAAAGAGTGTAGGTTTAAATTATATTGGAAAAAAAATCTTTTATGTGAGTGTGGTGAGGCACTGGGACAGGTTGCCCAGGGAAGTTGTGGGTGCCCTATTCCTTGAAGTGTTCATGGCCAGGTTGGATGGAGCTCTGAGTGATCTGGTCTAGTGGAAGGTGTCCTTCTCCATGGCATAGGGGCTGGAAAGAGGTGATCTTTAGGGTCCCTTCCAACCCAAATAATTCTGTAGTTCTGTGATTTTTATAATCCTTGTATTTAATGTCTGTTGGAGCTTTCTAAGAGATTATTTCCATTTTAACCATGATGCTTTTCAAGATTTAGAATGCAGAAATTCAATAGCTCTTTCTGAATCTACTCATCAGTCTCACCTACCTGGAATGAGCTGATTTGGGGTCTTGGTTGCTCTATACATCCTCCTAACGTGATTTTCCTTTGCTAATTTAATGCCTTATGTAATTTAAGGCTCTGAATCTCATTAATAGTTGGGGTGTTTTTTGTACATTGTTTTGACCTTAGATCTGGTAACTGTGGGTCACCACCTATAATGAATAAATTGGAAGTCCAGAATGCTGGCTGGCAAAGTCAACTAAAAAGCCAGGGCTAAAGTGATGAAGTAAAGGGCACACTTCCTAGTGTCATCTTGTTTTTCAGTGCTTAAAGCTTTCAATTGTTATGTACCCAATTATTTCTTTCAGGTACAGCATTATGTAGTTGAATACATATCTTATGGGACTATTAATTTAATAAAAAATACTTATTAGCAGCATCCAAAGAGAAGTTATTCAATGGATAAGTGTCTGTTCTGCATTTTCACTGAATGAAAGTGACCTTTTTCTGTTGAAAATCAAAGTATGTCACTCTGCCATATCTCTTTAAATTCAACTGTATAGTTTCTGTCTTTATTCAGTTTACAGCCATATTACCTCATCTCAGGCTGGCAAGGCTGGGCCACCTGGGATCTCGTGGGTGCTTTGGGAAGTGTTGGTGATTCAGCACAGCAGTTGGCATGCTGCCCTCTGAGTCTCTGTGGAAAAATTCCTTCACCACTGCACCTGGGCACCATCTGTTGAAGGAGGTGGCATCTGTCAGATGAGGTAGAAAACCAACCCTTGGAAACTCCAGAGTGTTTTCTCCTGGTTGTTGCCCAAGTAGTTTTCTACCTAAGTAATATTTTTATGAATATTTCTCTTGAACAGCCAAAATATGTACAAGCACACACATCAGTAACTTTGGTACCTTCTCTGTTCAGGAGATTCATAAATTAATAACAGTCCCATGGATGCATTAACTTGTAACACATTTGAGGGTTTAGCACTATTCCAGCAAGTATTGTTTAAACTGGGAGGATATAGAAGGCAAAAATCTTTCTTTTCCTGTATAACAAGAAGTGATTGAGCTAGGTTTAACTAATATGCTAGTAAACCAAAGCCAAAATTCCTCTTGTTTAACCAAGACAGTATCTAAGGACTCAGATTTTAAAATAGGACTCCTAACTGGACTTCTGTGAGCAAATGGCATTAACAGGCAAAGGGGCTTCTTTTTGCTATATTTAGTAGGGACTGTGTTCAAAATGTGAATGTCACAACACATCCTCCACTGACTGTCACATCTTACTTTCTAGCTAGCTTTTGCAAATGCTGGGGGTTTTAGGAAGAACTTTTTCCTTGTTTTGCTAGCAAAGATTTTGATTTCTTGGTCAGAAGGAAAGAAGGACATCTCTGGTCTAGCCCCAGCCCCATGGACCTCCTGCTGCACCCCTCTGTCTTCCTTTCCCTGTGGGCTGCCTGGTGTTTGGCATAGTGGCTGCAGGGAAGAGGTAGGCAGGGGGTCACAGGCAGCCCATAGGGAGAGGCAGTCCTTACAGCCACCCCAATGTTTCCCTTCTCTGGGAAGTGTTGCTGTTAGGTGTTGAAGAGACAAGAAAGGCAGAAGTGAGCTGGGGGAATGGCTGAAGTTTGGCCTCCCTGGCTCAGCTCCCTCTCCACTGGTGACTCCATACGTGGGCTTGGAAAAGCTTTGCACAATAGGTACAGGACCACGGAGTGGGCAGCTACAGGGGCAGCCTCTCTGGAGGGGAGCAGTATGCTCTGCATGAGCCAACAGAGAAAAGAAGAGAGCTCCTCATTCCTCCGTACCATGTACGTATTTCAGTATGCTTCTGAAGTCCACACATCCAAGAAGTGGCATATTTTAGCTCAAAATCTACAGTAGAGACACAATGTTATTAGGCAAGTAAAATAAAACCAAATTTAACACATGGCAAAGGTGTTTCTGGTTTTTATTAAATTTTTTTAGGGTTGGTCAGTTCTGCTGTGCAAATACAATGAGCTGAGAGATTTAAAATACCCAAATGGGCAAAATCTGTGTGATCATGTATTTGAGGCAGATTCATCTCACTTTTATCTGCTCATCTGAGCCTGATGACTCTGGTGGAAACAATGCTCTGGACATCAATCCAAAGTTTCTCCTGATGCCTCTGTGACATTGATAGATTCTAGCACGGCTTCCAAACTGTAGTCTGATGGTCATATTGTGGATAATGCACCTTTAGCCCTACCTCTGCAGAGGGGGGTTGCATTATTCATTATTACTTGTCTCTCTCCAGTCCGAGTTCACGGTGATAAATCTAGCTTATAAGGCACTTACAAAGATGGGTGTGGTGTGCTGATAGCATTCATGATTAAGTGCTTTCCTGTGTCAAATATAGCCTGTAATATACTACAAACAGGCAGTAGATTTTTTTTATACAAACTGATCTGGCTGCTATCAGACCCTGACATTTTATACTAATACTTAAAATAAATCTAGAAACAGGAAAGAAAGTGCAGAATTATTGTTTTAAGCTAACTGTGAGGGCTTATCTTCAAAGTGACAGAGTTTCTATTGTATTTAAAGAAACTGGTCAGTATACTGGCATAAAGGTTAGAAGTATGTATGAAGTTGGAGTTAAGTTCCAGCCTCAGTTTTCACTTTTGATATAGACCCTCTAAGATGCTTTTTTGTGTTGTGCTAACATGAAGATTTAAAAATACTTGTGCTTTATTTTTTTCCAAGCTTGCCAATTTGCGTTAAAGCCTACTCCTATTGAAATCACTGGGAGTTTTGCCATGTATTGTAAAAGGTCTGGGATGTGGCAGCATGTACTAAAATATTTGTGATTTGTTGGACTAATCGGACAAGAGCTAGGGATATGTGAGCTACCATCATCAGCCTTTTTTTCCACATCTTATCTCAGGTAACTTTTGCACACCATTTGAGATCCCTGGTTTAATGGGTAAAAACATGCCAAAAGTTGGGTCCCCTTGAAAATGAAGACAATTTTCTATCTGAAAGTACTCACCTTAATGTATTTTAAAGAGTTGGCATTTCACTATATGTAAGGACTAGTTAGACAAATGGCCCAAAATCAAGCTGAAAACAAAACTGAGTATAAAATGTTTTAATGAAGGTCATAAAATGTTCATCTGCTAAATAGAGGGCACATTTCACAATCATGTATGAGATTTGGACCATCTTGAGGCTGCTTTCACTGCCAGGCTCTTTCCATGAGCCTGACTGAGACTGAGCTTGTCAGTCTTCTGTGCAGCACACACCCATGGTCACACCAGGCTTGGCTCCAGATGTGGAGTGCTGAGGGAAAGGTGGATCACATTTAGACTCTGATGTGGTCTGAGCTTCCCTTCCCACAGGCTGGATAGATCAGGTGTGATACTACAGACCCTGGGAGATTTCTTGTGTCTGGCTCATCATGAGCACAATATGAGGGTTTGGAGTTAGCGCTTCACCTGGGCAAAAAGGTAATGGTATGGAATTCTGAATAAGGACCAGGAGAATGGAGTTTCCCACCCTGAGCCTGTTCTCAGGCCTGATGGCAACTTCACTGCATAGATGTTTGTTTTGTCATTTTGCCTGGAAGTGAAAATTACTAACAGTGACATGTCACTGTCAAATTCTGAATATAAGGAAATGTGACACTAACACAAAATAATTGAGAAATAAAAATTAGGAGCTTCTTTAAAATGGGAAAAATTGTAGTCTTGAAGGAATGGACTGACACACTGCTCATTAAACATGTAGGATCCTAAAAAAATCTATTGAATTTATGCATAATGAGTTTTTCTTATTACTGTTACCATATAACTCTTCTCATAGGCCCTAAACCTATGAAATATCAACAGAGAAGAACAACTCAAACACAAGAGAAATCACACTATTAGAATTGCTTGCATGTGCAAGGTTGCTTGATTGGTTTACATGTCTTTGCTCACAGCAAGAAAATCCAAACTCCAACACTTTTTTTGGCAGTTTGATTAGTGTTTTGAGTGGGTATTATCAAAAGAAAATTATTTCTGTCTCCAACTGACTAGTCTGAAAATCAAACTCTTTTTTTAAATTAGTATATAACTTTTTGAGTCAATAGACATAAGTGGCATTTTATGTGTGGGTTGAGTGGCTGATGAAGGAATAATGCTTTTCTAAGGCACATGTGAGAACATTTTTTTATTAGAAATTAGAGCATACATTCCACCAGTTTAATTACCCAACATATAAAATGCTGTTATGACAGCCTTTGACTTTCTGAAGTCATCTGAATAAATAAAATCATTCTTAGCTAATAGAAAGAGAGGAAAATATTTCTGGTGCAAGTCCATTTGCTTCTTCTTGCTGACCAGTGTTCTAATGGCGGTTAGAAGTGGGATTTGTGTGTCATTGATCATTTTACTAGAGCAACACTTCTTTCCTCAAAGTTAGAAATTATTTCCTGATAAATTATATTAAACAAAATTAAAATTATTGCAAAAATCACATTCCTGTTCCTGGAGCTTGGAAGTTTTGTGAGTCCTTTCAACAGACTCTGTTTAACACACTGTGATGGCAAGGGGTGAGGCAAAATTGAAGGAAAAAATGCCTGACTGACAGCACCCCACCCAGATAAGGCCACTGCTTAGAGAAACTCGGGAATGTCTCAATGCAAGTGCTGTGCCAGGAACACACGCTCCACTGCATCCAGGAGTGATTTTCAATCACCCAGCTCTTAAAGAGGTCAGCAGTAGCAACAGCCTGCAGGCTTGTTCTCTCCTCTCAACACAGGAAAGACTCATGCCCCTCCTCAATCTGATTTTAGCTCCCTTTTCTTGCAACCTCCACCTTATTTATAGAATCACAGAATAATTTAGATTGGAAAGGACCCCTGAAAGTCATCCAGTCCCACCCTTTGCTCCTGACAAGGCTGATTTGAAAGCCAGATGAGGTTATTCATGGCCTTGCCTCATCAAGTTTTGAAAGTATCTGAGGGTGGAGATTCCCCCACCTCTCTAGCTGGGTTTAACCACTCTTACCACAATGTTTTTTTCTTCTTATCCGTGCTGAAAATTTCCCTGGATGCAAGCTGTGGGCATTGCCTATTGCCCTTTGGCTGCATGTTTCTGAGACAAGTCTGGCTCCCTCTTGTCCTTTAAGCAGCTGAAGATCAGAGTCATATTCAGAGTCCTTTCCACCCCCAGCCTTTCCTTCTCCAGACTGGCAACCTCGGTTTCCTCAGCTCTCCTTGCCCATCGTGTCCCACAGCCTTGGTGCTCCTCCACTGGGCTTGGTCTGGCACACTAATGCCTTTTAGTGGGAAAAGCAGACACGACAAGAGTGGGCATGGCAGAGCATCCCAAATGTGGCCTCGGTGGAAGGGAGCAGCTGTCGGCTGCTCTCTGCTGAGGCAGCCTGGCGTGTTTTAGCTTTCCTTGCCTCAAGGGCGCACTGCTGACTCATCTTCTGCAAGTTCTCCACCTCAGGTCCTGCTCTGCAGAGCTGCTTGCCCTCCCAGGCAATCTCCAGTTTGTGTTGCTGCAGGGGGTTCTTCTGTCCCATGGGAAGGACCTTGCATCTGTTCTGATGAATTTTATGAAGTTTCTGTCAGCCAGAGGATATAGGATATAAGGTGTATATCAGCAAATCCATCATCCTTTCCTTCACAAGTTCTTTCATATCTGTCTGTCTTTGAGCTTTGACTTTCTGACTTTTGTCAGAGGCCCATGGACAAGTGACTGGCTTGCCCCCCTTAAATTTGGCTCTGCACCACAAAATCTTTGTGCTTTAAAACACTTTTTACTGTCTATATATAGTCTGAGACAGGATTTATCAGGTCCCTCACAGATGAGGGCAGGTCTAGCTCCCTCAGAGGCGCACACTACCCTGTGTTAGGCCAAAAAGCAGGAGAGGAGACTGCAAGTGATTGTATCACTGGCCAAAATGAAGAAAAAACCAATGAACAGAAAGGACACAAACCTAATTAAGCTATTTTCAAGCATCTGGTGAAAGTATTCAATAGTTAGGAAAATTTACAAAAGAAATACAGAAAAGGAAAAACCCAACCAAAACCCGAGGAATATCATATAAGAATGGGCATACAAGAAATTAGGATATGAGACATTGCCACCAGAAGGTATCAGTTAGTTAGTTCACTCTGATCTTTCTTCTATGGAGATGCCAGTGGCCCATCCCTGGAAGGGTTCAAGGCCAGATTGGATGGGGCTTTGGACAACCTGGTCTAGTGGAAGGTGCCCCTGCCCATGGCAGGGGGGGTTGGGACTAGAAGATATTGAAAGCACCTTCTATGATTCTGTGGTGGTATGATATGTCATAAACAGGACCCTATTTCTGCTCTTGAAAGTGAGAAAGAGTGTAATAGCAGCTTTTTCTCCTACTGGAAAGCAAGAGAAATTTCTGAACACGTGCATAAAAAATTCAGAAACATTCATTATCTGGGAGTATGTTTTTTTTATCACAGCTGGCAGAAAAAGAACCTCAGAGGACTGAATTTTATGCTGAATTCCATGTCTCCTATTCTGGTGATAATATCCAGGAGAATGCTAAAGGAGTCTGTTGAGAAGGCAGGACTTTGAGGAAAACCAGGACATTTGCACACCTGATGGCAATTCAGGCTTGTTCCTGGCCAATGGATAGTAGTTACCCACAAACTGTGTATCAAACATCTGGATATGTAGTCCACAATCTCTTAAAAACTTATTTTAGGTCCTAAACTCTTAAGCAAATCTTTTATAATTTGTGTTAAACTCTCAGCTTTTCACTTGAAATCCCGAATTAGTCTCTTGCTGCCTCTTCATATGTGATTAGGTATATTTTTCATGCAGTATTCTCAAAAAATATTTGAGATTTTTGGAAGACTTTAAACAAAACTAGATTGTCATCTCTTGTCTCAGCAATACATGATCACTATCCTACTTAGAAAAGGACTGATAATCATACTGTGAGAGCTCTGCTGGAGAATTCACCTGGGCCAGATTCAGTGTCTAAATTATAACTAAATTTTTGTATGGTCAAATAAGAGAGGTGAGCAAAGATGAAATAGTTCCCTCCATCATAATTATTTGAATGACCATGTGTTTGTCCTGCAGAATGGAAATGCCTTGGAGCGGGAGATAAACGTGGGAAGGGCATGAAATGCAGATGTCCTTTGTTCATGACACTGGGAGGAGGAAACTCTAGGAAGCCTCAGTGCCTGACTCATGGCATCGACTTTGGAGTGAAATTGAAAATGTAGCTGCTGACAGCAGCAGACATGGCCAAAGGCATTGACAAAGCTCAGGGGTCAGACTCAGAGGTGACAGACTGATTTAATTTCTGGGACTTGACATAAACAACACATCTGGTTTAAAAAGCAAAACAAAAACTTATGTGAGGAAAAAAGATGGCTTGGAGTGTCTGAAAGGCCTTTGCCAGACGCTCTCACTCAGCAGTGCAGTTCTCACTGTTCTGGATCACTTCTTTGCTGTTTATCTTGAGTAAAGCCCTTTGTAATTAAGTTAATACTGATTTAATCATGACAATCATAGCTGGTAGATATCCAAGGAAATGATAGCAAAAATTAGGCAGTGTGCAGATTGCATCTATGACAAGAGATTGAAGAATAAAAGAATACTGCAGAGGCAGGCCATCCTGCAGGTTTTTTTTGAAACTGCTGTTGAAAACAAAACCAAACAAGTGGGAAAGTTAGGGCTCCTTCTTCTGCAAGATTACACATGATTTGTGTACTATACTTGGACTAGTTTCTTAACACAATCCCATGAAGTGGTGAGGGTTTGACGGCCACGTTATTACATCGCAACTTGGCTGAGAGGTTGTGGGAGACAAACTCATTGTGTTTCAGGTCATTTGTGCTCATTAGCAAGTGCAAAGTCATCAAAGCCATGTTTGCCTTCTGCTAAGTGAAGCTGCGGCTCTCTCACCTGGACTCAGCATCATCCAGATATGCAGCAAGGTTGTCCCATCTAACACCTCATCTTTTAAGGAAAATGAGTTGGGATTATGAGACGTTAGGCACAGCTCGACTGTTTCCTCAGGTTTTCTAATGACCTGGTGTGCTGTCTGCCCAACAGTAGCAGTGGATTGGAGGAGTCCTGGGGGCAGGTGGTGGAGCCACTACCTGCAGTGCCAGTACAATACTTCATCAGGCTTAGGCCTCCATCCTTAGACTGGAGCTTGCTTAGATAAGGTAACCAGTGCTAGCAGAGGAAAACCCTTTAGCATGATTCATGTGTTACCTGAAACAATGTCACAGCACAGTTTCAGATTAGAAAATGTAATTACCCTGATCAGTTGTTTACAAAGAAATTGTTTGAAGCTTTCCAAAGACATTGTTTGCCATGGGGGCAGTATCACTTCCATTGTGTGTTTTGTGTACTGGCCTGACAGATAATGATGGGAGCTCCCAGAAAATGACTCTCCCTCGGAGCATCAAAGTTTTTGTAGTATTTGTAACCCAGCCACAGAATCTCATGCAAGATGCATGCAACAGTCTTTAAATCTGTCACTATTAAGCTCATTATGTTTTAATTTGAAAATTGGACAGTCAGTTTTCAATGATTTATGGCCTTATCCTGAACACACTGAAGTCAATGGAAGTTTTGTCCTTGGCTTCATTTGAAATAGGAGAGAGTTCTTGTGATGTAATGTTTGATCTCCAAGCAATGGATTCAAGAAATAACTAGATCTGAGTAGTTATCAAGATCACTTAGAGCTAATCAGATAAAAACTCTACAATTTTGAGGGAAAGAATAAGAGTACCAGAAATTCAGGGCCACAGAATGCCACGGGAAGACATAGTGGAGAGCATTTCTGTGCTGACAAAATTTAAATCACAGTCAGAACCATTCTAATCTGACTCAAGCTGGAAAACCCACAGCTGACTTGCAGAGCTGAGCAGCTCTGAAGGACTGCCATTTAGTTTTAAATTGCAGTTCAAAACTGTTGCTGATCTTAAATGCTACTTCACTGTGGGATCAATATACGAGACAAATCTCTCACCAGTTATAATCTGGAAGTAAAATCTGTTTGTAAACCTTTGAATGCAAGGGATTGCTATGTCTGAATGCAGACAAGTTCAGATTTTTTTCTTTTTTTCCTTCTTCACATTAGTGTAAGGCTGCTTGGTGTGGGGACAAGGGGAATTGACAGTAACTCTGCTGCATTGATTTTATGGAATGGGAAATTTTTCTAAATGGGAGGAGCTTTGTAAATTAATTAACCAAACACAGCGACAAGAGCAGTAGAACACAAAGGTGAAGAAAACATCCTTAACCTTAATTGTGCTTTAACATGGCTGATTTCACAGCTGTGTGGACACATTCTGCACTGACTTTAGTGCTTTACAGATGTGCCTTTTAAACTTCATCTTATCCTTATGTAGATCAGACACTGGGCTGCCCTTAGTCTTTGAAGATGCTTGAAAACAGCAAGTCTAACACATGCGAGATTTTGCTATATTTAAGTCACTAGTTTTCAGCTATTCTAGAGGAGCATCAGGTGTGTTTAAAATGTATAGGCTTTGACTGAAGGGATAACTACTGTGAAAGGTGTACTGAATGCACCATGAGCTGCTCAGAAACCCAGCTGAGCTGAGTAAGCTCAAACTGCCAGCAAGCTGGTTTGCTATCCAGTGCCAAAACTGGATTGCATTGCTTCCTCTTGCTATGGTGCTGGTGGCTAGTTGCATGCCCTGCATCAGTATGAAGTGACACAAAGATGGAGCAGGGATTCACATTTGTAAAATCTGGGATTCAAACATAAAAACAGCTAGTCTGGGAGACAAACCCAGAGAAATCTTTTTGTATGGCATTTATTAAATATTACTTTTCAATGGTGAGGGACATTTATAATAATCTTTCACCTTTGCCAGCAAAAGAAGGAGTAGTCTCAGTTATCTTTGAAACCCAGAAGACCCCCTGTTCCTGTGCAGAGGTCTAGAGAGCTGCCAGAGCCACAAAGGCATGCTCCTGACATCTGTAGGCCGTGGTTTCAAAGATCTCCTCCCTTACACACACCCTTTACCCCCCCCCCCCCCCCCTTCATTTTGCCTTCCTCCTCCAGCCTGATCCCCGTGGGTTCCTTGCTGGAGGCTGTGCCAGAAAGAAAATGCAGATCCTTATTTTAATCATCCTTAATGGCTGGGAGAGCTACCCATACCCCACCATTACCACTTCTGTCAGAGATCTGCCCCAAGAACTGTTGGAATTATCTACAATTAAGTGTTGGCTGTGATGCATGACCCTGGTTTTACAAGTCCAGAGCTAGATCTCACCTTCTCCGCAGTAGGGTGTGCAGATCTCTCAGCCAGCACTCCTGCACCATGATGCCACTCTGATGTTGATTCTGCCACCAGCCTTCCACTCGTTTTTGGTGATCAGATCACAGCATTTTCACATGCTTAGGTTGTCATAGGAAAGCATTTCTTGTCCCCCTGTGCTCCTGACAGCATTGCATAAAGCCACTTCCTACACAGAGCACAATGAACCGGAATTTCTCCTCCTACAGAGGGCCATATCCTCCCTGCAGCTGCACACACAGAGTCAGAACTTGTAAATGCAGGCTAACCCATGGCCTTACACAGTGCTGTTACTCCTGGTCTCTGTTGGAAATAGCCATCCGGATGGAACCATTCGTGAAATCCAAAGTTTGTTTTTCTCATGTGCAGTAGTTTTCCAGTATTCCAAAAAGAGGATTCCTTTGGAAGGGGGCAGGATAAAATTCTTGAAGAATTGAACCCATTGATCTGAGCCATTTCTCCCATTCCCAGAACAGAATAGAGACAGCCAATAGACCACATACAGGTATGAGTGTAGCAGGAAGATCCAAGTGGTTGGAGCACTGGAAGACACTGAAAATGTGAAGGGGTCTGAAAAACTGGTATTTAATGCACTGATCTTTGGAGCCTTCACAATGAGCATTGTTAGATATAGGATCTGCTAAACAATGAGTCCTTGATAGGACATAATACCTATTCAGAAGCTCAGCTTTGCACACTTGCTCTTAAAACATCCTTAGCTCAACTTAAATTTACCTTTGTTACACACAATGCACATGTGACAGACGGTTGCATTCATTCATCTACTTTATTTAGATCTTTGACAGGCTTACCTACTCTCTGCTGTAAAGCTGGGATTCTTATGGGTTCCTGAAATCAATGTTATTGCTAATTAGTACCATTTGAAATTCTCAGTGTCAGATGCTTCAGGCAACACAGAAATAACATTGAGGAAAAGTTAGAAACCTGGAGGTCTGTGAGCTAAACCTGATTCTGCCTAATTGCCTTCTGTGCTTACCTTCTATTCTCTGCTTGGCCAGCTTCTCCTTTTGAATAAGAAAAGTAATTTCCAGCACATACTGTCCTTCATCTACCAGCCAGTAAAGACCCAAAAGTACTGCTTGTTGTTGGCAATTGGTTGAGCACCTCCTATTACCTCAGGCTGGCAGCCAAGCTGGTAAGTCTGGGAAAGGTATGACAATCCAGGATGCAGTATCCTGACTGTACATAATGTACTTTACCAGCCAAACAGAGGCTTTCCTTAGTGAGAGGCATTCCTCTAGTATGACAGTAAATGACAAAAAAATGGCAAAGTTTTTCCCCAGAAACACTCTGTTCTGCTTTAATTCCTTAAATGGGAACTGACTTGTAAACAGTTGCTTTTGTAAGCTAGCCTGCTCTTTCAAATTTTGCCAGTGGCTCCTACAATCACCTGAACAAAAGTGACCATTTGAAAATATGTAAACTTTTAAAATATCATAAATCAAAAAAAGGAAATTTCAGGGCTTCAAAACCTATAAAAATATATTTGTGCATTTGTTCAGATGAATTTAGAAGAGTTGTTAACTATTTCCAAGCTCTAAAGAGAAATTTGAAAATAGTGGTGATGTTTGTATGAAATATGTGCCTAAAGTGTTTATGGCAGTTTTTGGAGACTCTAAACAGGAAAAATATTTTCTGGAGGATGTGCTGGCATGCTGCAGTTCCAAAGAGCAAATCCATAGTGTGGAAAGACAGTACCCTGTAGTAGTTCAGGTTTTAATTAGAGGTAAACACTACTTAGCCCATCTGATCCAAACTCTTCATGGAGCTAAGCAGTTCACCATTCAGATTCCTGTCTGCCACTGTAAAGTGCAGCATTAATAGGGGAAAGAAAGAGGAGAAGAAGGAAAGGACTGCTAAACATAGGAGGTCGTTCTTGTCTGTTGGACAAGCCTGTTCTTGCTTCCCTAAGAAGAGAGTTTGCATATTAGTTGAGGCAGGAATGCCAAGCTAACCTTTCAAGGAGGGGAACTTATGAAGTAGAAGTAATTGCTGGTGTGATTGGCCAAGTCAGAATGATCTGAAAAGCTCGTCAGGGTGATTGTGATTTTGATCAAGTACAAGAGCGAGGAGGAAGTAATGCATTTGCCTATGTTCCTTATTTAACAGTCAAAAGAATAGATGAAAATTAAAAGTAGAAGCTGTGGAATCTCCTGAAAGCAAATTTATTACCTTTAAGACATACAGAAATGAGAATCTTAACTCAAAATTTGATTAGAAGAGATTTCACTCATGGCACTTGGCAGCCCACTAATTGCTCACATTCCCTGCTAATACAGGTGCTGTGGTAGAGAGGCAGACCAGGCCAAATCTTACAGCTATTGCCAGTCCTTTCATAACTCCCACTTTCCCTCCCCTTCTGCAGTGCTTTAAAATGACGTTGAATATTTAAGGGATTGATAATGAAAAATATAGGCCTGCCTTTTAAATGGCCATCACTTTTTGTCACCAGACAGTCTTATTATCTGTGATTGGAGAGGGTGAAAATCCTTGGCATGTAAATAAGGTGCTTGGCGAGGTGGCAGACGAAGGGGCTGTGGATTGACATGCACGGCCACCAAGGGGGAGCCAGCGTCAGACACCCTGGCTGGTCAGCTTGGCTTGGAAGGCTCAAAATCAATGAATCATAGAATTATAGAATCATGTAGGTCCTCTTGTAAACCTCACGGGCAAATCCACCTCTAAACTAAGTGCCACATTTACACATGTCTTAAGCACACCTAGGGATGGTGTCTCAACCACTCCCCTGGGCAGTCTGTTCCAATGTTTGACTACCCCTTCTGGGAAGAAATGCTTCCTAATATCCAATCTGAGCCTCCCCAGGTGCAGCCCGAGGCCATTTGCTCTTGTCCTGTCTCTTGCTGCTTGGGAAAAGAAACATAGACCCTCTTCTCTACAACCTCCTTTCAGGTAGCTGTAGAGAGCAAAAAGGTCATGGTTGTTCCCTTCCCCCTTCCCCAGCATGCCCCCAGCCTCCTTTTCTCCAGGCTAAACAATCCCAGCTCCCCCAGGCTCTCCCCATGGGACATTTTTCTCAAGACCTATGATGAGCTTCATTACAAAGAACTTGTTTCTCTTTGGACTCTGGCCACTTCTTTGTCCAAATCTAGGAGATTATTCTAGAAAATTAGAACATCTTTTCTGCCAAATACTAATGTACCTTAAATGTCATTCTTACCTAGTTGTAGGAAGAATACTGTTTCATCTAATGAAGGATGAGGCTAAGTGCTAATGTCTGTTTATTCTTAGAGGCTAAGTTATCTGCATTAGAATTTGTCTTTTGTTTGGTTTGTTTACACAGTGTTTTCAGGCCTGGTTTTCTAAAGGTTAGGGAGGAGAGTTACTGAGGCTTTGAGCATAAATCTCAGCTGCTCTCTGTGCTGGGCTTTACCAGCTCTGTGCACCTACTCACAAGGATGCCTTTATTATCACTTCACCCATCTTTGCCTTGCAGTTTCCTGGTGCAAACTGGAAAAGAGGGAGCCAGAACTCACTGTGCTTGGATTTTACAATGTTTTCATCCTGCACTGGATATTAAAGGCAACTGGAAAAAAGCCTGTTTGGATTGTCAAGTCCACATAAACAACAACTTATCAGATAGCTGTATTGTAAAAGAATCACCTGTAGTACTGAGGAATGTCGCTAGAGACGCATATTTGATGTGCTTTATGATTCATTGTTTTTCAGCTGTCAATTTGAAACAAAACCTTAAGTGTTTTGAATCATTTCTTCACCAAAGCTGCAAAAGCTTTGGGGAATTCTTTGGTAGGAAATTCTGATGCCGGTATATATTATTTTTAGGGATAGTTCAATAATATTCTCATGCACTGAGGTAAATAGGACCAGCTGATTGATGGCTACAGAATCCCCTGCAATAATCTGAGTACCTCGCAGTGCTCTGTTAATTACCTCACCACTCATTAGAAAATCAAGGTTGCTCTCCTATATCACTTAAGGCTGCTGCAATGTAGTGTAGGGAAAACTGTCCATGGTTGCTCAAGATGTCTGGATCAGAAACCCCAGTGTCAGTCACTTTTGTTCTTGATTATCACCCTAATCCAGTTTTCCTAACAGGGAAATATGAAATTTCCAGGCTAAGTCCTCACTTCTGTTCTATGGTTTGACACCACCCCCCCCCCAACATTATCCAGCTGTCATTCCTGCATATCTGTGTGTGACTGCTTGTGGATCCTGCTCCTGCACTTTCAGCCTCTCTTATACCCAGTAGTGCCTTCCACTGACAAGAAATGCTTGTCCCTTTAGCAGCTTTGCACCCTCTTCCCAAAGATCCTCTGTGCAGCATGGTGGGGACATGCAGACTTAGATAACCAGTTCTGTGTTTTCCTGGGGGCCAGATTAGCTTAGAGTAATGCAGCACCAGGGCTGCCAGAGCTGGCTCCAAGCTCCCCTGGTCACTGAGCCTCTTGCTTATGCCAAAGATATCACAAGGAGTCATAATTCCCACAGAAACGTGACTCTGAGGGGGTATTTTGATGTTCTTTCTGTCCTGACCAGCCTGAGCATCCCCATGGCAAATTGCTGGTCCCATGTGGCAGGGTCAGCTGCTGGTCTGTGGTTTCCCAACACTCAGAAAAGAGAAGTGGGGAAAGGGAGGAAAGAAATGAAGGGAGGGGCAAATCAGCTGCTGCCAAACCCATGTGGTGAAGCATGGTCTAACCCACCTGGCCACTCCACCATGCACACTGCATCAGCATTGTGTGATGAGAACACTGCAGAGAAGAGAAGGGCCCTGGTGTGCCAAAGGGGAGGGGAAGAGAAACAGGAAACTAAGAATGGAAATTAGGGAAGAGGTAAAATCAAGGTGGGAATATTTTGCTGCTGTGATCCATGGTCTTATTCTGTTCTCCACATAAAAAACCGTATCCCAATTTGAGAAGTCTTTCTGCACTGGGGGATGAAAAGCAAGACTGGCACCATGAGGATAAGGGCCAGGGCAGGCAAAGGCAACTGAGTTCTTGTTTATGAGTCACTCTTGTATGGGCAAGGCCAGCTTTTTGTCTGGGGAAAGAATTTTCCTTCAGAGTAGGGGGCAAAGAGGAACTGGCTTTGTTGCTGGATCTTGCAAAACATGTAGAGCTTGGAAAAGAGTTAGGGAGACCAGCATTAATTACTCCACACTTGGTTCTGTTGCTGCTAGAAATCTCAATGGCACCATTAAAACTAAAGTGTTAGAGTGAGGGGTTGGGCCCAGGATGCTGGGGCTGATAATAAACCTTTTACTAATTGTTTGGTTCTGGTTTTGGGCTTTTTTTGCTGGATCCTAATGCTGAATGTTTCTAGTTACAAATGTAGACAGTAAATTTTGGAAATGTATGTGGGTCAATAGGCAATCTGCTGTCTCAGTTCTAACAGTAAGTATATTCTGGGTAGTTTACATTTGTATCTAAGGTGATTGTAGGCTGTCTCTGTAGGATCTTGCAACCTCTATAATTTTTAAATTCCTACTATCCTGGATTTAGAGTTCTCTCTTCAATGTTGTGCTTAACTTAGGCTTGTGAGATTATTGACACCACCCACATTAAGAAATCCAGGGCCATTTGCTACTGCTTTCAGCCTTAGCTGGGCTTTGCATACCACCTTCTGCTTCAGCCAGTTCTAGCCCCACTTTTATAGCTCATTAAGCCCAACCTTGTCAGTGCTGGTTGTTTCAACATCAGTCTGCATCTTATCCATTTCAGGCATCTCTCTGGGTTCCTGCCTTCATCACGGACCTCCAGGTATTGTAAAATTCAGAGATAAAGCAATCTTTTCATCTCTTGTGGTGCCCTACTGTAGCTGTACAGTAAGGTACAGCACAGCAAACTTGTTTCTGCCAGCACTTGTTCACCTTTTTTTTGGTGTAGTCTTAATCCTACTGTAACTCTGCATATCTGGTAATGAAATCAGGTCTGTCCTGGACACGAACTCTAACCTCAAGGTGTGACAGTAGCCTGATTATATTTATAAGGAGGATGGCAGAGTTAGCAGAGCTATATGTTTTGAAGTATGCATTTTGTATCATTTTTTAAGCTGCAAGCTACACAGAGACACTCTGCTATGATTATGCCTTAACCCTGTGCCGCAAAGGTGAAGGCAGTTCACTGCTGGATCCCACAAGCCCTGCAGTGCTAGGATGAAAGTTCACTGTGATGAGTAAGAATAACTTAAGGCATGTTTTAAAATATAACATTTAAAAATCTTAGGTTCAAGATAGGGCTTGGTAAAGTTTCTCATGAAGATGTGTGTTGTACTAGGTCTCAGAGTCGCAGCTCCTCTAGGTGCTGACAGGGGAAGTTTTCTTGTTGTGGATAGATGCTGTAGGGCCATGATTAAATTAAGGTTACTTTATATTGTCTGTAAAAGAAGGCTGAGGATTTGAGATTGTTACTGGATGTTGTGTCACTGTTCTTGTAGGAGGAATTGGAGTGGACAACAACTTGAAGAGTTTTGTGACAGTCGTGAGTTACGTGGGCTTTGGGTTGGGTCTGGGCTTAAGTTTAGGATGACTCTAACAGGGGCAGCTTTATAGTTAGATAGATAAAGCTCTTGGAGATAAATTGAAAACCAGAACCAATAACATTTAAAGAACAAATATGTGCTGTTTTTACTTCTGCTGTGAGAAGGATTTCTGAGATGCAAGGAGTCTTTACTGGGGGTTAGGATAAGGATTTTGGACAGCCAGAGCTAGATGTATTTCTGAATGATTCAAATTGCTGCTTGGATGCGATCTTTTGCTAGTCATAAGAAAAGTCTTCTGATTAGTGCTGGGGCAGGTATAAGTCACTGGGATAAGGTTCAAGGTTAGTGTATGCCTAAACACAGCTTTATTCTCCCTTCATTTGCCTGTGGACAACAGCACATGCACTTCCTGTTTGTGACTTTTCTAAAAATGAGCCTGAGCAGGAACAGTTCAGGTTTGAAGGGTCTTCAGGTTCTGAGGAAACTGGGGTCTCTCTTTGAACTATGTGGTTCCGCTCCTGTTCATCTGGAATTTGGAAATGTTAATTATGGAATGGGAAAATATCTAGAATGCAGTGCCCTGCTTAAATGCTTGGTTTTGACTTCTAAAGAGTAAGTGTTACAGCAGAGCTGTATCTGTCTTTCCTGGTGCCTGTTTAAGCTGTGCTTATTTAGTTAGAAAACAGCTTAATTGCTCAGGGTGAAGAGTTAAAGTTTATTTTTGTGCTGCTCTGTTTTTAGCTGCAGATTGACATAACTGGCTAGTAGTGGAAGCCCCTTTGTATGAAACATCCCTTATCGTATTTGTCCCTCGAGCATATTCGGTGCCAAATTATCACTCCTAATAGGCTGGTTGACTTTCTGGACAGAGGAAACATCTTGATAAGTTTGCTAAATATGTTATGTCAGAGAAAGTGCATCGCAGATATTTTATCATCTGCATAAAGACACACTTGGTTCACCTCTGAAGTGCCTAATTCCCTAAGCTCACCTGTTGAGCTGACTGTTATTCACAGCATCTGATTATCCAACTGTGTGCACTTGGCTGCCATTTTTTTCAGAGACACTTACGCAGTGGCGTTTTGCAATGACGTCAATTCTTTTCCTGTCTGACCTAGAAGACTTCGGTGACTCAATGTTGGCTAAGCAGCCCTAAAGATTAAATCGAGGACACTGGCTTAATTACTTTAACAGTTCTTTTAAAGGATTTCCCAAGAATGAGAATCATGACAAATTGCAGCTTAGGGGATTTTAGTAATTCCTGAAACTGAAGCTAATGATGCAACCCAAGATATGCCCTGCGTTCCTGTTGATATGTTGAGGACATTTAAAAGAATAAACAGCATTGGGAGGACTTTTGTGATACAAATCCTAAATGCATGAATTTGTGGAATAAATCCTACTAGCCCAGATCTCACCTATGTAAGATTGCAGGATTTGGACATAGTGGAGTGTTTGGAAAATATATTCACAACTTTCTTATGTCTTGTTATAGCAATTTGTGAAAAATTAAAAAAAATTGTCATTGTTTAATGCTCACACTTGCCATTTAAAATTATCTTCAGATATTATTTTCATCTGCAGAACTTGGCCATGCACATTCAGAGAATGAGTATTTGCAGTTGTTACTAAAGTGAGTGCCTCTTCTCCCCTTGCTAATAAGCACATGTCAGATTTAGATTTCTGCTACTCCTGCTTAAATGAGAAGTGAATCCTGTGACTTTCACCTTAGTTCTCAAGCTTTTATTTTTAAAAATTATTTAATTTTCTTTTAAAAAATACTTTGTGTTTATTATATCTGAGCAGAAATATTGTGGGGTTTTTAGATTCTCACACAAAGACATTCTCTATTGGTGTTATGTAATCAATAAATCAAGAAAAAAAACCGGTCAAAACTTTGTCTCATTAACAGTGAGGTATTTCTAAAATAGCTTTACTACAGTTAGTGCATTTACTCTATATTAATAATGGAGTAAATTTGAGAGCTTATTAGCAACTTATTTATTATTATGATTGGAAACTGCAATCTATCACAAGTTTGATGTTTGCTAATTCTGCATAGTTTCTCACTATTTGCAACTTGCTCCAGCTTGCAGCATCGGAGCTGCAGGAGGAAGAGCATCTACTTTTGGAGACATGGAGAGAAAGGAGGCTGACTAAGTATGAAGGAATTCTGAGGACTTTTATGCAATGCTTAAGACTTGCTTATCAGAAAAACCTTCTCCTTCCATAGTGAAGTTCTCCTAACTGCTACTGAATTGTTCTTCCCGTAGAGCTGGTTTGGGGCAAAAGCTAGTGTAATTTCCTTAAAATACTTTTCCAAAGGTAAATTAGGATTGAGAATAATTAATGATGATTAAAACATAGTGTTGCTGAAGGTAGTAAGTCCTCAAATCCAGGGAACTCAGAGCAAAATAAACTGAAAATAGATACCATATCCTTGAAGCTGAGGTAGCAAGATCCTCATTCACAAGCTGGGGGTGGAGGAGATATCTTTGAAAGATATTTAGATTTCTGTGGTTGCTTTTAAAGAAAAACTTTTAAGGTGTTTAGCCTTTTATTATGTATAGGTATTACCTGTGTTATTTAAAGTATAGTTTCCTAAGACATGGAGTGACAAATTGAAAGTAGGACACTGAATGGGAATGCCTTGCCATTGGCTGCGTGGCGTGTCCATAAAAAGGCAAAGGAAAACCAGTAGTTTTGGACTCTTGCTAAATTTAGTAATTTGAAAGTATTCAATATTGAATTTATGATAACAAATCTGATACCCAAATTATTTACAATGGCTATAAAACCTAGATAGGTATGTTTTAGCTTGGTATCAACCTACCTCTCAAAACTGTCAGAAGAAAAGATATCTTTCACAGTGTGTTAGTTTGAAAACTAGCCCCCAAACCATAAAGAGAATGGCCTTTCCCCCCTTAGATGGGGTCCTCTGGTTTGACCAGGTATTTTAAGAATATCCTCAGAAAACCCTAAAGTACTACAAAACCCAGCCTGTTTACCTTTGATAAGAGCAAAAAGAAATGCAAAGAGAATTGTTTGCTCTAGGGGAGAAGCAGAGCTGGATGATCTGAAGACTTTTATAGCCAGCTGTGTGTACGGAGCATCCTGAATTCCACAGTAGCCCCATTTGTCAAGGACAGAGATTTCTTCTTTCCCAGCACTGACTGCCTTACTCCTGCTGCCTGCAGCTTCATTCATCCACAGCAACCACATTCGGCCCCCTCAATAACATTTTTAGGAAGTATATATTAAAAGAATGTGGTGATCCCAATAATTCCATTATATTCCGGCATCTTGAATTTTTTATTGTGGGTTTTTGTTTTTTTTTTTTTTGTTTTTGTAGTTAAATAACTCACTTTGAAATAAATTAGTATATTAGGGCATAAAATAAGTGCGAAGCTTGGGTTTAACCTGCTTATGTTCAAAGCGATGGTGGGGGCAGAATTTCAAAGATGCTGTCCTGAGATTCAAAGGAGTTGCCTTGGACTTCTGTGGGAACAGACGCAGAGGAAAAGAGCACTTTTGAATGGTTTGGTATCCCGGGAGCACACTAAAGTATAAAAACAAGCTCTGAGGAAATTGCTGTGTCCTGAAAGGCAGTCATTATTTCAAAGCAAGTAACATGAAAGAGTCACAAGGAGATGGCTGAGTGCTAAGTCATGAAGGTAACATGCACATGTCATCTTGGAGGAAAAGAGATTCTGTCAGAAAAGATCCTTGCCTTTCTTTCTGACTTGTCATACAGATGTGAGATATAAACAAAGAGTAATCAAAAGGGATTTAAATCAGGAATAAACTGATATATGACTCTTCATGAAATATTCCTATCTTCACAGCTATTGTGCTCTTTATCTAATTTCCCTGGCTATCTGATCAGAACTGTTTATTTCACTGTTGAATTATTGCTGAAGTCTGAGAGGGCGCTGCTTTAAACAATGGAGCTGGTCAACAGTGTTAGCAATTCATTTCCATAGTATCTAGTTCTGTTTGGGGCTGCAAAGGCTGGGTTTGCCCTTGGAGCTTTCTCTTATCCCAGAAAACTTCTGTGGATATGACCAGAAGAGCACCAGAGTTTAATCAAGGAAAGACATATACATTAGGGGGTTTTTGAGTGATAAGTGCACTTGATATTGCTTTAGAATATGTATTTACTGCTGGTGGCTGTTAAATTTGAATTATAAGGTTACTTGGGTCCTGACATAGTTGAAGGTGCCCCTGCTCATGGCAAGAGGATTTAACAGATTGGCCTCCAAAGGTGCCTTCTAGCCCAAATTGTTCTGTGATTCTGTGAATAAAAAGGAGAAACTTCCAACATCAGAGTGCCTTATGTGATATTCTAGGCATTTTATTTAATGGTGGTCTCCTGGTTTTAGCAGCAAGGAGCTGGCAATAGGGAGCTCTTGTCTGAAGCCTCCTTTGTTACTGAGTTGGCTTCCCAAGCTCCAACTCCAAAGCCTGTGTTTACTTTAAGTTCTAAAGCAGTATTGCCATAGTGAAAAAGAGGTGCAGACAGAGCTCCCCCTTCTTGACTTTGCAAAGATATGACTAAACAATGTCACTCTTGCATCATTTAAATCCTAGACTGACTGAGGGCTAGGAAGTTATTTAAAATATAGCTGTGGTTTCACTTGCCACATGTCACCAGTTCATTTCTGATGGTAAGGCAGCTGCACACAAAAGGTTATGACAGGGCTGAGGCTGCATTTGCTTTTTTTACCTGGTTGCAAAAAAAGGGCTGAGGCTATTTTTAAAAAACCTGGCAGTTCTGTACAATATTTCTAGCAATAACTAGTTGGTTCCCCATCATTACCACTGTGAAACAATACAAGCTCTACTAATATATGATCTGAGAATTTAATCTGCTGCAGATGGGGCACACAGCAGACAGCACCAGGGATTGTAGAATAATAGAATGGTTTGGGGAAGGGACTACCAAGTTCCAACCTGCCTGCCATGGGCAGGGACACCTTGCACTAGGCCAGGACATAGTACAGGCTGTTCTCAGTGCTGATCTGCCAAGCCAGGAGATATTGTCAGCAGCTTTCCAGTTTCCTGCAAGTTTGAAACAGGCTATAACAGAGTAGAAGATCCTTGAAAATGCCTCTGTGTATGTAGGGCTGTAGAGGGTTCTGATATTTTTTTACTTTATTTTATCAAAGGCAAGCCCATGTGGTTTTCATATGAACTTTAAGTGCAGATGGGCCAAGGCAGTTGCTAAATACGCTGTCACTACATAGAGTGGAGCAAGTGACAGCTGCTCAGGCCTCTGGAAGCACATTATGGGAAGACTGCTGGCCTTAGCTGACATTCCTGGACAGCAGAGCAGGCTCTTAATCTGCTGTCCCTGCTGAGGGGATGCATGCCACCAGCAGGGAGGTTTCCTCCAAAGGGAGCAGCAAACAAACTCCCAGAGAGAGGCTGAGCCGGCAAGCTCAGCTCCCTGCCTGCCGCGCCTGGGGAGACCCACTGGGACCTCGTTTGTTGTTTTATCTCTGTTGATCTGACACCAGAGGCCGGCTGGGAGCTCCTGTTTCTCAGTTATTCTTAGGGATTTTGACACCTGCTATAATTACCCCAGCGGTCGTTTGCAGGGGGTCTAAATTCAGCATCCTTGTGCATTGTTGTAGAAGGCAATTTCATCTGCTTCCCTGGACACATCCAGATCTAGTGAAAATAGAGGGAAATTTCCACTAATGTTATGAGGCTGCATCCTTGTTAAGCTTGGGCTGGTTTTCACACCAATTCTTTCTGTAGGAAAATATCAGTGATAATCAGTGCTGATCTGTAATCAACCTCACACACTACCTACACTGTGCTGTGCTCCACATTTTCTAATTTTAGCCAAAAATAAGGTTTTAAATACTTACAGTAAAGGGGGTTTAACTGGGGTTCCTTTGAAGATGGAGAGTTCTAAACTAGCTTATAATAGTTTAATTTCTTATTCTTCAAAGAAGTCAAAATTCCTGAAGTTTGCATCAAGGATATTTCAGTGTGCACATATTAAAACAAAATAGGTAGATCCTTGCTCTTGTTTGCGTGGAAGCAGAGTTATTTCTACACACTGTGAGCTAAGAGAGATGGCTCAGTACCTATAAAATGACATCTTTGGGAATTACCAAGTAATATCACTTGTTTTTCATCCTGAACATTATACAGTACAAATAGGAAATAAAGTATTATTATTGGCAGTGAGAGATGACAAGCCTCGTTTTTTTGCTTGTACACAAATTGTTTCCATGTTTCATTAGCCTCTGGAGGTATTCTGCTTCTTTCCTCTCCTTTGGGACAAAAAGAGGAACTTGAGCACAAAGTGTAACCCCTTCCACACCATCCTCTCTCTGACTGCAGAAATCTTTGCAGAAATTTAAAGAACCATCGTGATTTATCTGACTGCTGCTTTGCTTTATATTCATGTAGGATTTAGAAAAACATCAGACAGGATGGAGATAATTGCAAGTGAATAATTACAAAGAATAGAAAGGGATAGATGGGTAATTACAAAGCTTCTCTTAGGGACAATATTGCTTGTCATTAAATTTGATGGACTGATTTTCTTTAGCATAAACAGGCAAACCTGCCTTCCTAAACACTTAACGTTACTTCCTAAGAAACATACATTTTGTTTAGGCATAATTAACCCATCCTGAAAAGAATAAACATCTGTCTGGAATAAAATCCTTGGTCAAATTTCTAAGAGTTACATGTGGATTATAGAAAGTCAACCACATAAAATTTTCCTTCTCTCTGATTGAGAAACAGGAAAAAAATTAACTTATTCATTATTTTGATTTCAGAGAAGCATATTTCTCTTTTTTCAGTAATACTATTTTTTTTGGTGATGATTCCTAAAATAGGCTGACCCTAGGTTCTTACATCTGAGCAGTCGAAAACATTTGAGGAATCTGAACCCAGATGTAGATCAGTATTTTAAATCTGGCTCCTTTGGACTGAAACCAAATCCAATTTACCTTCAAGACGTTTCAGCTGCAGTGAGTACAACATAACAGCAAAGAAATATGTCACTTCCAAGGTGCTTGTGTTTATGCTTGCGCTTATACTTGTAGTTCAATCAGTTCTCTATTCTTTGCCTCTGAAACTGATAAAAATTCTGCCCTAGGAAATTCAGGGAGTACCTGCCCCAGGGCAAGATTTGCTTGGATTGCTTGTCCTCAGTATTTAGTCCGTGCTCCTCACTGCATCCCTGCTTGTTTTCCCATACAGTCTCACTAGGGCACTGGGCACTGCAGCGCAGCTCAGCAGGGTTGCTGCACCATGCTGCTGCCCCCCAAGGGACTGGGGGCTGCCTTGGAGTGGTGTGGGACACCCCACATTTGAGGCCCTCACAAGGCCCACGTAAAACAGAATCACTGTGGATCAGGACCATGAGTAGGTCACTTCAACAGTAGTGTCCTAAAGCAAGAAGTCTTTCACATGTCTTGATGGCAGAATCCTCGTGCTGGATGCCCTCATTCACACAAATGTCCAGTCCTTGTAAATCCTGGTAATGGGAAAAGAAAGCATCCTAGTACTGTCATTTACAATAATAACCAAAGACAGAAGTTAAAAAAACCCCCACAACAAGATAAAAACATGCCATAGGGCAAGTCTGTTGCCATGTTGCTGTTGCGTGATGGAGTTTCCATCGACATTCCCTTGGCAGTGCTGACTTGTGAATAACGTACACATCCCCAGAGCCTGGCAGCACCGCTGCAAGGGCATGACTATGTGCGTGCACCGCCCCACACCGCTGCAGCCTGCGCGCAGAGATAATTTTTTCCCCCTTCAGGGTCGCAAAGAGCAACTGTACAAAAGACTTTCTTTAATAGAATATGTTCTTATCTTTCGTAAAACATGGACCCACCCGACACTTGGACTGGTCTGTGGGCCCCACCCTTGCCCTTTTGTTTGGAGCCTGGGATCATACGATGAACTGGGTTAGTGCGTTGCTGTTTATGTTCTTCAAACCTCATCTGTTTTGTTTTGCAAGAATATATCACACTGCTCCCAAATTACTTGTGCTGTAGTAGGAGGATTAGTGGGTAGCAGGGAATGGGGTCTAGAAAGGGGAAAGAGGATGTGACACATCTGTCATGAACTGCCAGTGTTTCCAGGCTTGGAGTTGGTGAAAGCACAGTGTTGGCATTTTAAAAATTAAAAGGCTGGAGCCTGACCTTACAATTCTAAAAATCAGCATCAATTGTACTGAAATCAGTGTCTCCTCAGAAGTGCTAAAATCATGTACATGAAATCAGACTCTGGCCTTTGAACTCTCAGGTTTTCAAAGAGTGTTACAATCAGATGGCTTATGACATTTCAGCTGGCACCTGGAGCAGGCAAAGTGTGCATCCTTGGCCTGTTTCTGATACTTACTTTGATCCATTCCATTCACCAGGCAGTATGCAGCTCACAGCAGTGTTGCTTGTGGTGTTTCTGGAGCCCAAGGCCTGGCACTGAAGCTCTAACACAGACTCTGGATATTGTGCTATTGATCATGTTCTGGTATTTACCACTAAGCACTTTTCCCCCAGGACAATGGACTGCTAAATCAGTAGAGTCAGACTTGGTTCCAGACACATGGGGGCTGATGCAGGGCCTCTGTGGAGCCAGCTGTCACAGAGGAAGACCTGGGAGGAACCTTGTCTCCAGAGGTATAACCCCATCTGTCACAGAGGATAAATCAGCCAGTCCTACCACCCTGATGGAGAAGGGCTTTGTGCTTTGGCTCAGAAAAGAGAGGAAGGCAGTGGGGTAAGGGATGGCCTTTCTTGCCCTCTGGCTTCTCTTGTGTGGAGTGAAAATGGGTGAGGAAGGTAAAGCTTTTGCCCAGCTCTGGGTGCAGGGTCCAGCATTAGCCCTGACATTGCTGTGTCCCAGACAGAAGGTACAGCAGGTTCTCCATTGGGCAAAGGGCTCCAGGTGAGGGACAAATGGCACTGGAAAGGAAGCTGTTGAATTAGCACTGATGTTCACCTTGGGCTGATTTTTTCTGCTGGTTTGTGAGTCTTCTTTGCTGTGATTGCCATCCAAATCATGTTTCAAACCATATCACAGCACAGTGTGCTTGCTGGGATGACAGCTTGGCATGAAAACTCTCCTTAATTCCTCTCTTGCCACTCAGCTGTGGCACTGACCATCACACAGCTTTCCCAAGGGTACATGAGATACTGGGGCAAGACGGTGGCTTTAAGGAAGGTGGGGCACCCAGAAACTATTGGCCTGACTGCAGATCCCTAAGACTAATGGTGGTTGATGGGCAAACTGTAATCTCAGCCTCTTCACTCCCTGGTATAGGAAAAAGCCTTGAACAGTGGTTTTGGAGCCAGGAGTTTTAGAGGTTTCTCTGGCACAAACAAGGAGTTGTGCTGTTGAAGGTGCTGTACTCAAACCTTGGAACTCAGAAGTAGAGAGTCTTCTGCTGCAGCATATTGCAGCTAGAGCCAAGGACCCAAGAGAGCACTAGCTCTGGTTCTAAAGTAGTGTGTAGAAGGGGCTGGAGAGTTCCACTGGGTGCCTACCTTGGGCTTGGTGAAAGCTTTTTGAAGTACAGAGAATGTACACAAAGCATTTTATGCTCTACAAAATCCCCAGCCACTTCTGGCTCTGACACACAAAGAAAATGCTTTCTATTTTTTAGCCAGATACTGGGCAGCACAGCTGATACTAGATAGCCCTGCAAAATCCTATGTCCTAAACTTAATCAATTCCTATGTTTTGTCAAAATATCATATTGGTTTAGAAAATAGCAAGATGAAGCACCTTAAAAACAGACAACATCAAGACTTGCTTGGAACGTGTCTGTTCCTACCACAAAAGGATTTGTAGAGTAAAATGAAATTATTTACCAGAGAAGTATAAAACTATAAACAAACTATTTCTGTCAGTCCTGTAGCTACCTGTTTCAGAGGGCATCCTTTCAGCATTTGTTCCACACTTGAGTTTGGTCTGGCAGGATAGCCATGTTAACAGTGTGCTTCCAGGTATTCATCTGGGTGGGGTGTAGAGCTGGACACTTTCCAAAATTCTGCTCAGTGTTCTATTAACACCCTGAAATCCAACTTGAGAGTGCTACAAAATGGGGGAAAATAAGGACTGGAAGGGTGGGGGGAGAGAGAGAGATAAACCCTCCCCTTACAGTGTCTGCCTCTTTTAAACATAATAGAATTCCAAGTGAGGTTTCTGTATCTTGCATAAACCCAGACTTCATATAATCTTAAGACTTAAAGTTTGCTGCAGCTCACGTGACTAGGACTCATGCAAGAGGATGTGATGCTTGCAGGGTAAAACTTTGGGAGTCTTCAGGCATAAGTAAGATAAAAGATGATGAAACAAACATTGAGAATATAGAGCCTGTCACACACATGTCTTAGTATATTTATTTATTTATTTATTCCCTTTTGATTCTTTCATGTTACCATACAGAAATCATCTACATCTGCCTATTATATTGGAGGTACAGCTCTTTCATCCCAGTACCTCTAGCCTTAACAGGACTATGTAAAAAGCACACTGTGGCTGGAGCAGAAAGATGGGGATTTATTTTATTAAGGGCAAATTCCTGTGTATGTCTCCATATTTTCTTTCTTGCAAGACATGGCAGTGAGAAACGAGAAGCGTGCCAAAAAAGAAACCATCCATCCATTTAGGAAAGAACCAGCTATTTGCAGAGCTGAAGAACCAAAAGCCAAGCTCTGCCTATTTAGTAGCATGTGGACCAGTGGAACAGTTTCTAGACATTGTTAGGGGAGCAGTGTGAAAAGAAACCCCCCCAGCCTAGATACCATCCACTTGCCAGAACAGATGTACTTAAGAGGGGTGATAGTTACTGCTAGCCTGGTTGCCATGCTAGGGATTACACTGGATATGGATACACTGGGTATTTGAAGCAGGAGCTCTATATCCTGAGCTAAAGGTAGAAGACATTTATCCTGCAACAAGTGCATGCCCTTGGCTCTGTGCACATCAGCATATGTAAAGGACCTGGCTTTTTGCAAAGTGCAGAAGCAACTTCTTTTCCAGTGGAAGGAACTGGACTTGTTGGACTACCTGGCAAGAAATATGCACATCAAGTCACAGAGCAGAAGGGAGAACAATGTAAACAGGTAAAATTCAGGGATTTTCTGTGAGGCAGATTGTGACTCCTCTGCTGTTAGTATGTTATAAATGCACTCTCTATTTAGGATCTGTCCAAATATTCTGGAGAGTAATTTAATTTTTAATAACTTTTCCACAGGCATTTCTTTCTTGCACGGGCAGTTTTATGTGTGTCAAAGCACTCAGAAATGAGTGCTAGAGGAAGAAGCTCCAAACTTGCTCATGAGCAACACAGAAATGTCTTACATAGAGGCTTGCTTCTGCAATTTCTTTTCTTATTCAGCTCTGCTCAAGTTTTCATAATGCTGTGGGAAGTGACACGTGAAATATATTTCAAAAAGAAAAAAATAAGGAAGGCTCAGTATTTTCATGAGTACAGCATTTTGTTATGTTCTCATTTTGACACTGCAGTTCTTGTCTCATAGAGCTGTCCTTTTTAGCTGCATTAACCCTATCCTGCTACAATACCATGTACTGATTATGCCTACCACTAATCACAAACTGAGTACTGGTTTATATTTTGTCACTAAATAATTTGTGGAAAAACTGTAGTGGTTCAGGAACTGCCTTGGAGGGAGCTTAGCAGTTTGGTCAGAGACAATTGCCCCATGAGACAGAGATTAGTCTCATCCACCAGGAGCATGAGCCAAAGACTTGAACCAGGAGAAAGACTGGGGTTAGATTTCAGGGGAGCAGAGCTGGGTAAATACCAGCTGCTTCTCAGGAACACCTTCTGGTGAGTTGCTCACAGACATGGGTATGTGATTGAAAATGAATGAGTTAACACATCCAGAGGAGTCACCAGCCCTCAGCAGGAAGTTATCCTCCAGCTGAGGAATAGTAGCTCTATATGTTCTGCTCTATTGTGGCATTAAGGACAATGGGTTGGTTTAAATCATCTTAAAGCATGCTATTTTGATAACTTGCTTCTGCAGGAGCAAGCCCAGCTTTTGCACCATTTTTTTCAAGGAAATCTAGATTTTTATCAAGTTTTACCAGGCCTCTTTTGACATATCTCATTGATCATCATAGGAACTTTGGCTGGGTGGTCTCATCTGGAGGACTACACCCCAAATTTGAGGCTTTCAAATGCAGGGTATTTTGAATTAAGCTCACAGGCCTAGACAGCTAGATAGAATTTTTTCTTTGAATAGAATTTTTTATTCTTACATGACTCTAACATAATTGATTTCATAATAAGCAAAAACATCAATGAAGAAATTCACTTGTCAATAGAATGCAAAAAATATCCTGAAAATGCCTTCTAGTGAGAAGCATACAAAACCAGGGATTTTGAATAGAGTTTTGCAGAATTGCCACTACCTGTAGCAATAACTGCTAACATCTGTAGTGTGAATTATTTTTTCCCACTCTGAGTTTTTGTAGTTTAAAATATTTTTTTCTTCTTTATCTCAGCTCAACTAGTTAATTTGTCTGTAGCAAATCAAATCCCAATTCCTTTGCTCATTTATTGACCTATACAGTGACTTAAGATTTTCTCTCTTCTAAACATGAATTGTTGGCTTTGTAAAATGAATATATTCCAGGAGACCTATCAGTATTACCAAAACACTTTTTTCCAGGGCTGCTGAATTAGCATCTGTAGGTATGAAGGGATGAGAAACAATGTCTTTGAAGTGTAAAAACAGACATAAGATCACCAAATGAACCACATCCATCCATCCATCCATCCATCCATCCATCCATCCATCCATCCATCCATCCATCCATCCATCTTCTGTTTGTGTTGTCCACAAAAAGAGAGATTAAAAATGTCACAGGCTGCAGAAGATGAAGGTTAGAAATCTATTTTCTGTGGCTTTTACTGAGAATCATAGAATGAAGGTTCCATGTGAAAATTAAAAGTGAAAGAGGCACTCTTCTGGGTAGAAATGAGATCTTGTTTGTGTGCATGGATTTCTCTTCAGAAAATGGGATCTCTGGTCCTGATTTTAAGAGATAAAATAAGACAGCATATTACATGGGTCAGCAGGTAACATTTTCAGGCTAGATCTGTACAAATCATTGAGGCCAGTTAATACAGAGTGGAATTTTATATTTGGCTTTCCTATCTTAAAATGAAGAGAATAATTGTTGAGAAAGATTTTTGTAGAAATCATCATTTGGGAGGACCCACTTGCATGACAGGTCAGACATGATTTTACTAGGCTTTAAAAGATGGCAGAATGAGTCATATAACTCAGATTGAAAGGATCTGAGAGGAGTGAGCAATACTGTTCTTTTATTCTCCAGTAAAACAAATACAAGCAGTTCTATGTCTGTCTCAGTTACAGCCATACCCTGAGATTTCTATATTGCTGCCTTCTCCCTATTCTCGTGTGGCACTGAGTTTGACTGAAAGAGAGGTGCTGACCTTTGGAAAGAACCCTTCTCCCATCCTGCCTTCAGTCATTCCCTTCCTTGCTGGGACGATGAAGGGTGAAAGTGGTAGCAGTTCTCTCCAGGCTGCAGCTGGGGGAGCAGCACTGTTCCAGTATCAGTCCCATACAAGTATTGTTATTTTTCCTGTCATGTTTGTTGGGGTACAGCTTTTGGTTTATTTTCCTTGCAGAAAGGCAGGAAAGCCAATGTGGAAAAAATACTGCTCACATGTCATCAGTAATTACTTGGCCGTTGTGCCAGGCACTGGCTTGCTGACAGCTTCAAGGCGGAGAGTGGGTGAGACCCAGCTGCAGCCAACAAGAAGAAAGAGGGAAAAAGATCTTAATCTGCCATGGGCTTCCCTTGCCCTCCCTTGTTTTCCCCTCCATCTTTTGCTCTCCTTGGGGAGTTACAGCTATTACTTCATACAAACAGCTCTCCCCATTCTTCACAGGACTGCCAGTCCCTGGCGGGTGCAGCTTTCTGTCCAGTTTCTTCCACCCATTAAATGGAACATCTGAAGAAATCACTTAGCTTTGGGAGGGAAATGCCTTTTGGGAATAGATGTCTTGCTCCACCTCCAGGAAACAGATAAGTAATTTAATCTGTAGAGTTTGTGAGAGTAACAGCAAGGCTCATGATTCTGCAGATAGTTTTCAACATCTATTTTTAAACTTGAGCAGTTTCTGAAGTGACATCTGCATTGAGATATCTTAAAAACCAGTTAGGTCATCACCTGGAAGGCATGAACTGTGTTCAATACAATAGCTCAATATGCCAACCTCAAGTAAGACATTGGATACAGAAACTAAGAATGCCCAATATTGCTTAGGTGAGAGGTATGAGGGGACAGAATGTGATGTATGGAGAGTCACCAGACAGGACTCTTTTCTTCCAGACAGCACCAGAGAAATTCTGAACAAAGGTTTGCAAAGCAATCACAAGATGTGTAAAAAGAGAGTCTGTGCTGTACAGGACAGGCCTGCAAACTGGCCTTGTGCTATTGCCTCAGGTAATTGATGTCCCTTAACTCAGGCAGCCTATGAGATCTTCAGGATGTTCAATATCTCTGTTTTTTTATGGTCACACTCACAGTCAAGCCAGAACCCAAGTGTCTATAAGTAGTATTGGTCACCTGCTGTATTTGCTGTGGTTCTTAAGTTGCTCTGCCACGGTGTTGAATTCTGCTTGCAAAATGTGAACATGTAGGTGCTGGGGTAAACTCGCATGTGGCAGAAACTAATGCCATACCCGTGGTCTCAAAACTGTGACAGGGGCAGTAAAGCCAACGCAGTCAGCACATCTAAGTAGTGAGGGCAGTCTGTAGGACTGCAAATTCTTACTCTTCCCCTTCTCAAATGATTTTACAGGAAACCTATTCCAGAAAGCTGTACAGTACACCAAGAGAAGAAGCTTCACCCCGAATGCCCCTTATGAATGCAGGCTAAGACCTGGGAAAAATTTTTATGCATCCTCCCCAACATTCAATCTGTGCCTTGTTTGGCACAGCTGGGAAAAAATGCACTGATGTACTGCTGAATGGCTATTCCCATCCTTTTGCTTCTCTTCACTCAAATCCTTCACTCCCACAGACTTCTGCACAGCAGAAATCTCCCATACCTGAAGCCAATGACAACATCCTTGCTGGCTATTACAGAGCATGTACTTAGAGAACAACTTGAAAAGTTTGCCAAGAACCTGATTTTAATGCACAGATTGCAACTTCACTTCTTCAGTCAGCTGGGTGACATCTTGCTGATTGGACTCCTTCTGCAAATACAGGGGCTATGTTCAAACAGGGTCCTCTGAAATCTGTTACAGCAACAGCATTTTTCTCTTTGTCATACTCTGAGATTTTTCCTGAAATTCGTGGTTTATTGATAGAAGCTTTGTTGATGTTGTTATTGTTTTCAATTTAAAAAAGAGCCTCTTCTGCTTTTAGGAAAAATCAAAATAATTCAGGTGACTTTTATAAGGAGAACATCAGACAGCATCTGTTCATTGGTCCTTTTTTGTGACAGAAACAAGAGCATTTAAGTTTCTTTGGGGTTTGTGCTCAAAACTGAGCTCATGATGAGAAAACTTTTTCTCTCTGGCTAAACCAGCACCAGATTTTCTAGCACTTGCCAACACAGATTTAGAATGTATTGATTGGCTTAAAGATCAAGAATGTGATAGGGAGATATTCTTCTCTCTGTGCAAGCTGTGTCAAAGTTCAGCAAAGAAGAGATCTGGGGAGCCATGATGGTTAACCTGTGAATTAAGCCTGTGCAGACATAATCAATAAAGCTAAGAGTTAGGCACTTCACTATTGATCAGCAGTGCTTTGGTTTAAGAATCCTGTATTAACCAGTGATAAATGTGCTGCACTGCTGGGTTTTTAAAGTATACTTCAAAAAAGGTACTTTTTGTGGATTGACAGATCTTCATGTGCTCTGTTTGAGCCATGTAGGAAAAATTACAAGGCCGAGTGAATATTAACACGGTAAAGACTTTTAAGGCTTAAAGAAAAGAAGTTGCAAATTTGCAGCTGGTATTTAGTAGCAAGGGGGACTTGGCAAATCCGTAAGCCTTTAGGCAAGTGCTACAGCTGATAATGTAGATCTGTTGCTATCAAACTGCTATCAGTATCATGTCAGTCATCTGTCTCAGTATTTATAACCTGCTAACAGCAGGGAAGTGATGTGCTCTAATGACCTGAGGACAGGACTAGAAGCCAAGAGGAAGTGGGGAAAGGAAGCTGCACAGAAGAACAACTTCTCTGAACAGGATGTCTGGTCCTGCTGCAGCCCAAATTTTCTTGTATTTTTCTTTGGATTTCAGTACATCTTGGAGGGTCATTCTCCTGGTTCATTAGGCGTGTTTGCAAACTACAAAATTGCATGACTGACCATGGTATTAGCTGTTCAGAACTGGTCCCTTCATCATGTCACCTGGAGTAATGCTAAGTGCCTCAGCTTGGCAGAGCATTGAGGTCACAAAGTCACTTCCATTGCAACTCTTCAAATCCTTAGTGGTTAGGATGTTTGGTGAGTTAAAATGTTTTACAAACTTAATGAAGCAGCATTCAGGGTGTGTGTCAGGTAAAGGTGAAACTGGACAAATAGATTATGAAAGGTCATTCCTGTCTGCAAGAAAAAGCAGTGTGGAAGAAGGTGCGGATATGTTTGTGAGATAAGAATGAGAAAAAAGCATTATGTGAAGGAAAGATTGATGTCACAGTGAAAACATTTGCAGTGATGTTGTTAACAGATGTAGGAAGATGTGAATAATTTTTTTTATTGTTCTTTAATTTAAATTCCTGTTGTTTTCCTTACAGTGCCAGTAATGTCTTAGCCTTCCTTGTCCTTGTCCTGGATGGGATTCTCACAGAAGAGATGCTTTGTGCTGCATCTCACTTTTTGCTGCCATACCTACGTTTGTTACACTCTGAATGTGTTTCTGGCACCTTGCCAGGCATGGGTAGAAGAAGGCAAAGAAACCCTTTTTGGGGGATGAGGGTTAGGATAAGTTCTGGGGCTGGTAAGCATGGGCATGGAACATTCTTTGCTACCATTTTTTGGTGAGTTTTTAAACAAAATGTGGTTCCTAATTAAAGCAACCACTAAACCGTTTAACTTGCATAACTAGAACTGACTCAATAGATTGGCCCAGGTCTCCCTGACCCTGGCAGAGTGACAGGGCTGGCATTTTGTGTGGATGAAATGTTCTATAATTTCTCCAGAGCATTATGTGCAAATAGGCTTTTCTTTAACAGCAGGCATGCATGTCTTTTCCTTTCACCTTTCTGCTTATCAGTCAGCAGATCTTAGCTAGACAATGTGAGAAATCATTATTTTCTCTCATCTTTTTGTTCCTACATGTCAGAAAAAGGATCAGACATTAATACAAAAAATATGATTGTATTGTTCTGCGAGGAATGCAAAACTTGCCATATGCTACCTCTAGTTTAGAGGCCTAGGTGGAAACTGTTCCCTGTATATGCAGTGGGAGCAGCTGGGACTTCTTTCATTATTATTTAAAGCATTTGGTGCTCAGTTTCTTTCAGAGGTAGGATTCTGTGTGGATCCATGACCTATGTGACATGTTTGAGAGGCAGGCAAAATGTGAAAACAAATACACACTATATTGCTGCTGAGTTTAGCAATCTGTCTTTATCCTCTCTGTGCTCTGGACTTTAGTAACAGAATGTGGAATTCACATGGCATTTCCTTGCAAGCTCCTCAAAAGTACATTGCAAACACTGAGATGAGTGCCTTTAGAAGAAATTCTGTGTGCTTTCTTCATTGGTGGAGATCTAGAGATCCTGTGGAAGTTCTCCAAAACACTACATTTTAGTAGATCTACATTCCTTAGTTCTGTAACTGTGCTATCATGAGTAGGGAAAGGATGAATAAAAAGTCAGAAAGAAAAGAAGAGAGGACAGAAACATCAGGGCAACCTTTCACTTCACTAGTAAGAGAAGGTCAAAGATGGAAGATGAGGAGAGGGACTTCAATTAGGGAAAGTGATGGACTACTTGTAATAGGAAGCAATTAATGCCGTTTTGGTTTGTTCATTCATTGTGGTTTTATCTGTTATCTTTCAGATGTGAACTCTTAGGTTCTCTTTGTTTCACAGAAGAATTGAATGCCAGGTACTTCAGGTACACCTGTGCTACACTTCAGGGCTGAAATCAACACAATTCCTTATGGTGCTTAAGATTAAGTCTAAGTGCATGCTCTTTTGAGGGCAGCATACGAAGGAAAGCTGGCTGATGGACATTGACCTCTTCCTACAACTCTTGGGCTTGTGGTTTAAATTAAGAGGAAGGAAGATTCACTGGCTGAAGAAGCTCCTATTCAGTCCTCATGACATAACATGAGAAACACCCTGCAGGGTCTGAGTATGGCCTGTGTCCACAGTCTAACTCCAACAAGGCAAGAGGAGATGGTAGATGGTGTCTGGGGAAAGCCTGCAAGCCCAACCACCTCCTGTGGTGTTTTCCCTTTACCCCTCCCAACAGCCACAGCTGTTGCATGAGGGATGTCTAGAGTGATGTGTCTGCCTATTCCCTTCAGAACCTGCTTATGGAGCTGTTCCCAGTGAATTTGACTAACCCCTTTTGAACCTGCTGCCACTGTCTGCCTCAATTGCCTCACATGGCATCAACCTCATGAAGTTTACTGCCTGCTGTGCAAAGAAATGTTTTACCTCTCTTAAACCCATTTCTAGCAGTTTCAATAAAAGTCCTCTCATTCTGCTGCTGCAGAACTGGTGGTTGACCATTTCAGCTTTGTCACATGCACCTTATTCACTGTCTTTGTGATGACCTTTGACCACATTCCCCTCAGCCTTTTCTTCTCCTGAGAAGAAACAATTTTTTTCTTCAGTCTCTCCTTGTAGGACAATCCAGTTGCACTACAATCTGGACAATCTACTTGCACTACAGCAGAAACTATTAAGTCTAAAGGGGCATTTCATAAGAATATAGCAAGTGGATATTAATAATTATTATGGCAATGAAAACATTGCCTAAGTGTCTGTCTGCATCCCAAGCCTTCAGTCTCTTTTTTTACAAAACTACTCTCCAGAGGTTGGTGGGCTGTCAGAGTAATTGATTTCTGGTATGGCTCAGAGTAGCTACCAGTTCCTCACAAAGAATTCTTCTTTTCATTGTTTTCGATTGATTTTTGCAGGTAGAGCAGAATCAATGCAAAAACATCTTTTTTTTGTGCTTCAAGCAGGGTTTTACTTTTTTTTTTTTTTTTTTAATAATCACCTTGAAATTCCAGTTAAGGAAGCAGATAGTTCAAAAGGAGAATATGATAAAGGTTTCATGCCAGGCCCATGGTTTATATCACTGAGAACAGCTTTTGTCATAGTTTCTCCAGCTGACAGTAATTGAAGGCTTTCAATATATTTGTAGGGTAGCACTGTGCTCATATGGAGTTAAAGGGCAATCATTAAACAGCTTATGCTGTCAGCTGGTCTAAACAGCAGATCAAGCAGAACATGCTCGAAAATTCTCTTAGCATTATCAATTCAGAGCTTACTAAACAGAGGCTACTCTCTCTCTTCAGCTACAGGCCCCTCAAACTGTCCTGTTTTCTGCAAACAAGACAAAACAAGGAAATGAGCTATCATCCCTGCCTTCCAGTGCAGCACGTCCGCTGTCCTCTTGACAGGTAAATCTTGTGAATGTGTTCACCAGGGCTGTCATGTTATTGTTTCACATTCCTCCTGTAACAGCATGTGATCACAAGTGAACACGAGACACTGGGGAGCAGCACAATGAAGACCCTCCTTGTTTGCTGCTGTACCCTCCGAGAGAACACTTTAGCACCTGATAGCACTGCATAGATTAGGCTTGAGAGGATGTCCATTCCCAAGTGGAACAATAGCAATCTGCATCTTTCCCACTGATGTCTTCTCCTTGCACTCTGCACCTGATTCACTTCTAATCAAGGAGCATTGTATTGGTGCTGCCTGTAGGGCCAGCGTGGTGAGTGGATTGCGGATTAGCTCCGCTTTCATCTCCAAACTTTTTAGAGAAACAGCAAGCTAAATTAGGGTGAGGATGCATTCTAAAGGCTTTGAAGTACTTTGTTAGTAAACAGAATGTATCAGTGCTTCCCTAAAAAATATGGTGCTTTTCTAAATCTATTGCTTTTTATTAACCAGATATTTATTGAGCAAAAAAGTAACTTATTTCAAAGAATGAAGAATTATCAATGTAATATGCATGCAAAGACAAACAAGTTCTCTGAAATGTCACCTGGAAGATGTTTTTGAACTGTGAAATGTGTGATTATTTTTTTTTTAAATATAAAAAAATAAAAAGAAACTGTAAGTCATATCTATGGTTTATTTCTTAAAAAACATAAATATGTCCATAACAGCATCTGTTCTAGGTCAGACCAAGGTCTGCTTGACACAGTATCCAATTTCTGGCAGTGACCAAAAGCAAATGCCTAAGGGAAACTATAAGAACAGGGCAAACGTATATCTTGTTTTCCTGAATGCTCTCTCAGCCTTCAAACATTTGAAGCTCTGGGATTTCCTGAGCTAGATATGGTTTCTGTGTAGGTAGTAACCCTTTATGAATTTCCCTTCCTCTGGCTTTCTCAGGGTCCCCTTGAACTGGTGTAAATGGCTTCCATTCCATTTCAATTTTAACACATTTTAAAGAGTTTGTTAACTCAAAATTTAGCATGCTTTTTCCCCAGTTATGGCTTAATAATATAAAGTTCTTAAATTCCCGTGTAGGGCTTGTCTGTCTCATAGCCTTACTGCCATAATGCCACTACAAAGAAGACTATATACTGAAATGTCTTTCCTAATTATATTTAAAGCTGCTCATACTATCTATTTAATAGCAGGAAGAGCAGTCACACTCTGCAGTCTTAGGTATCCAATTAAGGTTTCTTACTTACTACCTAATCTGCTTAGACTCTCATTTTACTCAGGAGGAGAGGGTCTGATACAGAATTATGTAAATTAGAAATGAAATGCTGTGCTCTAAATTGTCCTTTGGAGCAGCCACTGCTTCTGCAAAAGGAATTTATGGAGAGCAGCTGAAGGACTTCAAGGTGCTTGGTGTGAACACTTCCATTCATGACAAGAAGACACAATGGCTTGACTAAAATCAACTAAGTATTTTCCAACCATGAAAGGAGAGGCAATTTTAGATGAGCAGAAAAATCCAGAAAGGTCTAAATAGGAGTACACCATGATTAATATTACTGTGCTTCCAAAACATAAAATTAAATTTCTGGAGACCTCAAGAGATCAAAATCTTTCCATGAAAACTTATATTTAAAGCTATTACATAAAATAGCAGAGAGAAAAGTAAAAGATAAACCTAAAACCTTACAGAAGCATATATTTTCACTGTCTTCTCTACAGCATTCTCAGATTAAGGATGTCAGAGGAAAACATTAGAGAGGGAATATTTTATATTAGGACAACTAAAGAAGTTGAAAAAACAATCTCTCAGGCATATGAAACTTTCAAGAGAAATCCCATGTAAGCCTGGTATCTTTTTTGCTTTCTGTCTGTATTGATTGATCTATTTATTAGCCTTGCTTTAGCAGGGACACTATTTTCCCCTACAGAGTTGTGTGATACTGTTTCATTTTCTCCAGCTCTTTTCTATCTCCCCTTTCTAATTGCTGTGCTCTGGTTAGGGAAGCTCACTCTTTCAATATAGTGAACCAAAACATGTCCTTAATGCCCAGACTGTGTTGTGGGCCGGACATTAAGAAAGTCCCTTAAAATGTGCTGCAAGAAAAAAAGGAAATCTACTTATTTAGAAACTTCTGAACCTTAATAGTCCTTCTACAGCCAGAGATTTGTTTCTCAGGTTGAGACTAAAGTAGGTGTCTAAATCAGGGGAATCTCCATCTGCATCCAGGACCCTTGGAGGAGATAACTACCCTTAGATGACTGAATTTTGTTGAGGTGGCTCCTGCCCTTTATGTGCAAGCACATAGCCTTAGTGATGCTGAGGGTCTGTATGGTCTTGTGTTTCTTTGTTCTGAGTAAAAAAAATACCACAGAACCATAGAATAGTCTGGGTTGGAAGAGATTTTAAAAATCATCCATTTCCAACCCCTCTGCTTTGGGCAGGGACACTTTCCACATCATCAATTGCTCAGAGCTCAGTCCAACCTGGCCTTAAAGCCCTTCAGAGTTGGGACACCCACAAATTCTCTGTGCAGCCTGCTCCAGCCTCCAACCCTGGTGCCGATCCAACCTCACATTGAAAAATTCTCACTAATATCTAATCTAAACCTCTCTTAATATCTAATCTAAACCTCCCTTTCAGTTTGAAGCCATTCTCTCTTGTCTCATCACTACACGCTCTTGTAAATAGTCTCTCTCCATCTTTCCTGTAAGATCCCCTCAGACACCAAAAGGCCACGATTAGGTGACCTTGAAGCCTTTCCCTCTTCAAGCTGAACAATCCCAATTCTCTCAGCCTTTCCTCATAGGACAGGTACTCCATTCCTTTGATCAACATGACATGCCTCCTCTGAACTTGTTCCAACAGGTCCATGTCCTTCCTGTGCTGGGACCCCAGAGCTGGATGCAGCACTGCAGGTGGGGTCTCACCAGAGTGGGGCAGAGGGGCAGAACCCCCTCCCTCACCCTGCTGCCCAGGCTGCTGTGATGCAGCCCAGGACAGAGCTGGCTTTTTTGGCTGTGAGCATACATTGTCAGGTCAGCTCCAGTCTCTCCTCCTCCAGCACCCTCAAATCCTTCTCAGCAGGACAGATCTCCATCTCTTCATCCCCAGCCTGTGCTGGTACTGTGTTGCTCTGACCCAGGTGCAGCCACTCGCACTCAGTCTTGTTAAACCTCATGGGATGCCCACGGGCCACTTCTCCAGCTTGTGAAACTAAATTCCTAGCTAGATCAGGAGGAACAAGGCAAACCAGCCTGAAGTTTGAAGTTTTATGTAAAGTGTTGAAAAGTCCTCAGTAAGAAAACAAATTAATTTTCTTTAGACAAGATTGCTTATTTGACAGAAGTGGACTACTAGACAAAACTGTCTTGTGTTTAGAGCATATTTGAATACAGCTTTATGATCATTGTTCATAGCAAAAGGACAAATAATCTCATTGCAGTTAAAAAGCTGTCCTTTAGGGGCAGTCATATACCAACATTCTGTTTAAACAGCAGTAATAGAAGAAGCTGCATGTACTAGCAATGCTTTATGAGAAAACAGCTGCATGGAATGGATGATAATGAATCTGGCTCAAAACAGCGTGGTTATTTCTAATTCTTATCTCAATTCTCCTGTTAATTAATCTCCGATTAACTAATGAAATTCTACATCTACACAGCAGGGCCCAGCCCTTATGCTTAATTTATTAAGGCCATGATATTTAACTTAAAACCATGAAAGTTTGGCAGCTAGATCTTCTTTTAGAAGTTAACACCCTTTCTTCAGAGGTAATATTTATATATCTTTTTAAGCAGAAGCATTGTCTGTATAGGTATTTTAAGCAGAAATTCAAATCCCAGGGTTTGAAAAAAACAACCAGCTTCATGGATGTACTACTAAAAATAATATTCAATTTTCAATTCATGGGAGAGAGTTTTTTATGACACTTCTTCCTTAGTTGTTCTCTTTCCCTAAATGCACTAATGATTTCAGATGTGCTGAAGGATAACACTTTTGTAGGACAGACCTGCTGATCTGGGACATGTATTATTAATGCCAAACTTCAAAAGAGAGAAACAGCTGATGGTGATCTTGTCATTCACAGCAGGTGAATCTAATACAAATTCTCCAGTCACTCTTGCATTCAAACGAATATGTTTCTCTCAGACTGGAAAATGGAACATTTTTCCTCAAAAGACTTAAATTTACTTAATAATTTCTGATATATTCTAATGATTACATTCATTTTTACTGAAAGTAACTACTACACTGCCCACTATTGCTCTAATTGTTAACACAGAAAGAAGGCCTCAGGAGGTTAAAGATATAATTTTGAACTTGATTTGGCACCTTCTGAACCTTTTGGTTTTAAAACTGAAGTGCAGAACTTCACACTTCAGGTCAGGTTTGTTGCTGAAGCCTGATTGTCCGAAGTTTTATACCCTTTTGGAAACATAAGTTCATTTTCCTGTTATTCTGTGGCTGAATTGCCACCTGAGTCAGGAAAGAAATTATTTCTAGGATGGAAATACAGCTGAAGTTGTTGATAATCAAGATGTTCAGCTGTTTTACCATGGCTGGCAGCCAAGGACTAAAAGACCACTGCAGAAAAAAAAAAAAAGTCTAACAAACTTACACAGCTAGAGAGAAGAAGCCTTCCTAAGACCTAATAATATGCTAAGATTTTACTACTTCTACAGAATATACTGACCAGAATTTCCTTCCATTATACTGTATGGCTTCTTTGGGGTGGAGGCCAGAACCAGTTTTTTTTTGGAGACACTAACAAAATCTTCTTTTAAGCACCTGCTCTGAGTGACTCTCAGAAGGAATCTATTATATGTGGAAATTAGAGAAGCTGTCATCAAAAAGCTAATTCAAGACCTGAAGTAGCTTACATACATACATATATATATATATGTATGTGTATATATACATGCACACACATATGTAAATTTGGGCAGGTCAATAAGTGTAACTATAAAATATATAATAGCAAAAAACATACCTAGCCTGGAGCAAATACTCTGATTTTGTGCAAGAAAGGAAATTTGGAAATATCTTATTACATCTGGAAAAACAAAGCAAGTGTTACTCAAGTCTTTGTTTTTATTGTATTGTATATTACTGTTAAAATAAAATATAAAACTGCTCGATGAATCTGAACAGAAAGTCCTAAAAGTCCTTGTGAGAGCAAAATGCTTCAATTTTAAAAATACAGTACTGATATTAATGTGAAATGCTTTAATATCCACAAAATTATATATTCTGTCAGAAATGACAGAAAATTTCTAAACAACAGTTGGTATAAGTTGATGGCACATTTCATTTTTTCTGAGTCACAAAAGATAACATAACTCTTTAAATAGTGTCAGTCCCTCTTTATAGATAATTTAAATAAAGCAGATGGTGTGATAATTAAATACACAACAAATCCCAGTGGCTTGAAAGATTTCTGAATCCTGCTGCCTCCAAACAGAGGGCAACTTCATGCTGAAAGCAGTTAAGAAGGGACTTTCACTTGTGTATGTTATTCTATAAATGAATCTTTCAGGGTTTTTTCTTAAGCTCCCTTCTCAGACCATATAACACCTGCCTTTTATGAGTACTGCCACACTAGTTTAGGCACACTGTTGATTTACTTCACTTTGTCCCTATTGCAAATAGTGCATTTAAAAGTGCATTATATGATGCATTATCCAACTTGCTCTTTTTATATTTGCATGATAGGAAGATATGGAGGAACTAATTGTTTAATTTTCATTCATGAAATCCCCTTGTACCAGACTTTGGAGCCACTGAGGTGCAACCTACTCATCTTAGCATGTAGTGTTCATGTAGTGTTTGGGAATGCTACCATCCATCTTGCATTTTTCTATTTTTAGTAAGGACACTTCATTACATAGCAAACCCCCCCATGTGTGAGTTTTAAGAAACTGTAAAATGAAATTCTTCAGAATACAGAAATAAAATCCTGATAGAGAATAGTGTGGCCAAACTCTCATTCTGAAAGTTCACAATTCCTATGTTGAAATTACTTCATGCAGAAAAACTAAGTCAGAACCAAAGCTTGCCCAGCTAAGCCATTGCCATAGTCATACCAGTGAATTATCTGCAGAATCCATGGTCCTACACTGCCCATTCTGACTCTGAGTCAGGTTACCAACCCCAGTGCTAAATGAAATGTGTACCACGAGATCAGAGCAATATCAGCCACTTTGTTTAAAGCCATATATGCCAACAGTTTAGTCTGGATCCTCTACTGAAATATGTGAGGCATCCACAAATATTCTGCTTCCCTGGACCTAATGCACCCCTCTGGCACCAAGGCACAGGAAAAAATCAATAATATCTTGCATCAACAGCAACTTTCATCAAGTGCCAATGCATTAGTATTGTGGGAGCAGAAGAACTGGTTGCTGGTGTTCAAAATACAGTCTTCAGCATCCACTAGATCACAACTGTTCCTTGTAACAAAGTTAGACAAATGAAAATCATACAATTTAGTGATCTTGATTGCAACTTCGGGTTTGAATATTTTGTATTGTTTTAACAACTGAGTTTGCACTGATAATACCTTGAAAAAAAAAGTGGGTGAAGAAATTCTATCTATTCTATCTCTCTTAACCACTGTTAAGGGAGGGAAATAGGGCAGTCCTATAAAATTTTTTTTACTAGAGCATATAATGCTCTATTAAGATGTGTTTTTTGAATGTGCTTCTTAAGAAGGAAATGTTTTTCTCCATAAATTTTAGCTCAAACTTCTATATAATGTTTCTATTCAATTCCTTCAAATGAATAAAAATGTATTAGTGGAGTAAACCTTTATGTTTAATGGCAGGGGGTAGGAAAAGGAGAGGGTGGAAATCAATCTTTCCTGAAAACATAATACAGCAATAAAGGATACCCATGCTCAAGTACTGTTGGCTGCTTTATGATTTTTTTCTTGGTTCAAACAAAGCTGTATTCAAAACAAGGATAAACATATCAATGCTAATTTTATATAAGACTCTTCCTTGTATAGTAATTTTACCTATTCTATTCATATAGCAAAGAGCAGGATTTCTTTGATCTCTTCCTGCCATCGATGTTTTGCCATTTAGGCTCCTACTTAATGCCTTTTGTTCTGGTATATATTTGCTAAAAGTGATAGATCATTCTGTTTATAATCTACATAACTGTCTATATTTCTGCCAGATGTCAGCTACTGTTCTTTCCTGTTAAAGTTCTCAGGAATATATCCCAGTAAATAACTCAGTACCAAACGACAACAAAAAAAGTGATGGTATCTTGGGTTCCCATGTGAAAATCTCTGTATGAATGGAGAATATTTAAGCTTCACTCATAATTATGTACTAAGAAAATAACCAAAATAAGGTGACTTCTGTGAAGTAGGATTTCTCTCAAGATGGTCATACATTAGGAACATTAGTTGTTCTGCTGTACTCAGGATCATGAGGTATGGTCCACACATCTATTTTTCCTTGTTGGAATGAGAGATGATACTCTCATCCCCATCTGGATTACTTGCTTACCTCCCTACTTGCTTAAATATCCCAGGAAGATGTGACTAACAGTTGCTTTTCTGCCAAGAGATTGCAGCTGTCACATTCATCAGTCTTCTACACTCAGTACTACCTTATGGTACCCAAATCTCTATTTTTGCCTTTAAAAGCACAGGAAGGCAGATTATTTTTATAGGGATGAAATTAGGGTATGAATGACAAAAAGATGCCTGTGACTTCACCAAAAAGAACTGAGGAAATTTTCCAAATTAAACTGTTCTCTGCTTATTTGACATTTGTTAGTTCTTATCACAGTATCAATCAGGTCTTTTCAGGCTTTGTAAAAAAAAAACCCAAACCAAAACACAAACCAACCAAACAAAAACCCCAAAACCAAACCAAAACAATATATATTTTTCCATATATCTGTCTGCCCAGCTGGTGGCCTCTTTCTGATGGACAGTGAATCATCTTACCTGCTGATAGACATGGGACCATCAAACACAGGTGTGTGTGTGTGTGTGTGTGTGTGTGTGTGTGTGTGTGTGTGTGTGTGTGTGTGTGGGTGTGTGGGTGTGTGTGGGTGGGTGTGTGGGATGCTTTCAACATTTACCTAAAATTTTAGGTAAATGTTGAAAACTTACCTAAAATTAGGTCTGCCTGGATAATTAATCTCATGCAGAATATTGTGACCTGTTTTTCCAAACGTTTGTGGTTATCTGTGATCTGCACCAGATGTCTAGGAAGATAAAATTGAGATTTTAAGTTATTAAGTGAGCAGAGAGGGTGTGTAACATGTCTGATACTGAAATGATACCTAAAAACTTCCTTTTTACTTCCTCATGGAAAGTTTGTGAATGCTATTACTTATTTTGCTGGAGTTAGTATCCAGTATATCAACATCCTTGCTCTTTTCTCAAGCACTGAATTTCACTTTGCTGAAAAACACAAAGCAAGCTGGTGATGAAAGCATTTAGGAACAGATTAGGGAGCCCTGGATTAGAAGTAGCCAGCAGCCACAGAAGATGGTGTTACACAGAGCAGGATGGAGAAATGCCTGGAGGAATATTGTGGCTCCTGGACAATTATCCTGAAAGCTCCTTAGAATTCCAAACCAAATTCTAATGGCAAACAACATGCCCACTAAATATTTTACCTTACAGTTTTATACCCCTTATTAACCCAGCTCCAGCCTTCAAGCAGGAGGTAAAGAGGTTTCATCTAATCCAGCAGTTCTGATATTTAAAATGGCATTTTTAGCTGAGAATTCTTCTGCTTCTGTAAATTAAATAAGTCATCTTTTTCAAACCATGTCTATAACAGCACACAGGAGGGAGTAGGTAAATAGCTGTATCTGGTCTGAAAACTTTTTTTTACTGAAGAAATTCCATAGCTTTGATTCAAACCAAGAAAATCAACTTATATTGGACTGTTAGGAAGACTACAAGGAATAAGAAGATGAGGGAGAGTCCATAGAACTTAATTATTGGACTAAAGATGTAACAAAATGAAGCCTCTTTCCATCAACATAAATATATTTTTAAAAGTATTCCTAAAGTATCCCTCAAACAGTATTGTGCTGTTACTTTTTTACCAGGTCAGATCATTTGTTCTCCAACTTGGTCATCTGAATTTCAGTTCACTGTATCATTTTTAATCAGATATTTCAGCCAATGCCCAGAGTTACTGTTGCTGGGTGTAATCTTATGAAAAATATCTTTTGGCTGTCTTCTTGGAAAGGAAATGTGTTTGTTAGCCACAATATTGAGAAAAAACTCTCTACTTGGATAATTAGACGTATATTGGGTTTGGGCAGCCTATGTCTCTGTCTCTTCCCTAGAGCTCTGCTACCTGTACATGGAGAAAAGCACCTGTAGAGGGCAAGTAAAGCAGTCAAATTTAATTTATGGGAAGAAAAATTAGACTGAACTTGATCATGCCTTTGAACATACCACTTGCTGTAAGCAAAATATTGTTCTTTTCATGATGTATTAGCCTTAACTTTTTATAGCTGCTGCATACATAGGGAGTTGTAGGCATAGCAAATGATAGCTGGCAAAGCTTTTTAAAAGCCTTGTTAGCTCTGACTCGCAGGATTTGTGGATATACCTTCATTTATTTTGGCTTGCTCTTAACTGTACTTTGATGTTCAAGTAAGTGTAAAAATTCATTTTGGGTGGAGCAACCCAAGTTTGCCTCTGTTCCAAATTAATAAAAATCTCTAGATCATGCCAAAAACTGTCCTAGTTTTGCTCAAAACCTGATCTAAAATTGGGCCAGGTTTTGTCAGGCTCCACTAACTTTCCCATTATAGAAGTGCCACACAATAATGTTGCACAAGTTTGCTGTTAATGGCAGCTAAAAAGAATTACTTTTAGACAACTGTCATGCCAGAACCAAATTCTTCTCTCTTACTTCCATACGAAAATTGTCAAGGTTATGGAAGCACACCATTAAAAACCTTGTGGAATTTAGCTCTTTATTTTCACTTCTGTAGGGAATTTAGCAAATAAATAGTACTTCATAAGTTAAAGCTACCTCCCAGACTGCTTTTTCTGCCCCAGCAGTACTTACTCAAAGCAGAACAGGTCTCACTGACCTTGGCAGCACAGGTAGGTAATATATTTTCACAAAGGTGAACTTTTTTTTACCTTTCTTCAGCAGGAATAAGCTTTGACTCCTCAAAGGTATTAAATGCTCCAGCGTTTGAGATGTATTTTCAGTTTTCTTAAGTCCTGATTTTTTCTTTATATTGCTGTTGAACTGGTCTCTTTCGCTGTAGGTTGGACAAGATTCTTGGTTATTCTTCCATAATTCAAGAGAGTGCAGTTGTACAATCCCAGTGATTAATTTGGAATGAGTTCCTGTGCATGGAGTTGGGCATGGATCCCAAAGCACAGGCACAAGTTTACCACTGTGAGTAATTGTAATTTTAGACAGGTTCTTGGAGCTGGTGCTGGTTTTGATATCTTGTTTCCATTAAATGCAGTGGGCACTGGCTTGCACCCTTTATGTTTTGGATGGCCTTATAAATTGTTTGGCTTCCTCTTAAATATATAGGCATAAAATAGCAGCAACAAAATTGAAGTTTCTCTGTGCCTGAAGGGCATAAAACCACTGGGATGTGGCCATATATTTTTTATATTAAGTGAATTTAAGAGCTAGTGAGAGATACTTGGACAGAATACTCTTTTGTTTCCTTATTTTTTGTTCTGAAAATGATGATTTTTAAAGTCAGAGGAACAGGCAAAATCCTATAAAATGAATAGTGGAATCAATAAAGACACTAACACTCTCCAGGCTACTTGATATTCCCTGAACAAGAAAATATGAAGAATAAGTGAGATCTAAGACAAATATTAAGCAGTCTGATTCATCATTGTGATTCCTGGCTCTGGTATGGATCTGTTCTCTCCATCATGGCTGTCCTACCAGATATCAGCTATTCCAAAGTCATCTCTTTCAGCATCAGGATTTTTTAGAGAAAACCTTTCTAAACTAGCAGAAATCAGATTGCCAGGGTTCCTCCAAAACCCTCCCCTCCCCAATATAAGTGGACAGCAGAGCAAGATCTTCAACATCATGAAGGAATGAAATGAATGATGAAATAGGAAATTAATGAACACTCAATTAGGCAAGTGGCTCTCCTGCTGCCCTCATTTTCAAAGTAAAAATATAAAATGTCTTTATTTCATCACAGCATGGAACAGGAAGAAAGTATAAATTCCTGCATTTCATGGGATGGGAAAATGACCTTGTCAGCCCAGCTTAGATGGACTCACTAACCTGCTGTGAAAACCTTTGGTGGTGTAATACAGAGCAGCAGTCCTGGATCTCCCAGTGTAGGTGGCTCTTTACAAGCCAAATTTTGTTAGAGCTTTCCCTTTCTCCTTAAGTTGCTCCCTGACCTGTTTCCCATTGGGCAGTATATCAGGAAGCAGGTGATGTTGGTGGTGTTTGGAAACACACCAGTGCAAACTAGATGCCTTGGATCCAGCTCTGGTGTGGTGGAGCAAAACCAGCATTAAAGCCATTTCCTTTGGGGTGCCCAGGGTCAAATTAAATTGCTATAAACAAACCAGTCTGCATCCCAGAAGAAATGTTTATGTGAAATTGTACTTTCCCTGCTGCCTTCCCCTGCTTCCCTCTTCCCCTTACAAAGCTGCTAGAAGCAAAATACAAACACAACGAACAAACGAGGATTTTTTTTCCCAGTAAATTTAAAGAGACAGCAGATGGGATTTTACACTTGTAGCTGTTCATCTTTGGTAAAGAGTGCAGTTGCTGCACAGCCTAAATACAAGAGGCTCTGCTGCTCCCTTTGCTGCTCAGTCTTCTGTCAGGCCTGATAGTGCTTCCTTCCTGACCTCTCGTGGCTTCCTGCCCCGAGCCTTATCGCAGCAAAAAACTTGACACTGTACTGGCTGGGCCACTTGGAATGCATTTAAATCCAGCAAATGGAAATACCCTTACCTTCACATTTACAAACAGCTATCATCTGCAGATCACTTGCTAATTTCCTACCAGTACCTTTTTTTTTCTTTTAGAGATGTGTTGAAATAGAGAAAAGAAGGAGAAAAATAAACACAAAAAGGAAAAGTGTAAAGGAAAGTTCTTCTCTTTATTTTAGGCTCACTTCTCTGCAATCTGAGAATCCATCTCTCAGAATGATGAAATCAACACTGCAATTGCTTTAACAGCCATGTGTCAGTTTAGATCACTTGAGGAATATATCTTCTGGATCTAAACACTTCAAAGGGAGAATATTGCAGAAGTTCAGTATGCAAAAGGAACGAAGATGGTGCATCCAAAATCTAATGTAATTGCACCCCCAGTGCAAAAATGGGATCCTCTGCTAACAATGCTGCTTTTGCCCTGGTAGGAACTAAAGGATGCAGTACCATGATCAACACCTCATGGGAGTGTAAGGATGTCAAAAGAATGATTCTACTGACTTTACCTGGCTAGACCCAGCTGTGCAGACTCCAATAACTATTTAAAATTAAAACACTGAATTTTCAAAAGAGAAGAGTGTAGTCTTTCTCTGGCTAATTAGCCTCCAAGCCATGGGGAACAAGTTATCAACATCTAAATGTAGGAATAATTTATGGGTCACATACATGTAATGACAAAAATGTATTTTACAGAACTTCTCATGTGTTTAGAAACCATTTTATTATCATATTTTAGGGTCAGAGGAGACTATTAACAATCACTAATCCAAACTCTGGCATTCACAAATCTTAAACATCCTCAACTTCAATTTGATCACCATCATAGAAACCTCAGAATAACACCGTGTCAAACACTCTTATGGCTAAATTTGGGAAGCATTCCAGTTATGTCAAATTCCATGAGTTTCCAGTCATCTCAGCATTTTATGGTCTTCCTGGTACACTAAAGCACTGTCTACTATCAAAAGTATATTCCTTTTGTACCAATTTGTAGTCCAACTACTTCACAGTTCAGTAGATTCTTTTTTTTAGCGCCTTTCTTCAAGGTCTATTTTCCAACTCCAAATTATTGCCTCATTGCTTTTAAAAATTATGTCCAAACCTTTCACATGTTTTTCTGAAGTGTTAACATCAGAACCAGACATAACATTTGAATAGTTATTTCCTTAATACCGTACACAAGAGGTGATATTACCATTTTATTCTTACTTAATGCTCCCTGTTATTTGTAGATTTCCACTTTGCCCTGAAAGCCTATATGTCAAAAAAAGTAGGCTCAATTATAAAATCCCAAAAGGGGAATTGATATTGGATACATTTTAGATCTTTAGTATTATTTTATTAATCTGATCTAGGATTTTCAATGTCAAAGAACAAATATCTATGTTTATCACTATTAGGAAATAAGAGGATTGGCTCCACTGAAGTAAAATGTGGGAGACTAGAAACATGTTAAGCAATAATGAAAGAAAAAGTTGTTCAATAAAATTCCATATAAAATTATCTAAAATAATCCATTTAAATTTTATGGGGCACGTTAGAATATATCAGCATTTTTAAATTAAAAATTTAATTCAATTTAATTTTTTCTTGTCTTGACACCACTTAAGAAAAATAATCAGAAAACACTTAAAGGATCGGCACATGGGTAATTAAATAATTATTTTTAAAATAGAGTAATTCTTTAAATTAATTTTTCATTAAATAATTTGATTATTTGGAAAAAAAGACATCAGATATTTGATAATATTTTTCTTGAGGTATAATTTTACTGGATAAAAATATCTATTTTTACATTATATGTTTATAATTGTTTTAAAAAAATAACAATAGAATAAGCTGAATAATATGGGTTAATTAAGAGAATTCAGTAAATTATTCTACATGGAAATCCTCCTATCACATAATTTTTTGATCTTGATAACACACACACACACACACACACACACACACACACACATATATATACACGTGTGTAATTGTCATTCTATCACTTTCTTCTTCCTTTTTCCATATCATATTTTGGTAATATTAGTTAATAAATATTTTTAGGGAAAACTTTATTTTCCCACATTTGCAAATGTGCCATGAGACTTGTGAATGTTTCTGAAATCAAATATTTTCTGGTTATAAGTGAGAATGAGTGGATTTATTTCACAGCCTAAGCAATGGGGTGCAATCTCCCAATGTATGTGGTTAAGCAAATTGAACTGGCACCTCAACCTCCCTTCAGTTCACAAAAGAAAAGATTCCTGAGTGGGAGTTCCCTGACCAATCTTTCCTTAGCAGAAAGAGATAACAATACTTTAGAGTCATAACTTCATCCAGTTTAGGCACAACCTCCTTCCTGATTAGTCAGTGGGAATATTGTAATTAATGACATCATGCTAATGATGAGAGAAGAGTACCTGCATTAAAATACCCAGAAAAATCTTAAATCCAGAGATTGGATTCTCTAAAGTTAGCCTTTTGACTGAACAATGTTTTTTCTTTTCAACTGGTTTTGCAAATAGGCTACTGAAATCTTTAAAAAAAGGAATGTGCCTCACATATCTAAGAAAAATGGTATTGAGTGCCTTAAAATCTTCCATGCTCTCTCAAATAAGCCTATCTGTAAAATGTCAAAGCTTGAAGTTTTCCAGGAACTCTTGCATCAGCTTGAGGGATAAGGTTAGACAGAACAAGAACCATTTAAATGGAATCCCATTTATTTCCTTGCTAGGCTTAATTCCTAAGTGATCCTTATTAATGCCATGCACACTTGCTGACCAAAGTCTCTGGGTTTTGGTTTTGGTAATGTAACACGAATGTGTTGCAAGGTTTGATCCAAAAAGAGATATGATAAACAATCTAGAGATGAATATAAAGAAAAAACACTTGAACTGACTTCCGAGGCTTGATATTGAGCACATCTGTCCCTGTGTCCTGCTCTATGTTTCACTTGTGAATTTTGGGTTGAGGTTGTATTCTAACCTCTGGATGCCAGGGTTGGGTACTGTATAAGAAGAGAGACTCTGTGGTTGGTCTTCCTCCTGGTTTGTCCCAGATCAATTGATGGAAAGGGATGTAAAATGAGCAGTTTAAGACTTTCTATGCACCGGCCAAGGAAGATGAATTTGTATCTGGGCAAGTATGTTGTTCTCCACCAAAACAACATTAAAACCAAACAAAAACCCATGTCTGCCTGAGTTTAAATTTGAACCTTATTGCCTTCTCTTTTGCATGTCATGGCCCTCAGAAAATCATGTGCAGCTTTCAGTAAATAGCATAAATGTGTCTCTTTGATACAGGCAATTTTTAGTGAACAAAAAGCCACCATAGTCTGCAAAAAGTTATTCTGACAAAAGAAATATGCAATTAGGTTCTCTATTCTTATCTATTCAGCTAATTATGTAGTACCCATCACTAAAGTATCTGATAGCTGCATAGTCATTCCTGGATTCTATTTTCATTAAATTCTCATGACACAGGGAAATAATCCCCACTTTAGAGTAAACAGACAGTGGTTCACTGATTTTCTGTTGAAGGTTAATACAATGAAGTGTCATATTTGAGGAGGAAATATTATAGGGGATTGTTAGCCTAAACGACATAATGAACCGTGGTAGTCACTGGCAGTTGCCAAAATTAGACTACCTTACATATGGGAGTGCTTTTAAAAAAATCTGACTACTCTTTTAAGCACTAAAGAATTCTGAAAGTGTGTAATTGTATATTATACAATTCTGTATTTATTTCTGAAATTGTATATTAGATTTTATTCTGTAATATATGCTAGTATGGTGTCTGCTAAAGGAAGAGTCTTTCTTTAAGACCTTTCTCCCAAAGCTAGAATAATGGTTATTCTTAAAAGACCGGTTTTGTACAAATGTCTGTGTATTAACTCATTGGACACAATAGAAACTTATAAAACAAGGTAATCCTCACATTTGCAAAAGCTAGATAAGGCTGAAGGGTTTTGAACTGTTCTAAAGAGAGTACTTCATGTGACAGTAGCTATTTAGGACAGTTTATGTCATAGGGAATAGGACTGAAATTAATGTGGATTTTTATCATGTCCTACTGTACTTCCCTCCAGCTACTTAGTAGTAGTCTAATAATGCCCTGCCAGAATTCTGTGGGTTTATTAATATTCCCTACACATTGTGTTTGTTTCTGTTTTTTTAAAGTTATTGCCAGATTATAGCCTGTCTGTGCCTGATAGTGGTTGTGTTTGTATATGAGCACAGGGTCATCTGATAACAAATTGTAGCACTGTGTGATAAGCAATGTTTAAAATGGGTGCAAGCCAGAAACCTATGGCTCCCAGTATACTTTTAGAAAGTCCCATCAACAAAAGAAAGAGTTCAAGGTATTTCGGAAAAGGTCATTGATTACAACCAACTTCACGATCGTTCTGGATGTGTTCCTTCCTGCAGAGACATAATTACATTTGTTTTACAGTCAAACTTATTTTCAGCTTTGGGCAAGGACAATTGCTTTCAAATCTGATTTTTGACTCACACGTACCAGTTTAGGAAAGCTGCTAGCTCTGAGTCAGTGAAGAAGCAGTAATGGCCAGGAGATCTCCTTTGGACCTCTCAAGTTTAAATTTATAGAATAGTGTTGTGAGTAGCTGAAAAGCATTTAGCTTGCTGATCTTGATTTCTTCCAGGAACTATTTTTTATATTGGAATATCTTCCAGTACAGGGACTTTTCCCTATCTTTTACTGCAGGAGTTCATGCATCTGTGTCATTTCCCTTTTGTACTTTCAGCTGAAGCACAGTATTTTCTGAGAAAATCACTACAGCTGTAATCCAAGTGAACCTGTGGTCTCTTTTGGATCTTATGAGGATTGGATAACCTTCCTCCCCTGCCTTCTTTGAACTCTTTCACATATTGTAGTGACAAGTATTTTGAACCCCACACAAAAAGCCATATGTTGTCATATTTCCAAGGTAGTACAAGGCAGTACAAAAGAGAAATGTTTTTCTTAAGTGTGTCTTTTACCTAAGAGTGCATTTATCTGTAAGGCTGTGGTCTTAACAGTAGGTAGTGGGTGCCTCAGGCTTGTAGTATTTGGGGTTACACCTCTGCTTGTGGTCAAGCTGTTGTTAGTGCTGTATCATGACCTTGGTCCTAGGTAGCAGTGGGAATAGTATCCAATGTGAACTGCACCAATACAAACAATATTTCAGATGCTTTCAGAAACTTTATGTTCACTGTAAATCTTCCTTATATTAGTAGGTCTTCATCTACTCTGTGCACAGCCTATGAGGAACTAAACAATTTGCCCCAATTAATTGAAGGCATCAGTGTTTTGTTGTGTTCTTTTTTTTTATGATATACATTAGAAGTCAACCTGTTTATTAGCAACTCTACTACTACTACACTGTTTGAAAAAAGGTGTTGACCAAAGATTTTGATAATCAGTGGAGAAATCCTGTCAGGTTATGGAAATTTAGTTGATCCAGAAAGAAGATGTATGAATGAGTTCTTTGCTTTTCTTTTAAAATGACAGCAGTAGGAATAGTATCTGCAGATACACAGACAGCAGTTTCCACAGAGGCAAATATTTTCATCTTCCTTTTAGTTAAATTTTACTATGACTATAGGAAAAAGGAATTTTGATTTTGTTTTCTCAATTCCCTAATGTACAAAACATGGGTAGAGGTTTTTGTAAGATTCTGTTAATTTAAAAAGTTCACAACCATCAAGTTTTTTGTTTGCTTGTTTTTTGTTTTGCTGTTTGTTTTTTTTTAAGTTATACTTCTTTCAAAACATTGGGATGACAAAAGTACCAACAGATTATTGTCTGAAGAAAAATATACTGTTGTACATTTCACTGATTGGAAACCTTGTGGCAGACCTGAGTGCCATGCAGTGCCACAAAAATTCCAAGGCTCTTTTTACTGCTCCAGTTGAGTGATGACCAAAGCAATTGTCCAAATCAGAAGAAATACAGGGAGCCACAAGACAGCTGGGAAGAGGAAGGAAATGCCAGCAGAGGTAATGCCCACATCTGTGTCCACCGTGGTGAGCAAACCTGGCCTCTGGTCTGAAAGGAATAATCTGTCCTCCTTACTAAGCAAAGCAAATTTCATTCTCCCAAAACAACCAGGAAGATCTAATTCAGGGTCTGTTAGAGGCAAGGGGAAGATTCACCCTAACCCCAGGACAATAATAATACACAATCTACTTTGAAAGCACCAAACCATTAGCGTTGTACATTCTTCTTTTTTTTTTAACATTCGACCTGTGTGTTTCCCTTGTATGCTTCTGTGTTAAACTACTCCATATCAGGACTAGTTGCTACAGTTTCCTCTGCAAGCTTCTTTTTTTCTTCATTTCTTTCAAAATAACGTGCCATCTTTCCAACATAAACACCAAAGGGAAATAGATGAGTGAGTACGTAATCACAAAACTATCTCAGGCAGCAGGCTTCTGAAATGTGTTAAAACCTCAATCACAACATGCTTGTGCTCCTGCCAGTGCCTGATGAATATCCTTGCCATTTATCCTCTCTTCTGACCACTTCCCCTGGAATACTTGAAATATAATTAGCTTTTTCAAACATAGTTTCCTATAAAACAGCTGCAGCCATTGTGCAGTTGTCCAAAAATAAGGTAATACATTGCACATATTATCCAAAAGGATTTATGCTAAGTTGTGCCTTTGTTAACTGAAAGACAAGTGTGAAATTAAATAAAGTTTATGTCTATTTTTTCAATTGCAGGGAAAATCTCAGGAATTTTTATTACTGGTGGATTTTTTTTCCTTACATTTAAATATTTGTGACTCAAAAAAGGGGCACTGGGTGCAAAATTTTTGTGTACCTAACTTGCATGTTGGTGCCCAGCATTACTTCTCTCAGCACCCTCCAGCAGCTGGGTCCCAAGACCCAACTCTCTGTAGGTACTAACTGTTATGGGATCAGACTCTCATGGTGCAGGTGAGTGCTCTGAATGACTCCAGAACTTTTGGTACCTTCATGCATGTTCTACTTCCGTCAGGAAAACCTTGAGAACAGATTTCACAACAAAAAGTTTCTTAGCCCAAGTTTTCTCATGGATCATGAAGCTGGAAAGTAGGGTAATCAGATTTGAACACCTGTAAACCACGTGGTATATTTTTCTGATTTAAATATGATGTACTTCTGGACAAAAATACCTATGAAAAATTAAATCTGTGTCATTTAGGTGCTAACAAGGGATGAAAAAGAATTAACAGGATGGAAAAATTGCATTAAAAATTTTAGAACATGGAAGATATGCAGGACCATCTAATTTTTTCCTTTCACACATTTTCCTTTCTGTTGCAAACTCCTTCTTCCTCCTGACTTCTATGTTGTCTTTCCAGCAGAGCCATAAACTGCAGAGCTGAGAAAAACCTTCATTTGCTTTCTTTCAAAAGCTGAAATTGTAGCCCCTGGAGCAGCTTTCACTTTCTCAAGATAGATTTGGCTACTCTTTAATTTTTCTTATTTTACCATTTATTATTTTATAAGGTTCCAAATCACCTTGTGCCATGGTTTCACAGCTGGTTTGTGACACACCTATATCTCCACTCCTCATGAATTTCAAAGGGAGCACTGTAAGGCTGCAAGTTAAGAGGTTCCTTGAATTTCTTCTCGGAAAGACTTTTATCTCTGTCATTTGTGGCACGTACATTTTGTAAATAAACTGGAGTTTTCACTTCCCTGCTTTGTTATTGGAAGCTGTGATTTGGGACTGGAGCCATTCTGTCCTCTGTGAAAAGACACTTGTTTATGTGCTGTCTAGAATATTGGGGCCTGCTTGCCAGGGGATGTACAGTAGATGTGACATCTCAGCACAGCCTATTTTGTCTGCCCTTGCCCTGATTTAAACAGTTGGGAAGAGAAATGTTATTTTTTCCCACAGCGGGTTTCTGACAGTAAAAAAAGATGAATTTATGCTTTACAGCAATACAATTCTATAAACCTCCTGGTTTCAGTTATGGATTTCCTACATAAAATGGATTTGGCATGATGCCTTCCAAGAGTAAAATTTTTATTCAGCTGAAATTTCTGTTTATGAAATCCATCTGATCCAAATTCTGTAATATATAGAGAATTGAAATTGCATAACATTTTCCTAGCTACTAGAAGATAATAGTAGCTTGGAAGTTTTTTGTTTTGGTTGGAGCATCTATTGCTTGTCAGGTGACTTATAGAAAGGGGGCATTTTAGTCCTGCAGGAATATGATCCTGTCTGTTCTCTACTTGAGGCTGCTTAACATTTTGAGTCTGTTAATGAAGTACTGTGGTAACACAGACCTGTCCTCTGAAATGGCCCTGCTAAAGTAACAAAATAAAGGAGGGATACCTATTTCAGGTGTAACAATTATGAGTAATTTGTCCTTTCTATAGGCCTAGAATTTATACCATAATTAAGGTAAAAATGAAGGTTAGGAATCTTCCTCTCCTCATCTCAGAGCTCATTCCCTCCTCAGTCTGATCCTTGACTGGACCAACCTCAGCAACTCAGAGCACAATTCTACAGAACAAGGGTCCTCAGAAAATGGCATACCACCCATATCTGTGTTTGATAATAAATGCTCTTCAAGGCACAGAAAAACCTGAACTTTGGGAACAACTGTATTTTCTGTACATGGTGAAAAGAGAGAGGTTTCATGTGCAAGATACACTCCATTTGTGCCCAATATTCTTCAATACTCTTTGCAGAACAACTGGAAAACTGTATTTTGCAGTAAAATTCAAAATATTTGTGAATTTTTACATCTGTAGAAGTGATGAGCAAACCATTATGGTGTTAAAAAAGCTGCATTTATGGGGTTCATTAAAGCTGCATTATGGGGTTCACACAAGAGTCCTGGCTGAAAACAAAAGATTAATTAAAATTGTCTTTTTACCCAGCAATTATGACCTATTAGAGTGTAAACATTTTGGAATAAAATTTCTTTGATTTGTATTTTGTTAGATCTCATTTGATCTCTCATCAGGTCTACAAAGTGCTGCTTTCTTACCACTAGAGATTTATAATTATATGATGAAATCCCACATGACTACATTGCTTTTCAGAATTTTTTCCTCTGTACTGGAAAGTGTTTTTCACATTGAATATTCTTCTTTCATCAAAGAAGAGGAAAACACCTTACAAGAGCTTTGCTTTCTCTTTAACATTAGATATCTAAGCCCAACAAAATTTGATGATAAGTCCAAATAACCACATTCCACTAAAATCACTCAGGTTCAGTTGACCTGTAATTTAAAAATCCCTGTTTTCATTTTGGCTTTACATTGAAGCTGGGTCTCATGCCATGACTCAGAGTTAAATCAGGAGGAGGTGTATTTTAAAGTGACAGGTATAATTTCCAAACACAGCCTTATTGTTCTAAATTAAATAATTATCTGAGGACATAACCTAGCACTCTTTATTGTGACCTTGTTTGATAAACTCTCCCAAGATGTTTTTTGAGTGCCTTAAGTTGTGTTTCACCTGGAATAAGTACTGAGGAACATATTAAAAAAAAACCAAACAAACCTGGAAGACCAATTCTAACATTTTCTCAGGGAGACTGTGCTAGGGGTATTCCAAAACCAGAAGTGAAGGAAGGTCTTGCTTTCTCTGTTTGAGAGGCAAATAATCATGAGAGAAGTGATGGTTTATTTTTTCGTGGGTCCTTCTGTCCTCACATGAGGAGCATCTGTGATTATTTGGTCACATAAGTGTATTTCAAGGTAAAAAATCATATCTTTTACTCTAATACATTAATCTTTCTATTTTTACTGCCTGAAAAATTGTTGTCCCTGTATGTCTAAATCAGCTTTGAAAGATTTCTGTTATGAAACACTGATTACTGTGACAGCTGTGGTCATGACTGCAGTTGTGGTTAGGCAGGACACTGGTGGTCCTGAATTAGTTCAGTAGAGCTTGGAGAGATTTTTTTTTTTGCAGATCAGATTTGTTTTCTCTTATACTGTTCTCACAACTTTGCTTGAAGATAATTCCTGTGGTACCAGTTCAATCTGCTCTTTACCAGGATTTGTCCTGAGAATGCTAAGCAGGGAAAAAACAAAAACAAAAACAAAAAACCAACCAAGCAAACAAAACAGTGAAAAGAAAGGAATTAATCAATAAGGGAATATTTCCTAAATGGAAGCAGATCTAATGGCACTCAAAGAATTTTGATCTATTGTAAACTTTCCTCATCTGCACTGGACGGGGTAACTGTCCTAAGGCAGGTAATTTTGCATACAGCTAAGTTAGGAGATTCTTTAATGCTTTCAGTTGCCTGACTTCTGTAAGTTAACCTGGCAAGCATGAGAAGACTATAGAAATAAGTTCTCTGTTCCAGCTGATTGCTAAAAGAGATGCTTGCAATGTCAACCCCACAAAATTCAGTGTGAATTTAAGTCTCTATCTTATCTACTTTGCCTACTTAGTCTTCATCAATAGTCAATGGACGATTAATAACTGAATTAGTACTTGAAGTCAGGGTCCAGAGTAGCTAACTGAGGAAAGATACTTGTTTTCTAACCCTGGAAAAGATCAGGCTCATCACCTCAGCTAAAGATGTGCAACAGAAAGTAGACATAATTAATTTCTTGGTGTAGGCTCATGTCACAAAAATTGAGTAAATGGTAGGGGTCACATTTTCTAGCCTTAAAGGATAGATTTTTACTGCCAGTCTGTGGAGACCAGTGTATGTAGTGGAATTTTTGTATCTGCACATATAGGATATCATCCAAAGGAATGACAGAGTTCTAGCCCAATCTCTTCTCTTCAAACCCATCCAAGAGGAATACATGTCTCACTTTTTCAGTGCCTAAATTACTTAATAACTTGTGTATCTAGTGTTTTTAGCATAGATTTTGATATTATACACATAACATTAGACTTCAGTTTGGTACAGTGTTATGAAAAATGCTTTTAAACACTATGATTCTCCTGATGGCTAGAAGCTTCAAGATTAAAAAAAAAAAAAAAATCAAATAAGATTACACCTTACACCTTTATTGTTCCAATGGACAGCAACTGATTGTCTCATTGAGAGTCCAGAATGCTGACAAAAATTTGTGGACATTAGACAAAACCTGCCAAAATTGGTTTTTTTACTAAAACAATGTGTGAAGACCCTAAAAAATAAATGAATAATTTTTGTTAAGTCTGACTAAAAGGTAAAGCCTGTCTAGCTCTTTGTTTGCTTCATTTTGTTACTTCAGTTTTGTTTTGTGTTTTTAGAGCAATGGTTGTAGTTTCACATAGCATGAGCTTTCATTCACGATGGCTTTCAGGGAAGTTTGGATTCTTCACTGCACAGGACATGGCTGGACATGGAAGTCAGATTGTGAAATAACTTAGATAGCTTTGAAAGTAAGATGACATAACACTTCTGAAGATAATCCCAGTATGTTTCCTATTGTCTTTGTTGTCTGGGACTCAAGAATTAAACTCTGACACCAGAGTACCATCCAGCCAAAGCACCTGTAAAGCAGTTCAGTTACTAGTTGAACATGAAACCACTGAGAACATTTTTATTCATGTAACACAAGAAGATAAAAGACATTTGTGTTGCTCTGTGTTTTGAATGTGTTGTTTATGTTTTTTTTTTAATACTGGAAATATCTTTGTGTGACTTCAGTTTAATTACAAAAAAGAAAATATTATATCAAAAATGAAAAAAAGTGTGGTGTTCTCCTTATTGTTTTATAGCAAACAGGAAACTAGAGAGGTATGGACTTTTTCATGCCTGCTGCCCCAAAGTGGAGAACTTTACAACCCCTCTTAGGGGGAATTGTATTTAACATACTTTTCCAAACTGGCAGTGAAAATTTGCTGCATTTTGTTTTTTAAACTGCAATACATTTTGCATTTGGCCCAGGACTGAAGTTATTCTAAGTCTTTAGAAAGTGTTTTAGAAGTCTTGCTTATTTTTAAAACTTCTTTCTTGATCAAGCAAGCAGAATCAATATATGAGATCCTGGAATGTGACTTTAAGAAATTACAACAGCTACAAATCAAGAGCCAAATCCCTGCCTTACACAAAATGTACCAGTGATAAATGAAGGTCTTACTGACCTAATAAAATGCTACAGATTGATACTCCTTTTGTTGAGCAGCCTGTAATTTCATTAATTTTATTGACAGTAATTATAACAAGTTGAATTTATGGTGGCCATAAAGAAAAGTTAGTCAACCACATGAAAATGTCAGCATGCTCACTTTGGTATGAGAAGACTGAAGAGATTTTTTTGGGCGGTGGTGGTTGCTGATCTCCTGTCTCCATTCTGCAGTTGTGTTTGACAGAAATTTGAGAAGTCTAGGAAAAGTTCCTTTCAGTGTCCCTAGTACAGTTCTGTTTGTAAAACTGAAAATATGTTTTTGTAGCCTTGTGACTTTGAACCTTTGGTGGCATTACTTAAAATTGTTGAGAGTTCCTGACAGAAGTGTATGACACATCAAGCTGTCTATTCAGCTGGATTGTAAGAAGCAAAACTTGAGTGAGGATTTTCTGTTCTTCTTTCTGTGCATGTAAAGTAAGAATGTAATGGAACTGTGCATTGTTTGGAGCTGAGCAAATTGCCAGTTCACTGATTTGTTGGAGACTTGCCTGTGCTGAGAATGCAAGACCAGGCCTGTTTCTATTAAACACGTGCCAAAATTTCTGTATATACCTATGAAAGAAATTAGCACAGGTTGCTGCTGGTGGAGGACTGTGCAAACAAGGTGGGGTAATGCTACCATAAATTTCCTTGCCTAGACAGAACAGCACCTCCTTTAAAGAGTGAATATGAAAACAGTCAGGGAATACAGGTCCATATGCCCATCTCTTAAAAATTGGCATATTTTCTAAATAAACTTATGTCCTTATTTAGCAGAAGTTGGGAGGGAAGATTGTGAAATTGCAATTAGGGAATTACAGGTTTATGTCTTTTGACTAGAAATTAACTGGAGATAACATATACAGAAAAAAAAATCATAAATATTCTATTGGAAGATTGACCCTGCACTTGAGAGGTACTGGGTAGTAAAATACTTTCAAAATCCACCAGATCTCAGAGCATGTCCTGAAAAAAATATGGGCAGATACATCAGAGTTGAAAATAAACTCCAAGAGGTCAGTGAAATCAATAAAATATTTTTCATGAGAAGGTTTAAAAACAAAATTTCAAGAAGAGAAGTACTTTTAAGATTAAAACATTTACAATGCCAGGTCTTAAATATAGAAGGAAAGGCCCCACTACAGCTGTGCCAGGGAGCTGGTTGTGCTGATGCTCAGTTATAAAAGACATGAAAATAGTAAGAGAGTATGCATAAGATCCCAAATTTTGGGAAATTTAAAAATAATAAAATCTTTGTTTACCTCCAGTACAAAACAAGTTTTTCTTGCTGATTACATTGGACAAATTGGTTGAGCTTTTCTTTCCTCTTTCCTAGTCTCCCAGTTGGAGGACAAGTGCTCAAGTGAAGAACCCATGTAAAAATATGGAGGTTTTATCTTTTTCTGAAAAGGGTTTTAATTTCTATTTTAACCTGATGAACAGGAGAAAAAAGTTTGGTTTAATGTCTCATTGCAGTAGCCATTTTCTTTTAGCTTCATGTCTCTGGTTCAGCTGAAATACATCAGCCCTGAACCTTCCATGGTGCAGTAGTGCACAGGGAGGTAACAGAGTAATAGTATAGACAAGTGATGATTCAGTAACTCTTGTTTTCTAAGCTTGGTGGACTTTCCTAAGACAGATTTTCCAAGACTTTCTTAAAGCAGATTTCTTGCTGATGGCCTGTCTTCACTGCTTCTGTGGTTTAAGAAATTTAAATTAAATTGACAGTAGTATTACTGCATGACAGGTCATCTGTAATCAGGAACCTCAATGCTACGATGCAGCACATTTGGAAACTATGAAGATATAAGCAGGATAGAATATTGGCTTTGTAGATGTATTTTAAAATTTTCCAAAGTCCTAAGATGGCTCTATTTATTCAAATATGCAGCTATTACTCCCAATCAAGTAGTTGCTACGAACAGAATTTCAAACATTTTAGAGAATGGCTGTGTCACCAATGTGCTCCATCCTGCAAAAGCCAATCCTCTGAAGAGTGAAAAATATCTAAATATGAAAAACTGATTGCTATGACATGTTTCATAAAATCAAACAAAATATTATCTATAACCAAAACATTAATAATGCTGCAAATGGTCTCCATGGGGCAATTTTATCTGAAAATACCATTTCTAGGCATGTACTGCATTAAGCTGTGACCTGTTCATAGACTGCAAAATGAGTATTGATTCAGATGTATCTGCAATCTGTTCTTTTTTGTTGTTCTTGCCTGAGCCACCCCAAGTGCAACTGAAAACAATTTTAAATGATGGTATTTAGTTTATATTGGGCAAGTCAATGAATGCATGTAATTCTAAATGTGAAAAAAAGAAATGTGTTTAAAAAGGAAATAGTTGCCCCTGGAATCCTGTGCATTTAGTGTACAAGAAGAGTAAATTGTCACTGCCATGTTATTGGTGCTGTTTGGAGTAATAGAAGGCTTGGAGAAGTGCCTCTGAAACTATTCCAGTTAAACCTGCATTACTTTATTTCCTTACACTGGAATGCTGCAATGTCTACCAGCAAAACTGTGAGTCAGCCTCCCCCTCTCCTGATTCCTTTGTGCAGATAAGATATTTGAAAGTTGGTAGCTATGCAGTAGGTTGTGCCTGTGGTAGGGCTCCTGTAGAGATAGACACACACCAGGTATAAAAATATAGAGTGCACATGGAATGAAATCATCATCTGTTACAGCTTTGATACTGCTTATTTCAGTTTACATTAAGAAAAGATATGGTGTGTGTACCACAGAATCATAGCAAGCAAGAAATATGTATCCTCCAAGTGGTTCATTTTGCCTTCAGACATCCAAATATTTTTTTCACCGCCTAGATTTGCATTCTTGCCACCCTGCTTTATTTGAAAAGAAATTTTATTTCCTTTGTTTCACTTATTGTGTCAAGCTTTTGTGCTATTGTTTTGATTTTTATCAAATAGAACAACTTTTCACTAAAAAAATGTCATCCTTCCCAAAAGTGAGAGGGATGAATTTCAGTTTATATACTTATATATAATTTCTGTTCTATATATTTAGCATGTCCTCAGTTTTAGTGAGTCAGCATGACTGCCTCCTTCATTGTGCTATGGGTTCCTTTTTCCAGGTCCAGACTTTTCTGGAAACATAGTCAGCCTGCAAGCCCCATTCCATGCACTGGCCCTCAGAATTTCCCTGTCCAAGTATCTGCCACAGGGACACAAAGATGCCAAGTGCAATGCAGAATTGCTTTTTCCCTCTACCACTGTACTACAAACCAACATTTTTCCAGGTTCTTCCCTTCTTCATGTTCTCTCTGATATGAGGTTGAAAGGCAGTGTCATGATGCAGGACTCCAGGATGGCTTTTGTTGCTATTCTGCCACCTCAAGACCAGCATTCTTTTTAAGTATCTTGTGCAGCATTTTCAGGTTGCTATAACTTCATGCTTATTTCTGATAAATAAGAAACTGAATTTTGAAACAAAATATTCAAAAATATTTTCACATTCAATGTAGACAGCAGCCTTAAAACAAAAAAATGCCCCCAGATCACATCTTTGAATGGGAAGAGAACCTGAAATTTTATTTTTCTGCTGGAATTTCCTTCTTACATCACTCTACAGTGATCACACCAAAACTGACCACACTTTGCATTTTCTCAGCCCTCAACCCAAATGCCCAAACCACTCACTTTAAGGAATGAAAAAATTTCCTCTGAGTTTCTGGGTCATGGTGGGTGTTTTCTGAAGCTGAGGTTTTTCCAAATCTCACCAACAACTGCAACACTCTTCTGAGTCATGTTGTAGAGGATGAGTATTTAATTAATACTAAATTGTGAGAATATAGCAGCAATATTATTTGGCTGAGGGACTTGAAATTCCAGTTGTTTGGAAGGAGGCAGAGAATTCCATGGCTCTATGAGTCTTATGCTTTTCATAAGTAGAAGAAGAGGAATTTTAGATGTTCATAATTCCCACCAGATTTTAAGCTATAACATAACCAAGAGTCTCTGCCACTACTGTGTGCCACAAAATGCAGTAGCAGAGGTTAAGGAAGTCCTTTTCTGCCACTAATCCTGAGCTACAGGATTTGGCAGAGACAGCTCTCATGTCTTTCTTCTCCTCTTTCTGGCATCCCAAACACAGGAATGCAACTTAAAACACAAAGAGTTGGGGGGAAAAAAAGAGATGGCACATGATGAGGGAGATCATAATGTTCTTGGGAGGACAAAGGAGAATTATAAAAGCAGGAAGAGAAAAAAAATTGCATTAAATTATTTAGAATTAGAAAGCAAATATGTAGGTAGGAATTGCATGATGAGTAAATGAAAAGTCTATAGAATAATCAGAAAAGTCTACAATTGCTTTCCAGAACCTGGAAATAAAGCCAGTGCTGTCAAATGTCTTCATTTTACCCACATATGGAAAGTTAATAATTTTTCCATTTACCTTTCTCTCCTTGCTCCCATCCTATCAGTCCACAAGAGGGCTTAGCACCTCGGGCTTTCAGCTGCTGTGGCTGAACCTGCTGCTGGGTAGACATGGAAGAGGCAGTGGTACTCTAGGAAAAGATGTGGCACAGATCACTACTGAAGTGTGTGTGGATGGGTGAGAGTGCAGCAGAGAGACTGGGCTGATGGAGGAGCAGAAGAGTGCTGACAAGAGGAGAAAAGCCACGAAAACCCTGAGAACATGCAAAGGAAGATACAGTTGGGATGTTGGTGTCCAACTAAAAACAGTTTGAGAAATGTTTTCAGAATTCATTTGATCAACTGCCTCTTGTTTGTAGTTACAAAACATATTGAAGCTTCAGCTCCCAGCATTGTTCTGACCCCATTCTGCCACATCCCTGTGGGGTTTTGTTCCTGATGATGTGCCATGTGATCTTTGCTACCTGCAGGTCTGAATATTGATTTCTGCTCTGTAGTGTGTCACTTCACGACAGTCTTGAATCCACCAACCACTGCAAGACATTGATCACAAAATTCCTTGCCAACCACCTTGGTCTAAAATTATCACTTCAGCTATCACACCTGAACCCTGGGATGCTCTTACTTAGGCTTCTCTGGGTGAAAGGGCAAAGATGAAAGAATTCCAACAGATTTACTGTTCTAATCCTTCTTGAGTTCATGACAAACATTTATTTTACACCTCTTCTGTTACTTGACTGTGACTCCTTTTTATTAAAGAACCTTCCTTCTTTCACAATTCCAGCCTTCTTCTGTTGGAGAACTACCAATTTTGCAAAGAATTTTTAATTTCTTTTCTGCAAGTTTTGGAAAGATGCTCTCAGTAAATTCTGTAGAAGGCAATATAAGAGAATCTGTCTGTATTTTAATTTATATACAAATGTAGTCTGCATCATCATTGGTACTATACAATGTATTGTAATAAAATGGCTTTTTGAAGTGGCTTCAGAGGAGATAAAAATTTTTCTAAAATGTGTTTTAGCCTGGGCTAAATTCTGATTTCCATCAAAATACAAAAATCTTCATTTCACATCAATGACATGGACAAGGAAAAGCATAATATTTTATTATCTCCCTCTTCATTTTCCTTTAATTTTTATTTCAAAAAAAGACTAACAGTTTTCAAACATTGATATTAAGATATTTAACAAAACAGATTCTTGGTGAAAAGTAGTATGAGAATAGATCAATATGAGACCACAGCCCGAAGTTCTCTCTGCAGAAGGCTGCAGAAAAGCTAATAAGGGTAATACACTCATTAATTTGTTGCTGAGACAGTTAAAAGACCTGGCTTTAATTCTTCCTGGTTTTAGATTAATTAGAAAGTATCTTGACTCTACAAAGCCCATATTTTACTAAAGTTCTTGTGCAGAGCAACCTCTCTTTGGCAAAGTAGTTCTTACTGTTTGAGTCACATACAATTTGCTGAAACACAAGTTATTCTGCATTTGTTTAGAATGGATGGTAGAGCTGTAAGGCAGAGCAGGAGCCTGAGCTGGTGAAGAAAGCAGTGCCACTATTGTTGCTGGGCAGAAAAGTACATTCATGTGGTACAATGCTGAATTCAGGTGACTCACTAAATCTGACTGCATTTTAATCTGTTCAGTGCCTAAGCTTACAGTGCCCCTTGCTGCCTAATTCCTCGGACTCCTACCTCTAATAGTAGCATGAGTGTGACTGTCAAGGTTTCCCTTGTGCTGAATTTTAGAGTTAGCACCTGTTTTTGAGACCAGCAGTTACACAGGTACGCATACACAGACACATCGTTGACCATCGGGTCTTTCCTATCGCGCCTGCTTAAAAGAAGGAGCCCCGAGAGAGGAGATTCCTTCAGGAGCAGCGTCCCAGGGCCAGCCAGCACTGCAGTGTCTGCTTTCACAATGCTGATCAAAGCCTGATAAAGCCTGTAGGTCACGGTCATGAGTACCTGAGAGCTGACTGTGGCATGGGAGTTGATGTTCCCCGCTGGCAGCCACTGTTTGCTTTTCGCTGTTGACTCAGAGCTTTTCGCTGCTGTCTGTCGTTCCCAGCTCGGCGCGGGAAGTGCCACCACCTTACGCCGTGCGTGCAAATATTGACTGGATCTTTGGGCAAGCAGCTGGAGCAGCGCAAGGGAGACAAGAGGAGCGCACGCAGACGGGTTACCATGGGGTCATGTCTAGGCTGCTACCAGCTTTTATACATTGTGGCTGCATAAAAACAATGGGTGCCCCAAGGAAAAGGTTAACCCTTTGGGATTTCACCTCTACTACAACTTTTATAGGAATCAGCAGAATCCGAGTGCTAGTTTCTGGTTCTCTGTTGTTCTAAATAAGCAATAGCTTTTTTGTATTATTGGACTCCGAACATACTTCTTTAAAGAATCATGAAATTGTCAACCAGATTTTTTTTTTTTTTAAATCTTGGTATATTGATATATCGTTCTGAGTATTTTAATATGCTGCTACATGCAATAAAATATTTTATTTATGATTTTACCTCTTTTAAAACTGGTCACTTCTTGGTGACTGTATTGGCTTGGCTGAGAAACTTGAGATAATTTAATTGATATTATATTCTTTTAGAATATATCTAAACTGTTTTAATCAAACCAAGCTTTAAAGAAGTTGCTATTTTGATTTTCTTTGAAGCCTTTCCCTTCTGAGTGCCACGTGACTTAAAAAATATGGTGTGACACTAAAGTATTCTTCACGCTTTCTTGATTGAAGAGAAACTTGGAAATACCAATCCTACAAGTTCAAAATTAAAGACAAGTAAACCCCCAGTTTTTTATACATTAGATGTAAAGCTAGTGACATTGGGGTTTTTTGAGATCTGCCTCAGAATAGGAATTGTCATTAAACTCAGGCATAACAGTTGGATTTTTGGGGCTTTTGATATTTCACAATATATGGATTATACCTCTGGGGGACAAGGTCATACTCAACACAGCTTTTCTGTGGATTCAGCTTAAGTGTAGAGCCTTAAATACAAAACCACCTCTGCTGATGCTCTTTAGGAATGAAGCATTAGTGCTTAGAAGCTGCTGTAGTGATCTTACATACTAAAGGCATAAAAATAAAGTTAGAAAAATAAAATAAAGTTATGTTGCTACTCAGAATTATTGCTCTATCAAATATTACTGCTATACCAATTAAATTTTTATTATTCAATAATAGGCTTTTGTAAAATATTTGTTTAAAATAAACACAGGAAGGAAATTTATCAGTGAAATACTCACTATTTTATCATAAAATGAAGCTATGAAGAAGTATTGCATAGCATTTGAGAAATTATTTAGTGCTAATGTAAAAACAAGAAAAATGACATATATTTAATATTGATATAGAAATATGTTCCTAGTCTTACACTAATTTTTATTGATTTTAATAAACATCTCATATTCTTGAAAATATAAATATTGACATTTTTACTATTTAGCTGTATCTACTGTTGTTCTATTTTCTATCCTTTCAGAAGAACACTTAAGGACATACTTGAATCCAGTATGATGATAATTTATGTATATGACTACAAGTGTCTTAGAAGGTATAAGAGGTGTGTTCTTGGGGAAGCTGCCTGGGCTGTAAAATGAGGTTTCTCTGGAGCAAAGGTAGCAGATGTTGGTTGTGTTGTATTATATTTTCTGATAGGTGAAGATTTTTTTTTCACCATGTTTTGTACAGGGAAATATTTCATTAAACTTTTAATATTTTGATTTACCCCTACTGAAATGCAGAACTTAAAAATGTACTCGACACAATACTTGCTGTGGGACTTGAAAGTTTTTTTTCAGAGAATCTGAAAAAATCAGAGCAAACGGTGGGTGGGAACACACAGATGCCACATCCTTGAACTCCTTTGTGTGTTAAGAACAATGTCTGTTTTAAACAGAACATATATCTTACACAAACCTGGTAGAATTAAAGGGGATAAAAATTAAGAAGATTGTAGAGTTTGCTTGTTGAGGTCTATCTTTTCTTCTGTATGATGGGCGGCGGTGACACCAATTTGCCACTGTTTAAAAAGCGAGAGGAGTGTAATGTGCGTTTTGGGGTACCAAAGTATGACTTTTCCCAATAACCCTGTCATCAGCTCATTAATTGCTTGTGACTTTAAATAGTTCCCTGAGAGCGCAGCGCCAACACCACAGCAAAGAGGGGAAAAAAAAAAAAAAAAAAAAAAAAAAAAAAAAAAAAAAAAAAAAAAAAAGAAATAGAGAGGGGACTCGTAAAGAAGAAGTCATAAAGTCTGGAGCTCTGGCCAGATTTCCTTTGGAAGGCGAGGTGTGGCCGGGCTGTGCCGGAGGAGCGGCCGCCCTCCCCGCAGAGCCAGCCCCGGGCTGGCCGGGGGCCAGGCCGCCAGACGCCAGCGCCGGGCTCCCAGCGCTGGGAGAGGCCGCCCGGCTCCCCATACAATGGCATTATCTGGGGCCAGGCAGCGCCGCAGAGAGCCGCGAGGCTTCCTGTCCGCGGAGCTGCGGCACGGAGTGTCCGCTCGGCCCCGCCGGCCGACACGCTCGGCAGCGCTCGGCCGCCAGCCCCGCCGGGTACATGTCCAAAGCCGCCTCTTTCCTGGGATTTACCGACCCCGCATGCAGTCATGCATTGTATTTTTAGTCTCTTCTGTCATGATCGACAAGATCATGAGTCACGCAGGGGAAAGAGAATAAACTTCTATTTCAGGTTCTGAAACGTCGGCAGAGTCTTACGGCAAAAAGAATATAAATTCTTTCTTAATCTAACCTTTCTTTGCAAAAAATGTTGATTTGAATTATGTCTAAAGAGAGCCGAATCTTTAAAATCAACTATTCTGTTTGGCTTAATTTTTAATATTACATGGTTTTGATAAATTGTAAGAATCACTTACAATTCTTAAAATTGCAAATGGTTGTGTAAAACAGCGAACTCTTTTATAGGTTGGAAAGGCAGAAAACCTACTAAACCAGACCTCTTATTTTGGATGGCATCTTTTAAAAAACCCCTTGAGAACAAGTCCAATATTGTCTTTCATGCATTTTTCTGGACTTGGTTTTGTCTCGTACTCTTGAGATGCATTATGTGCCCACTGCTGGTGAGAAAGAATGTGCTCCCAAATTCTATAAGATGTCTATAAACTATTAGTAACTAAGTTATGAATAATTAATAAACATTCCCATTCATTTTAATGTAGAAAACTATCATTTGTTTAGAATTAATGTATTTTAAAAATGAAGTTATTTTGGAAAATATAATTATATATCTATACATGCATGTGTGTGTTTGTACTGTGGTATAATGGGCCAGGGTCACCCAGTTTCACTGAAATTAGGGGTGTGTCTGGCTAAATATCTCCCTGGTGGAATGAGGGAGTAGACAATACCAATAGTAGTTAAAAAGCTTAACTTTTACATTGATTTCTGCACAATAACTGGACTTCATGGTGGAAAGACAGAAATATCTTTCATGCTTATTAGTGTTTAGTCTTAAATATTGCAGGCAAAGGAATGTCCATTGTGTTAAGTGGACTATAGAGAGAGGATAATTCATGTCTTATGAAGTACCACACTTTCATTAAGACAGTAGTTGTAGTGTAGGTAAGGTCTATAATGTCATCACTGGTGTTGTGCAACTGTGAGATGATAAAGATACATAAGCCAGAAGTTTTAAAGTGTTCCCTTTTTCTTCAAAAAAGAGGCCATTATACCCATCATTCTTCCCAGTCAGGGTGGTGCACTCATCACAGGATGACATGGTTTTGTCCATAGTTTGACTCAGATTATTTGGAGGAGGGTAGTTTTGTGTTAACACAGGAAAGTTTACCAGATGACACCAAGGATCTCAGTTTGACATACCAAAGAAACAAAGAAATTTGTCATGTTTATACACTGCTTAGCACCCATTAGATTTTGTATTTAATTCTTTTGTACTTTGCATCTTTATCTTAAAATGAATAAATGGCTAAATTTCTTTTATCTCAGGGAACTTTTAATAGAATTTCAAGTGTAGAAGGTAGCCTGATAGCAGGAAAACATTTAGTGTTTGCCATGTAGCTATCATTTGATCACTGGCTAAATCCCTAACACTCTTTACAAAAAAGAAGGATGCATGCTTTTTCTGTTGTCTGAGACTATGACAGTCCCTCCTTGTACTGATTCTTATAGCTAAAAAAATAGGATTCAGATTCTTAAAATCAACTTAATAGATACACAATCTATTAGATAAGTTGCACAGATATACAAAATGTGCAGGAACACTTTGAGGTACTGCTTGTTCTAAATTGGTAGTGAAAGTCCTGTGGTGTTTTATCAGTTATTTCAATGTGACCTTACTCATCACTTTTACAAATGGGGTTTTTACTAATTTTTCTACTGGACCTGTAGTAGGACTAATAAGATTTTTTTTAAAGATTTAAAAAAGATGATTTGACTATAATTTTCCACAGTCCTGTTGGCTGAATTGCTTAGAATGAATAAAGTACAGAGAAGTAGTTTCTTCAGTGGATACATTTTAGTTATGCAATTGCCTTGATATAGAAATGAAGACCTTAAATTAGTCAGGAGTCTTCACGTGTGCTCCTGGCTTACTGAGAAGTCACTCTTGCATTTGGATCCTTACATATAACCCTCCCATCTGCACAAAGGCAACTGCACTTTTAGAATCCTATGCATGCCAAAAGGATCAGTCCCTCCAAAATTAACTTGGTTTAAGTTAATTTTACTAATAAAGGGAAAAAATTCACCATTTTCACACAAAAAATTTTGTCAAGAATTTCTTTCACATGCTGTTACTGGTGGAAGTGCAGTTTCTGCTCAGTTATAGCTCCATCAGACCACCTAGTCCCCCGTTCTGAATTGCCAATTTGAATGTTAATTTTTCTCTGCAGGTTTCAGTACAAAATTTCGAAGTGTTTATAACTACCAGAATATTGGATACAAGTGAATATTTTCCAGAAAGAATTTATCCATGCCAAAATTCCATGTATATTTTATTCTGAAAAGGGTCTAAAATATTATCTGAAAATAATAGAATAATGTGAGAATATTAACTGAAAACAGTTCATAAAGTCACATCTATGGCTGCTTCTTGCTCACCAGATAACATGCAGCAGGTGTATGATTCTATCCCTTGCTTATGTTTAGCATAATTTTGTTGGGTTTTTTTTTTTTCAGTATGAAGACTTATAATGCTTCTTTTCTTAAATGAAGACTTGAAGAGAACTGATTCACTGGTTTGTGAAATTTTCCCCCTTGAATTTCTGTGTACCTGTTTTATCTATGCATAAACTCCAATTGTAGTTGTATAAATAATTGTCTCAGGGCCTTATCATACGAATGACATTCTGTAAGAATAAATACATACATGACTGACATCAAACCCATATTTCCAAGATCTATAGAAAAATACTCGTGTGACATGAAGGGGAAGCAGTATTTATCTGAATAATTAACATACACTGATCTTTTGTTAACATACATTTTCTTTTGTTCCATCCACAGAGCCCATTGCAATTTATGAGTTGTATTTATGACTGCATCTCTTTCTTCTGTCTATATATAACTTTAGATCTTTCTGAAGATGGCATGTTTGTTCATTTAAATGTACTGAAACTTCTTTTCATGTCGTCAGTTTGGGAATTGATACCACAGGATTTAGTCACTGCTTACCCGGAAGCTTAGTCTTAGCAGCTGATGTTAAAACTTGTGTTATTGGACTGTATTGATACCTCTCTTATGCTGTTTTAAACTGATTCTTGTCTGTCAACACAAGCAAGACTTACATTTTGATTATCATGCAGATACATGTTGTGACTGCCTTTGGTGCTACTTCCCATATCCAGGTCAAGGACAGGTGTGAAAGGCAAACTTCACATGATTGTTGAAGTCACTTTGAGATGATTCCAGCACTTAACCAGTGTCTGACTAAGTTATTATTATAAACACATCACTATAAGTTAAGATGAGAAAGAATGAGGGAATAAAGGGAAGAGGAAATGACTGGACTCATATTTCTGAAAATGCTCCAATAAAACAATTCTCAATGTGATGGAATTCTTGAAACTACTTTGAAATCCCTACTCCAGATTTATCTCTAGTGAAAATCTGAACTTGGTAGTGTCCTGTTATATGTGAATTTGGCCACTAGCTTTAAACAAATCCATTTCATACCTCCACCCTTTCCTCTGAAATTTCCCTCCATAAAATACACCACTTGCAAAAGGCTCATAGTGTTCAGTTACCATGAAGAGATTTGATGGTCAGTTTAGTAACTGATCATCTAAACACAACACCTGGTAAGATTAAAAATAAACCAACATTACACTTGGACTATAATAGTTAGTTGTTTCTGATCAACCTTTCCATAAATATATGTTTATTTTATGTTTTGCTTCTTGGGCTGTGCATATAAATACAATGTGTGCTGCAATTAGATGGATACTTAGGTTATAAGTTTTGGGGGATGGCAGTTTTGTTTTCAACAATTCATTGCTTTATGAAGCATAAATTGAAATAATTATTTACCAAAATTGTTTGAAAGAATGGTAAAAAACTGTTTTAAAGCTACCCAAAAACTTTCAAAAATGTCTCCTTTGAAAGGGTTTGGAGTTTTTGGTGGAAAAGAGGGGAAATTTAGATTAGATGTACGGAAGAAATATTTGCTGTGAGGGTGATGAGGCACAGCTTGCCCAGGAAGGTGGTGGATACCCATGCCTGGACATGTGCAAGGCCAGGCTGGATAAAGCCCTGAGCAACCTGGACCAGTGGGAGATGTCTCTGCCCATGGCAGGGGGGTTGGTGCTGGATGATCTTTAAGGTCCCTTCCACCCCTTTAACCTTCTCTGATTATGTCTTCAGTCTCCCAGATATTTTCAAACCTGAAATGTAGAGCAGATGAGGAAAGGGAGTTCAGACCTGAGGCTTTTAGGTCTCTGTTGTGCATGTGAAACAGAGCATTTACAATATTTTATTTCTGTGGGAAAGTATCTAAAAAGAGGGATATGTGTCATAGCAGAGGGACATTATATTCCTTAAGAATTACTGCTTTCCACCTTTGTAAACCGTGCCAGATCTTGTTCAGCTTTAGTGGAGTTTTTCATAAGGTAGCATTTTTTAAATCAATGTCAATAAATTCCTGCCTTCTGTAGTACTGCTCTAAGTAAACTACCAATGTTTGCACTAAAATTGAGTCTGTTACTTGCCTTATGAGTTTTGAATTAACAAATATTTACAAACATGCTCAACTGCAACTTTAGTAATGCCACAGATACTTTTTCAGGTTCATTGGGTACATTGTATCTGAAACCCAAAAGCCAATGTTTGGATAACACTTGTTATGCAATTGTTATCCTAGACTTTCTTTTTCAAAATCAATGAATTAGTCACGTGTGCAAAAGAATGAGCACAAACCAGAAAAATCTGGTAGAATTAAACCCATTAAATTTTTTTAAAGATCTAGATGGAAAACCAACATTTAAATAGTAATGGGAAATGTCTCTTATTTCATGCACAATGTTATGGATACTTAAAACCTGAAGAGGGAATAGTATTTTAATAAAACTTTTGCTATTAATAGTAAGTTTCTCTCTTCCCACATTTCAGCTTTAAATAAGATTGTAGTAATAGGAAGTTATGAAAAATCCAACCAGCTACTTTGAAGAGCTTATAGAATTGAGGTGATGATGAGTGTTAGACAGATAAGAAAATTCAGCACAAGATTGAGACAGAGATGGACAAATGCCAAGATAAACCAGTAACATTATACAGAGATAATATATCACTTTTTTCATAGATCTACACTAATTCACCTTGGGATACTCCCAATTATTTTTAGGACCTTACTCATTTCCTAGATGACAGAATAGAGATGTTACATTGTCAAGTCCTTGTGACTAGTGAAGGAAAGTTATGGAAAACCCCTGTGTCCTTCTGCTCTCTTTAATCTCCTAGAAAATAACTGTCATGTCTCCAGACTTCTAGTCTGAGGCCAAGAAATGTCCAGCACTTGAAATCCAATTAAATAGCTTTGTCCATCCAAGAGCCACAGTAAATGTACTAAAGACCTTGCATGAAGATAGGATTTGGAAAAGGCCATGCAGATACTGTTTGCTACTTTTAGTAAGCAAGGTGATGGCATGTTTCAACTTTCACCTTTAAACCAGAAATTATAATAGCCGACCTTCAGCAAAATAATCTCATTACCAAAAATATGCTGTTGTAACAATCATGTAGTTTTTTACAGCTGGATTTAAAAAGGCAAATTCCCTTACAGACAGATTACATCATCTGCACCTCAATTTCATCTCTGGAGCTAAAGGAAATATGACAAAGGAGTTGAAATATCTTTGTTTATGTTTGGAAAGTAAATTTCTGTAAAAATATGAGAAAGAAACTGAAAGCAAAATATTTTTTTGAGTAGATATACAGCTTGAAACAATTCTTTTGGAAGAGAAGTGTTGATTAAGAAACATCTACTGAAAATTTCAGTACATTCTCAAAAGAAAAATCTCAATCTGAGTACAAAATTTAGGCTTTTTATACAGAGACTTAGATGTCTGCAGCACTGAAATGCCACTTCTTTTTGATATCATTCATGCAAACAACTCAACTGCTTTTCAGAAGGATTTTCCTCAGTATCCCAAAGCAGCCCTCAGCACACCTATCCTGCATAGGACAGATGCTGTTATTTTCTGTGGTTTGTAAAGTGCTAAGCATTTTACAGAAACTTACAGAGCTGGCAATCTCACTCACTTCAGATGTGACAGAAAAGAAAGCAGTAAACAAAAGATGTTGATGGGAAGGAAAGTTGGAGGATGTGATTATAATGTGTAGTAATTCAGAAATGCTTGACTGTGGCACAGAAGTAATAAAAAATTGCAAATCAAAACTCATATGTGCATGGAGATAAATTTATTTTTAAATTAGAAATTTAGATGAAGTCACATTGTGTCTTTCGGGATTTTTGAAAGTAAAAATCCTCACCTTAACCTTTAATTGATTACTCTCCTGTATGAAAAATGGCAGTTAAAAAAAAAATCAAAAAGCTGTTTGACAGATGGAAGTCACTATGTTCTTAGTGAAATAACAAACTGCAAAGGGGAGTGACATCAGAAATATGTAATACAAAAAGGGAAAAGGAGATATTTCTACTTTACCTTCCCAGTAGCCTGCTGTAATTTGTCCCATAAGAAGCAGATCTTGCAGGATCTTTCTGCTAATGAGTCATATTGACATTATGAGGGTTATTTTTAATAATTTTGAAAGCTCTCTCACAGGGAAGGCTTTGGTTTTCCTCTATGAATGGATAGTTGGAAAAGAATTTTCCCATTTACTATAAAATGCCCCCCAAAAAATTTCCTGCATCAGCAATGATGTGGATAAAAATGTTAACATTTTATTATTTTAATGCTTGTAGGTAGCCTTTCTTTTACATGACATATTGAAAGTTTTCCTCTATGACATTCCAGTCAAAACATCACACATTGTAAGAATGTTGCAGGCACTTAAAAAGTATGAGTTTTTTTTATTTTTTCAGAAATAATTTTGCTTGATTTTGTGAAAAATTCTCTTTTACAGCACATGTATTTTGGACTGACTTGTGGTCTGTTAAAGGTTAAGAAAAATGCTGTTCTTAAAAGTATTATTTTTCCCTTTTATGGATGAGCACCAGGCTTTAAGACATCAGTGTAAATAGAGTTTCCTGTTCCAGGGAAGTTTGGCTACTGCAGGAGCCCAAAGGTCCTTTGGGAAAAGCTTGATAGGAACTATGAGTTGAATGTGACCTGAGGCTCCAGGAACCGAAGAGCCAGAACTGAGGGAAACACATTTCACAGCCCTTTTGTGCAATCTTAAGTCCCAAAAGCACTTCTGGGAAAGTGAACCCTTCATCATACACACAGCACTTCTTGCTAGATGAGTACTTATGCTAATGGCATTTAGAAATCATTCTGTTATCTGTAGATCTGTGACTCCTTTCCTTGAAGCTTGCTGTATCTTCATAAAAATCAGCAGATTTGCAGAAATGCTGAGAAGGAAGAGGGATGCTGAGCATTTCTCCATGGCCAGTAGGCATCGTGCAGTACCCAGTCCAAACTGCAGGTTTGCATTCAACACTTCTAGAAATTTTCTGAAGAAAGTAGACTTGAATTCCTACATGAATTCTGTTCCATTCGAAATGCTAATTTACCAGAACTATGTGTTTGTTTATTCAGAACTCAGTGTGGCATTTTTTCCTCCTCTTTTCTCTCCCTCTGCCATTTACAGCTGGGCAGAATTCGCTGGGCAGAAGGAAGGAGCAAAGCAAGAGGATTTACTCTGATGCAGAGCAACCACCCCACTGCTATGTTAACAAGGTTGTTTCTGTGAATATCACTTGGCTGCTGCATTTCTTTCTTCATTTGACCAAGTTTTAATTGGAACTCTGCCACAGATTTTCCAATATGACATGAAATGAATCATATAACCTCAAACTCTGCTCTTCATTTTAAAAGCAGTAATAACTCTCAGTGGGTTGTTTTGTTTTGTTTTTTTGTTTTGTTTTGTTTTGTTTTGCTGGATATGTTTTGGAGAACAAAGGCATTATCCTCTGTCTCTGAAAGTAATGCAAATAATTGAAACATTAAAATAATTTGGAATATTTGAGGATCAACACTCAATTCTTTATTTAATCTTTCTGTTTGCTTTCTTAGTACTGGTTTCTTTCTTTTAGCATTACCAAAAATAATGATTCAAAAATTAATTAACATTTTTCAAGAATTCAAAATAGATTTTGAAAAAATAAAAGCAGATAAATTACATTAATTGAAAGGATTGGAATGAAGTAATGTGTTTCAGCTTTTCTTCATAACTGCTCTTTGTGTTGCAAGAAGCTGTCCTTTGGAAGTCTGGAGAATAACTTGCATAATTAGAAATTAATTCTGTTAGATTGCCTCAATTTCATAATGCTGAAATTAAACAATCATCTGTTTTTTGTGACCTAAACTTTAAAAATTAGTGTTCTCTCTAATTTTCCAAACTTTGGGGATGTTAGGCAGTTTTCTATAAGGGTTATTCATGTGAAGAAAAACATTGGGCGTGTGCTTTCTAAAGACCTCAGTAAATCAACAGAGCTATACATAGCACAGTCTGATGCAGTTACCAGCTGATATTTCTGCAAAGACACTCCAAATGAGAGAGGAAATTCCAAACTTCCCTATTATTCCAACATGCTGAGCTTGCTAGTCAATAAAAGATTTCCAAGTTTTATTTAGTATATTGGTGGCATTTGGCTGGTTCCAGTGGCAGGTATCCTTTGTTTCCTACTCTTTGTTAGCCACTAGCTTTTCATTAGAGTTGCATTTCTGAAACACTGTGTTTTTATTATATGAGGTATAGCAATCAAGCTATTTCCATTTAAGCATCCCAGCTACATCCTCCTTTGCCTGTTAGCAGGCAAAACTAAGACTATTACATGTAATACTGCTTTCTTTTCCTGTTGGCAGAAAGCAGTATTGCACATAATAGTTTCATGGAGAGTGTGTCTCTTTTGTGTATGGCGTGCATAGAGCTCTGCTTTTTGTTTTATTAAAGAATACTGAATGTAGTAGGAGCCATTAATCCTAAATGTTGAATATCTTTGGAGTTCTCTGTTCAAGCTTTCATTCACATCATCATAAGTCAGTCAGCTTCTGCAAACCCTTGCAGTCTGAGGTGAAGAATAATGAAAAAAAACGAGAAGCAAATCAGGCTGATGGAAAAGAAATGTGGTTAGTAATTTAACAAAAATCTCTGTTGGTATAATGGGGAATTAAACAAAAGTAAAATGAGTATACTCTTGCTAGTGGTTGGAGCAGTCATGTGATTAAATATATCCCCTTTGACTAGAATGGGCATATATTTAAACAAAGTAAGAAATATAATCTTATTTCTAACAGACAAGTAAGACACAGCTGAGGAAATATATTAAATAATCCATGTGGGTGTGGCTAAATTGTCACAGAAAAGCAAGAGGCAAAGAGTGATTAATAGGTAGTGGAACAGACTCTAGAAGAGAAATTTAGTGGAAGACTGTCTCTTACCTGGAGGGAAAATACTTGTATAAATAAATTTGGTATTTATGTCCCGCCTCTGCTCTCTGGGGTGCAATTTTCACCTCTGTGCTGGGGCAGGGTATCAGCACGTTCCCAGCTGTGTACCTGGCAGCCAAGCACATGTACCTTTTGCATCCTTTCTTTCCTTGCTTAGTGGATGTGACTCCATTTCAAAAACAAACTTGTTTTATTTAGTCCATCAATTTAGTGCATCATTTATTTAGTACATCATTTTAGTATTTTATTTAGTGCTGTGTTTACAGCACCTTGAACTCAAATTAAGATTTTGAGATAAGAGGGTTAGGATCTATTAGAAGACATGGAATGGTATTGACAGAATTTTCCCTTCAAAAATACAGAGGCAGTTTAATTTTCCAGACATGAAAACATCCTAGAATTGTTGTCATGGCAAAAATTAAAAGCTCTGTAAGTTAATAGTTAGATTCTTCTTGTTCACTTATCCTGTGGATAACTCATTTTCATTTCCTTTTATTTTATTCCTCAGATTTAAAAGCAAAACATTCCTTTTCAGTCTTGTCAGAAAAGAAGAGCTGTTAGTACATTTGTGGTAGGTTTGATGTTATTGATGTAGGTGCTCCAAAATAAACAGCAAATTCCTGAACTTGGAAGTTTTTCAGGATTCTGTGTATGCATTGCAATCCTGGATAAAAGCATGTTTGGCTAAATCTGCTTATCTTTTCTGCAGATAGTCTGGTTGGAATTGCTGTACAGCATTGTTGCCAGGTATTTCTGAAGCAGGAATGTACATATATTGTTCATAAACTCTTTGGATTGAAATTCAGTAATCTCTCACTTCAACAACCTTAGAAAAAGTTCTTTTTCAGAAAATCATACCAAACAATAAAGCTTGTCAGAGTTCAAGAAGGCAGCATTTGGTCGTGGGGGTCCAATTTAAAAGGTGTTTTTCATAACAGTGTGTGTGTGTTAGAGTACAACATTTATTGAAGCAGAGCTGAAAGACTTCTACAGAGAGTCCTGACCTGTCAGGTTCCTTGATACTTGCAGAAAATATTTTCTGTTTGTACAACTCTGTGGTTTCTACTCCTTAAACAGAATCTTCTGTAAACTTCTCCTGTATTAACACCTACTAGAAAATAAATCCTGTGGATTTTTTACTGTTCCATTTTCACACTCTTTTTTGTAAATTACCAAATACTTCATGTTGTGCTTGGTCATAGACAAGCACAGGGAGGCTCCAGGGAAAGAGTGTTTGAGCATAACAGTCTATAAAATGAAACTATTTGTACCCTACTCTGGGCCACCATGGTACTCCTACAGCTTGAGAGAAATTAGCCATGGCCTTTAAGAACTATTACTGGGAATTAATCTTCTACATTTCATTATCTGGAACACAGAGCTCCCTTCACTGGTTCAAAGATGCAGTGTGTGTTTTCTTATTCCCTTACTGGTGTAAAATAAACAAAATTCCATAAATGTGCTGCTTCTGTGTCAGTTTCAACAATAGCTGATGTGTATTTGAGATATTCTTTGCAGTCAAACTCATCACTGACTTGATTCCAAATATCTGAGGGTAGTAGGCTGAAATAAAATTCAAACATCAGGTCATAGGATTTGGCCAAAGCCATGTTTTTATGTGGACTGTGGCATTGATCTCTTTAGCAAGTGGAAAAAGCAATGACTAATGCTGTGAATGTACCTGCCTAAGTATAGCAGTGAGCTGTTAAAACTACCACTATTACCAGAGTTTTATTTTTTTTAAATTGCTGTACTCACAAGTACAGCATTCTTGGAACTGGAAGCATTCTTGGAATTTGGAACCATTCTTGGTGTGCTCTGGGTAAAACAAAACAAAATCAAGCACAAAACAAAAACAACCCCAAAGAAATCACTTGGTTCTTAATAGAACTAAAAATTCTCCCTAGAAATTTCTATACAGTAAATCAAGTTGGTATCCTTTCTAAACAGTCAACAACATCCTGAATGCCACTATAATCTTCCATCATACTTATTCCTATGCACCAGTCTTCTGAAAAATTAGACTCTTTCCAATTTACAGTTAAATCATCACAGGCTCCTTTTTTTTTTCTTGGATTCCTCTAATTATGGGAAGCATGAGAAAGCTGACCTTCCCTTTCCTCACCCTCTTCATTGTACATCAGAAGCTGGTATTTTTGTCTGTTGCAGTTCAGACAATGTCAAAGTGGAGGGGATCAAAAAAAAGAGAAAAAGAAAAACAATAACTAGGGCTGTCTGCCCATCCTTCCACTGTGTGAACAGGGAGGGTCTGAGGCAGAGCTTTTCATGGGACAGGATTTCACCAAGACTTAACAAATTTAAAAAATATTGTTTTGATACCTCAGAAAATGGAGTGATTTTGTGGGGGAGACTTTTAGAAGTGCTTCTTAGTTATGCATTACTGTACATACTGTACACTGGTACCAGTGAAAGAAATCTTTTTAAGCACAGATACTAATGAAAATGAGGCTTTGGCTACTAATACTCAGATTCATGGACACAGTTTTAGAGTCCTATTTTAAAAAGTTGGCTGATAGGTCTGGACATATTTTTAGTGCCTGTGAATTTCTCATAAAATTTATTTCTTTAGTGTTATTTACTTTGTTAGATATTGTTCTGTATTTAATGTCTGTGGCTGTTCATCTTGGGAAGAGGGATTCACTACTTGAGCAGGAAAATGGTACCTATTTCCCAAAATTCTTAATAACATGAAGCTAGTTTTACTGTTATTTTACCATTTGATGATAATCAGGATTTTTGAGAGGTGTTGTGTCTGTGACTCAACATGATTGCATCTTTTCATTACTTTGCTGAGAATTTTTTTAACTGTTCTAAAACGTGTGTTTAAAATGGTAGTTATACATTAAGGTATAAGGTAACTTCAAAGACAGCTTTAAGAAACACAGGTTTAAATTTTCTTTATCTCTGTCACAAAGTTTATTTGTTGATTCTGAAGGAATTAAATTGATAAATGCAGTCCTCAGGTAGCACCCTGTGACATTTTAACCTGGGTTCAAAGCTTCTCTTGTGGTTCGGCTCCCTTAAAGAACCTTTGATGTTCTTACATTCATTCACCCCTCATTTGCTATTGTCTTAAGTATTTACTTTCTGGAGTTTATTTAGGAAAGGTATTCTAGGATGTAGCAGTGTTTCTTAAAACAAAACCATGGTAGGATAGAGATGCTTACAGAGATGTTACCTGTCATTTGTCAGGTACTTATATATAAATTGCAAAGTCAATACAAAAGCTATATTATTCTGAATTATTAAATGGGAGGAAAAAACTATATATTTCCTTGAAAGATATTTCTGTCATTTTCTCTTTAGGATGGTTTTCAAATTTGAGTATTGATTTTAACTTTATTAACTTTGACATTTGAGTAAGAAAAAAAATCCTTGAAACTCATTTGAAAAACATAGTTTTCAGAATATACTTTCTTTGTGTAGCTCCTATAATTTTAAATATTAGTTCTTCACAGCTTTGTGTGAGCAATTAGCAGTATGTGTGTGCAAAAGTTTTATTCTGCTCTGTTCACTGGAAATACTAAGTACCTCCTGAGGCATTTGATATCAAAGCTGACTGGAACATCTGCCTTATCTTCATTGCAAGGCTGACCAATGGGACTAATGTACATTATGCATGAGGTTGAAAATTAAACTAGGAAGAAGTAGCACGATCAGAGCATGCAATGCAAAATCAGAACTGGACAGTTACAATGTTTTCTCAAGGGGAATACTGCCAAGACATTGTTTATCTAATTCCTGGGTGTAAAACCTTTTTATTCTATTTTATTTTAGGAATGTTCCTTTTCCAATCCCTAAATGAATAAGGCTGTATAATGATATTGAAATAGTAAAATAATTATTTAAATAAAGATGAAGATAAATTAGTAAGTTTTAAAATGAAAGATAAATACTAACATCATTTTTCATTTTTCATTTCACTCAGAAAACTTAAGGTTAGAAGGAGCTTCAGGGGCTGACTAGTCTTCCCCCTCACAGGTTGGTCAGACAGGCTGTGCAGTCTCTATCCTGAACTGGCTCTGGGTGGCTCTGCTCCAGCAGGAGGGTTGGACCAGATGATCTCCAGAGGCCCCATCCAGCCTCAACCAGTCTGGGATTCTGTTTTTAACAGCCATTTGCCAGCTTGATTTTAAAATGTATTCGATCTCTGTTTATAAAAACTGGAATGCTTTATCCATAGACAATGTATTCCAACACTTCCCCATCTTCAGCTCCTTCGAAACATTTTTCTTGTCATTATAGCTAAATTTTTTCTTAATGCCGTTTAACTGTGTAATGATTTTCTGCCCTACCCTCAGCAGATATTAATCTAAGCTGAATCAACTGTCTAGAGAGGTGAAAACTTGTCTATTTGAAGGTTGAACTTGTCTATTTCACAGGCTGGAGAGAGCATGCATAGCTACCTAACCCAGTGTGGTGGCTTTTTTCTCTTCCTTTCAGCAGCATGATGTTCCTGACTGGTGTTTACCTGTCATCTACAATCACCCCTCAAGACTTTGTTCTTTGTTCTTGTTTCTAACTTATGTGTTCCTCAACTTTAATATAGATTATTCCAGCCTTACTAAAATACCTTAAATTCGTTCATGTTTAGTTTTACCTATATTTAGGCCATTTGTGTAAATTTCAATATAATTTTAATTAGTCGTGTTCTTGAAATTTCTTTACACCCCTCCTAGCTTTCTGGAAGTTTGTAAGTTTAATAAATATATACCCTCTTCAATCAGTTTGGGAAAAGTTTATTTTTACAACTGGTTGATCCATTTAAAACTTGAGTCTAGAAATCCTTCCATTTTGATAGTGAGACACTGATAAAAAATCTCTGATTGTTTTGCAAAGAAAATACATATTAAAAATTTACTGTTGAAATTATTCTCTATGTAAGTTTTGCTACTGAGGAAAAAAGATATCTGTGGATTTTAGTGCAAATTATGTGTATCTCTAATGACCATACTTATATATAGAGGAAGGATTCAACATTTCTATACAAATTATATATAAAGGAAACTCTATATGTAGTTGTATGTAGTTGTTGCTTGGAAGGGGGGGTATAACTAGTTTAGTAATAATAATATTATTGTAGTTTAGTAATTTACATCTGGAATTACCCAGAGCTTACAAATGCAAAAGTAAAAAAGGACACCTTTTTATTTCTTGGGGGTTCTTCCTACTTATCTTTAACAAACTATTTCAAATCTCTTAGTTAAGAGCCTGAATTAAGGCAGTATGAAGTCACTGTGTAAACAAAACTATAAGGAGCCAAAATAAATTATCTAAATTGGAATTTTACCCATACTTATTCAGCAGTACTTAGACAACAGTAGCAGTGTAACCATAAAAAGGTAGCTGACTAATCATTATTTGCTAGTTTGCTTTTCTTATAATTAGAGATGTTGGTCCAGTTTTAAAATCAGTCTTCAGCTTGCCATTGTGCATTTTGTAGTGAAAAAAATGGAAAAAAAATAGGTACACTAGTACTGGTTATATAGTCAAATGTAGTAAATAGTTATATATATCCTATAGTGTATATATAAAATATAATGCCATCTTTGTTCCATGTGGATTGTTTGCAACTTTGCAGTTTTCTAGCCTCAAAATGGGAAAAGGTAATTAAGCTTAAAAGAAAGGAGAGTTAAGCTGCAGTTCCAGAACAACTCCATGGATACTCAGTGGAAGTGAAGGTTTGGGTTCCTCATGACTCAGTTTCTTTTGGACTATTGATTTACCCTTTTCCCAGTTGTCTGTAATCAACCTGTTATTGCTAATCCCTGAGCAGGCACCCTACCAATGACAAATCTACTAAAGACTCCTCATGATGCTCTGATTCTGCCAGAGTTTGAACAGGAAGGGGAGAAAGCGAGCCTAAAGCCAGTCCCTTTTAGTTCAGCATGGAACTATGTTTAAAATTGGAGAAGAGAAAGGGAGGGGCACATGATCCATGGCTGCCTTCTGCTCTGTTGTGACTCTGGACAAGTTAGCTAGAACATTTGTTTGTCCTGAATTCCTAAAGGTCCAGAACAGCTGACATATCTTTGTAAAGATGTGTTGGGTGAAAAATAGTATTTAAATGCCCTTTGGAGTGAGATGATATTAAAAAAAAAAGCTGGGTTAGAAACAAAAGGCATTAATCCTTTTTTTCAGAATGTCCCTAGTTACAAGGTAGGAGCAGTAAGCAGAGGCTTGATAAACATCACTTCTGGTTGGTCATCTAGTGTTTCAATCACATGGGAATTCTCAAGGAGTGTTGTATCTCTTTGAGTCTTGCTTTAATTCTAAATATAATGGCCATCTGACTTGTGACAAAGGGTTGAAGCTGCAGCTGCTTCTGTGATCTTGGTCTGCTCAATTGTAGACTCTTGAAAATCTTCTGAAATGGTAGAAATCAGCTTCTTCCTTCCTGTATAATTTTTCAGTTACACTTGCAGTTATTCCATGGAACTGAGACGTGGCCAGAGCTCCTCCTCTTAGGTTTACCAGAAAAAGGTTTAAGAACTTGAAATCAATAACTTTGGGTTTTTAATATTTTGTTGTTGTGAAATTTGTAGAATTGACTTTGATTTGTTACTTTCTGGAGAATCATCTTAATACTGTTAACCTAACATCTAACCCTTCTTTAAAGATTCAAGCTGGTTATCCATTTTAAATTACTTTTACCAGAGCAGTGGATAATAATTAGTTCTGGAAAGAAAATTTTCCCTAGTGAATGTATTACACTTGTAAAACAACTAGGATACATATATTGATTCTGGCTGGAAATTTAAAATGCAACCTTGAACACTTTGTGATCTTCCCAGTGGAATGACCAAATTACTTTTGGTGCCAAGTACTGCATTTAATCCACATTATCATTTAAATTCTTTCTGTTAAAATACTCTTAATTAATTAGTGACTAAGTTATATCACTGGTATTTGCAGAGATGGAAAAGTATTTTTTTGCAGTATCTCTATCCAGTTTTGTCATACAAATATGTCTTTCTACTCACCTCTTATTTCAGTATTTTTGGATAGATTCTGACCTACAACTATAAAAACAATTACTTTAATGCATGATTATTCTGTGCATGAAATACATGTGAACATATAAACTCTTGTTGTGTGGGTAAAGGTGAGCAATAATCTCATTTGTGAAAGCAATCTGCCAATAATCAGGAATCTGTGTCCTTGACTTTATAACAAAAAGTCTGTTTTAATCCTAATTAAGTATGCATCTTGGACATCTGTATACTTCATTATTAAGTTAGAAGTTTTTGTAAACTGTGTCATTGCAGCTATCTGAACACTCACTGCTTATAGCACTATACTAAAAGCCCTGTTAGTCTTTTACTATAGTACTAGAAGAAAAAATACGTATCCTATACCTCTTCTGGTCACTATGATTTTAATCCAATCAATTCAACATGTGAAAGCACATCTGTAGTAAACTGGACAAGTGCTTTTGCAAAGGCTATGCAAGTAATCTTCTGCTTCAGACAGCATCTGAACCTGCACCACAATCCACCAGCTTTCAAATACAAATTTCTTGAATTTCTATTTTATTGAAAATCACTAGCAGAGGAAAAAGGGGTTTAAGTAATTTTTCTCTTTGGATAATAATTCATGCTTACTAATCACTTAGAAGTACCTATGAGCAGAAGTAGCTGCCAAGGAAATTTTGAAACAGGAAATTTTAAATTTCATGTTGAGCCAGTGATGCAAAAGGCTGTGATTTACAAAGAGATGCATAAAATCAGTAATCATACCACCAAAAGATCTGTAGCAGAATTCTTTATTTTAAAGACTGCCTGTGGAATATTTTACCATTTTGTGTGTGCTTACCACTAAGAGCTCTTCTGAGCCAAAAAGCTGTATGCACCTGACATAGGGATTTCCCAGATTCCATACTCGTTCCCACATGTAATTGAGTATGTCAATATCTTTCCTTTATCTTCTTGTTTCAACTTCAGATTAACTTGGTAAAGTGAAGTTCTGGTAGGCTGGTGTCTAGCCAGTGCTGCGTTGAGATTCAGTATCTATGATGGAGCAGTGAGTCCCCATTAATGTGGAACCTTTCTAAAAAGAGGTGATAGATCCAGCCTGAGTTCTGTAATCAAACCTTTAAATAAAAATCAGCTGGCTGTATTTCAGAATGATTCTGATGCTACAGACTGCAAAGCAAATTCTGAGAATTAGTTTTTAAAAAATTGTACAGCTATTAATTAGCAACCTAGGTAGTATAATTACTTACCCAGATCAAACTTTTGTTGCTTGGATTTTGCTATTGAATTAGTCTGACAAGTGGCAAAAAATGTGTGGCTGCACTATTGCAAACCTGAAAGGGAAATTTTAAAAGTGACTGCACCAACAAATATGCCTTCCATGAAAGGGAAATAATCAATGGGACTTGATTTTCACTTATCAGTAGTTCAGGTCTGTGCTGTGGCATCTACTGAGTGCTGCCTCGCAGTATCTGTGAAAAGTGCTGAGGAAATGCATTAATCAGTAATTAGGAAACAAACATGAACACAGAAGACTCCAAAAGCAAAAGCAGTAACTTAATAATATCTCATGATATTAAGAAAAGGAAAAGACAGATATCAGAAGGTATGAAACTGTAGATAATCTTCTAGTGCCAGAAGAACATGCTTACTGATTTAACTAAGTCTTCACTAGCAAGATTTTCCTGTTTAGATAGGAAGCAGGGGAGTTTTGCTGCTAAGTAGATCTTGTGTTTACCTGGCTAAAGATTAAAAAAAAAACAACAAAAGCCAAACAAAAACCTAAACCAAAAAACCAAACCACCACAAAAAACCAGCACTTTTACAGCTCTGCCAGGTACTGAAAGCTGCCAAGGGACCTCTGTATCATGTCCTGTTCTAAACATTGGATGCACACACAGTCTGGCCCTGGAAGGAGCTGCAGGTCCTTCCTGAGCAGGACATGTTCCAGTGTTAGCTATGAGTTCAGACTTAATTCTGTGCTTAGCTGAAATGCAAATTATATTACTAAAGCTTTACAGTTGGACATTAAAGAATGTATAAGGTACTAATATATTAGAAGGCTGATTCTCCCCGTGAGGAAAGGTAAAGTCCGAATGGTCTGTCTTTGAAAAAAAAAAAAAAAAAATTTCTATTGAAAATGCAATAGTTTTCTTGCAAGAACCTGGCTTAAAGTATTCAAAGGCACTATTTCACAAATACAGTCTAACAAATAGTAACAAGAAGCCTACCTAGGACAGTATAAAATGTTCACCGTTGTCAGTGACATGCTGTAGATACATAACTGCTTTCTCCCAGACACATTCCATTTGAAACTCCAATGTAGCAACTTCTTCAATAAAGAACATTTTGTGCTGCAGAAAGTACTAAACAAGCAGCTACAAAAACCCTTTACACTCTGTCCTTTCCTGTTCACAGTATGTCCGTGTGCCTCCCTTAGTTGGCAGCTACTCCTCCCAGCAGCTGTAGAGTTTTTAACGGGGCAGTTCCGAGGACCCAGCAGGTTGGCTGTACTACAAATGCCGGCTTTTGGGGAAAATGGGCTCCCTCTGGTGAGTGCTTGAGTGGTTGTCAGCTGAACTACCTTCATGGTTTGGGTTGTTTTAGCTCAGATTTTGTTTTCAAATGGTACTCTCACGGTGCTTGAGCACTTGCATGTACTGACATAAAATGTGTTCCTAGCAACTGTCAACACTCATCATCTTGGTTTCCTGGAGTAGCAGAGGGCTTGCAATATAAATCTTGCAACTTCTCACAGCTGGGAGGGAAGGCTAGGAGACTGCTGCAAAGAGATGCCTATGGAAAATTAGGTAATACAATTGTGTCAGATAATTTTGGTGTGCTTCAGTTCCAACTCTGGCCTCTGTAGCTGGTTAATATTTCTTAAGTATTTTTCCTTTCATCCTGTGCTGAGTGACTTACTACCTTTGCTTTTTGCAGGTTGCTGGTGTGAATCAAAGAAGCATAAATATGCAGTCCTTCTGTGGCAAGTGTATTTATACACATGTAAACCCAGAACTTAAAGTTATCCATCTTGCTAGTAATCCACTTAGTAATCCACCTTGATTATTCAATTCAAACCTCTCCAGGCTGTGATGGTAGAGGTCTGTTGACACTGTACATCTAGTTCTACAAAAACTATCTCCTAAACAAGACTTGGACTAATTTTTAAAAAACTGAAAAGATCAATAAATTTATCATTGAGGCAAGGTTTCTAAATTGTGTGGTCATGCAACTTCCATCTAGAACTCAGTTAAACAGGCATCCTATCTTAATGGAACAGGTAAACTGGAGATAGCTGGGTAGAAATCGTCTTAGATCTTGCAGGTTGTTTGCAGTAGGAGTGAGGATCTCTAGTCCTTGATCTAGCTACAGAGAAAGTTTATTGAAATTCCTGGTCTTCTTTTTTTTAAGTTTTCAGTTCTGTGTGATAACCACTCTCTCATCCTTTCAGTAAATACCCTTCAAAGGGTGTTGTGAAGATAAAAAGGTGATGTTAAGGGGACAAAGCAAGAGGAAAGGGGACTATCAGCCTTGGGTTTTATTCAAACAGAAATAGGCCAGGCAAGAGAAATAGGTGTGACTGCTGAACTGCAGCTACGTAATTCTGAGCACACCTCAAGCCCAGGGAATAATGACTGGATCAAAAAAACCACCCACCTGCATTGTTCATCCTACCTTGGAGGTTTGTGAAGCTTAGCTGTCTCTTTTAAGTTGTTAGTTCTTGTGCCAGGCATGATCCCATGAGGGGCTGTTTCCTGCTCTCTCACAGCTCAGTGGCAGTCAAAGGTGTTCAGAATATTGAATATTAATTGTTCTAGGCAGAGAAATTGTAGATTTCATTGTGCCTAGTAGAGAAAGCAGACGTGTGTCAGTGAAAGTACTGCGAGTGTGGCAGTGTTAGAAACAGGATCAGATTGAATTTGGATTTGGAAGATGTACAGATATCTTTTTGTTATAATCTGCAACTTTAAATTGTGTTTAAATGGAACCTGATTGAAATTTTAATTAATCTTAATAAACTAATAAGAAAATAATGAATATGAAAATTAAAAATCACTTACTCCATTAAGAGAACTCAAAGAAAACAAATATCATAAAACAAAACAGCTGCAGCTATCAAGAAATTAAACCAAGCTAATTTCTCAAACCTCCCAACTGCCCGATGAGTGAGGTCTTTTTCGTTTTGTAGTTTATTTAACTAAATAAATGTTGAGTGTCATCTGTTGTACACTTAGTCACTGTATTTAATTGTAAAGATATAATGAAAATACAGAACATTTCCACTCGGCACATTTAAAAATTAAAACCTTGAACAATTTGTTTTTTTAAATTTGTTAATCAATATAAAATTTTGTATTCCTGTGTTTTGCTTATAGAGAGTTTTGGTCAGGTAACAGAATGGGTGTTTCTGAACAACATTAACATTGCTTCTAATTTCAGGGATTATGAATTTATTTTAAAATAAATGTATCATATTTTCCATTTTGGAAAAAGGTTTTATCCATCTTTAGTGTTGTTGAGGATCTAAATCCACTCTTAATTTTTGTCTGATCTTACCTGCTCATCACTGCTGATTCATCAGAACTACAAATGGGAAGATGTTATGTTTGAATTTAGTCTTCATTTAGCATTTTTATTAGTGCTTCTAACTTACTTCTGCTAAACAGCTAATGTAGAATTATTTCCTTATGCTGAATCACTGATCATCTCTTCTGTGACAATAAGTAATTAGCTTGTTAGAAGTAACTGCCCAGTTCCAAACCCAGCTACTTTCTCATTTGTATAATAAAACACTTTTATTCTGACCAGGACAAAGAACTTCACCCTTTGACACTACTGCAAAATACTGCTGCCTACTGAATAAAGCAATGTATAGATATGTATTACAAGACTGCAATAGCATTTTATATAGTGTAAAACCCATCTTCTAGAGAATATGTATGATATTCAGTCTTCTGGCCTTATTAAGAATATTCTGGGAGCTAAGTAATGCCAGTGAAGCATTTTTTTTTTTCACTTCTGTGTAACTGGGGTGAGCTTTTTAATTCTACAGTTACATGACTTGTCCTTGACTAGTCCATCACTTTGGTATCTAGCATTTCAGAATAAATCTTAGAGTAAAACAAGTTAGCAGTAGCTCCACTGACATAAAACCAGCACAAATGCAGAGGCTGGGCCAAATTGCCTAGGTCAAATCAGATCTCTGAACTTCTGGAGTGGGTCCAGCATTGTATAAAGCATTCCTTTTTTTTTTTTTTTTAATTTTATTTAATGACTTGTATATACTTAAATATTTAAAGTAACAGGACTTCTGTTCTTGGAAATTCAAGTGTAGGCTGGTCTCAGTACTGTACTGCTTCATGGTCTGGGCAACTCATTCTCAAACCAAGGGGCACAGAAGTCAGAATGAAGTCAAAAACTCATGTAATCAAACTGTTGACAAAGGAATTTGCGACAGGTCTGTAATATTAGTCTCATTCATTTATCTTTATATTAAATATGTAAATTTATTCATATAAAGGGTGATGAGACAGGTCTAGATTATGCTGTTAGCGATTTGAGAGAAGTGTCACTTCTATGTTTTACTCATGAAAACAATGTTATTTCAATGTCATTCAGACTTTGTTTGGGTCCACATATTGTCTGTCTGGAAGAGGCATCACAGAAGTACCGAGCACTCGTGTCAGCTAATCGTGTCCCTTCCCACTGGTTCCCATACGTTTGGTTTCTGCCTTCAGACGGGGGCAGGGAAGGAGTTACAGGCGCCTTAGAGCCCAGCCCAAGCAGCCACGTCGGGGAGATGAGTTAACCCCTTCCTAGGAGAAGCCACGATCCAGGGTCTCTCCCGCACTGCAGGTCTTCCGGGACGTGTGCCATCAGAATTCACCATTAATTTCATTGAAAAGCCATTTCCTTCAGACTGGGAAGTTTTCTTATCGTCCTTCACTGCAGTGCCACAGACACGATACATGGCACCATGTAGTTGAAAGAACGATGGGTGGCAAAATGTACGCATATGTATATGTATATGTATATGTATATGTATATGTATATGTATATGTATATGTATATGTATATGTATAAAGAATGTATTTCCTAGCACCCTGAAAAAAGGATAAGAGAAATAGGACGGTAGCCCACGGCTCTCCTTCCTCCTGAGCGCTCGCCGGACCCAGGGCCGAACCTGCACAAAGGGAAGCGCCGCAATCCCTGACCTATCCCGGGCGGGGGGCTGCTTGCTGCTGAGCCCGGTACCCCCGTGCAGATAAATGCACACGTCTCTCCAGCCCCTTTCACACTTCCCGCTTCACCTCGGCATCCAGGGGCTGCGGGAGGGCGGGCCGTGCCGAGGGGGAGCCGGCGGGAGCTCCGGGGACAGGGGCAGCAGCGGGGTCCGGGCCTGGCCCAGCCTGCCGGCCGGGCACTTCACCTGGGGGGAGACCTCGCTCGTGTCCGCCGGGAGGCGAAAGCGCTCTTACCTGGGAATGGGAGTCGCGCACGTCCCGCTGCCCCCGCCGGACTCCCTTCAGTCCTAAAATGCGGGGACACCGTTGCTTAACACCCCCCCAGGCAGGCGCGCACAGATGCAGGCAGCTCGCTGTGCGAGGCCGTGCTGTCCCACAGCCAAGTGCCCGTCCCCGAGCCCGCGGCGACGGGACGCGATTCCAGCCAAGCCGCTCCGCTTCGGATGCTGAGGGCAGTTGAGAGCCTCAAGCTTTCCTCGGGTCTGTGTGCATTTGCTGGAAAGCACCTTGCAGATTAAAGTGAGACAAGCGAAGCAGTAACGTTCTAGATGCTGGGGACAATTATTTTGCTGCAAAGTAATTAATGGTTTTTCCATAGTTTCTGAAAGGGATATTTTTCATTTTGGGGGGTTTGATTTTTTTCCATTCAATAGTGGGTCCTTCCTGACCAGGGCCTTTGCAATAAACTCACTTTCCTAACGCAAAGTCCCAAAAAGTCTTCATTCGGGGAGATTTCTTGTACCATGCAGCGCTGTCAGGCTCGGCTGCTTTCATTTAGTGGTTTTGAATCGTTCTAAAGAGGCATAGTGTGCTGCCTTTAAATACACGCCTTTTTAAAAAAGGCTCTTGTCTTGGGAAACTTCTCGATTTGCAGGAAACCCTCCGGATGTTTGCTGCTTTTCATGTGGCATTTGTGGTCGGCTCTGATAACGCTGGGAGCACCACTTCCAACACCGCATTCTGTAATGGACCTGAAATAGAAACACATCTCTCGCCGGAGGATCCCCACTCCGCGCCCCCGCGCTGCGTACCGGCGGGTTTAAAAGGTCAATAAATCAGAAGGATGAACTCTCGGTGGCATTGTTAGGTTGGGAAAGTTAACGAATGACCCCAGGAGTCGTGCGACCACGAAGGTTTCAGGAGTGTCGGAAGAAGCTCCCTATTAAACGCTGCGGGGAAGTGAAGTCTAAGCATGGGGCCGACTGAGCCGAGAAGCAGCGCAGGGCTGTGTGTTTTAGAGGTACAATTCGAAAATACCCAAACAGTCAAAACAAAACGCTAGAAAAGAAGAGAGATAATCTGTCTATAACGCCAGGGGCACTTAAAGGGTCACAAACTGCCAACATTTTCTGTACAAACCAGGGAGCTTTTACTTTCTCGGCTTAGATTCAAAACACACCTTTCTTTCTTTGATCCCAGATCAATGAGCTGTAGAAACGGTTTCAACAAATCTCCCAAACAAAGTCAACTGTAGTTGCTTAGTTTATTACCTCATGTTCATTATACAGAAAAACATTTTCCTTTCTCCTGAAAGTGACAGCCCTAAAAATTGCTGCAAGCTTTATGTGCAAGCAGTGCCTCTACTCGCTGAACTTTTTGAGTAAAAGCTCCTGCGGGATTTTTTCGCTTTCCTCAATTCTGCTAATTAGAGCAAAAGGGAAAAATTGGCTGTTTAACACGATCAACTGGTTAAAAAAGGTAATGCTCTCTCCTACGGTTTAAACTCCTAGTTGGTTAGTCTTGTGCGAGTCAGTAATGCGGCGTGAGTTGGGAGCTGCTCTGGGAAGCAATGGAAACGGACCGGCTCCCTTACAGCAGTGCGTTGCTGCCTATTGGGGTTTTGTTTTGCTTGGAAGTCATGATGCCTATTCCCTCAGCTCTGTATATAATACACACTCTTTCCTCACGCATGAGTTTTCTTTCAACACGATTCTGACACTGTTTAATTCAGAATTTTTGTCTGGGTATCGGCCGTGCGTCCGTGCGTGACCTGTCTCGGGGCGGCTGGCCTGGGATTGAGTCCCGGCACGTCGGGTGGGGAAATGTCACAACCTCAGCCATAAAACTAAAGCCATCAGTACACCAGCTTTACCCAGGTATGCCCTAAGGTAGTGTCCCAAAGGCGCTGGACTAAAAACGATGGGAAAAGCACTTTATTCCTGACGAGCTTTGCTGGTTATAGCCAATTCTGGGCTGACGGTCGGCTTTTGCAAGCGCAGTGTCACCGTTAATTTATTTTACAATCAATTCTAAGTGCATAATACTTTTGCAAGAATGGTGCTATTATATACTAGCTTGAGATTAATTTAAATACGCATGTATGTAGGATCAATGTTGTTCACCTCCGCTGCTTTTTAGAGCATGTAATATAAGGAGACTAAAAGCGGGGTTGTTTGAATTGTTTGAATCGCTGCCTCTATGCTGGACTAGCGCGAGTGTTTGAATGGAGGAAAAGAAAATTTAACTTTTTGGTTTGGTTTAGGCAGATATCAGTCTTTTGATAATAGTTTCGACTCCTTGCAGCAGGGATAAATATGCCATACTATTATGCTGGAAACATATTGCTGGTTTATAATCTCTAAAAAGCAGTGGGAAGAGAAAAGCTAAATATAAAAATGACTGGAAAATTATCTTCACCTGTGTTAGTCCTCTGCAGCTCCGCTACTGAGATCTTCTTTTTAAAGCATCTGTCCGTCAAGTGTAAAGGAGCAAGCTTTACGTTGTGCGAAACAGGAAATTCAATGTTAGAGTACGTTAATGGTTATTCTGACTTCATTCATTTAATTTCAGCGAGAATTCTTACAATATTGGTTTATTTGATCAAAGTGGCTACCCAAACAAAGGTGTCCTTAACAAAACAAACCCCTTTGATCTTCGGCTTAAAGCTGAGCGGTTTCTCAAATAAGCATTGATGCATTTAATAGCACCACATAACAATGCAAATATTAACCAAAGTCCATGAAAACTCCGTATTCTACATTTGTTTGTATGCCAAAGGAGAACATAAATGGTGCTGAGATAAAATTCTGTTTATTCTGAAGTGATGGACATTTTTCAAATATCTGTTTGTAATTACAGTTTATTATTTTGGGCAAATCAGAGAAATCCTGATAATGTAATGTCACGAGCAATAAGTACTGCAAAGTTCAACTTATTAATAATAACTACAAGACATTGAATAGCTTTATTAGGAAGTATAAAAAAATGAGAGAGGATATGAATCATAGGGTTTACTCTGGGTGCAGTGTCCTACTGTCCAGGGAGATGAGCTCTTTCACGGGCTTACGAGGGGAAATATGCTCAGGTAGCGTTTCAGAGTAACAAGCTGAAGCGTGAGGCAGAGATGAGGCATAATCAAGCTACACCCCAAATCTGCGTGCAGAAGAAGCCGCTTGTGCCTGCCAGAGTGTTACAGGGTATCTCGGCACAACTGTAAATACTCTGTCCCTTTCTCCTCTTTCGTATCTGCTCCGCTCAGGGATGTCCCTTAGCGCACGGCCTCGTGGGCCGATCTGCGCTGCCCTTGCGGAGGGCAGGGATGAGGCCGGCGGCGCTCCCGAAGGCGCTGCCGGTGCCCCGAGGCACAGCCGGAACGGGTCCCGCGGGGGCGGGGCAGCGCTGGCCGCGGCGGAGCTCGCGATGCGCTCAGGTGCCGGGCCCCGCCGGGCAGCGCCGGGAGGAGCCGCGGGGGCCGCCCCGCGGGGCAGCGCCGCGGGAGCCACGGCCGCCGTCCGGCGGCGCGCCCGCCCCCGCCGCCCCATTGGCCGCGCCGCGGCTCAAATAGGGCCGGGCCGGGCGCGGGCTCCGGCAGCAGCGAGCGGGCTCTGAGTGCCGAGTGTGTGCCGTGGGCCGGCCGCAGCTGCCGGCTTTGGCGGCAGTCGGCAGCGCGTCCCGTCCCGTCCCGTCCGGTCCCGGCGCGAGATGAGCAGCCCCGATGCGGGCTACGCCAGCAGCGACGACCAGGTGCAGGGGCGGTGCTCGCTGCCCATCATGATGCCGGCCATGTGCCCGTGGGCGGCAGAGGCGCTGAGTCCGCTGGGCGAGGCGAAGGCGAAGGGCGGCGCGGCGGCGTCGGGGCCGTCGGGCGGCCGGAGCAAGGGCGAGGCGCGGATCCGGCGTCCCATGAACGCCTTCATGGTGTGGGCGAAGGACGAGCGCAAGCGGCTGGCGCAGCAAAACCCGGACCTGCACAACGCCGAGCTCAGCAAGATGCTGGGTGAGCGCGGGCGCGGGGTCCCGTGGGGCGGATCCAGGAGAGCGAGGAGCCCGGGGAAGCTCAGGGTCGGGGCTGTGGGCGGCGAGCGGGGGGATCCGTGGGCTGTCGGGCCGGGGTCCCGGCGAGGCGGTCACGTCCGAGGGCGAGCGAGGATCGCGCACGGCCGGGCGGGGCTGGCGGTGCGGGCTGCGGGCGTTGTCGGTGTCGCCGGGAGCGGGCGGGGGTGCCGCCGGGTGAGCGGGCGGTCTGACGGTGTCGGTGGGTGCAGGTAAATCGTGGAAGGCGCTGTCGCTGGCGGAGAAGCGTCCGTTCGTGGAGGAGGCGGAGCGGCTGCGGGTGCAGCACATGCAGGACCACCCGAACTACAAGTACCGGCCGCGGCGGCGGAAGCAGGTGAAGCGCCTGAAGCGGGTGGAGAGCGGCTTCCTGCAGCACGGCCTGGCCGAGGCGGCGGCGGCGGGGCCCGGTCTGGGCAGCGAGGTGTCCGGCGGCGTCGGCGGCAGGATGTGCGTGGAGGGCCTGGGACTGGCATACGGCGAGCAGGGCTACGCGGCGGCGGCGGGCGCGGGCCACTACCGGGACTGTCCGCCGCTGGGCGCCGCGTTCGACGGCTACGGCCTGCCGACACCGGACCCGTCGCCGCTGGACGCGGCGGAGAGCGAGGCGTCCTTCTTCGCGGCGGGGCTGCAGGAGGAGTGCGCGCTGGTGCCCTACGGCTACGGCCCGCACCCGGCGGCCGCCGAGTACCCGGCGGCGGCGGCGGCGGCGTCCGAGAGCCCGTCGGGCGGGTCGCTGCGGCGGCACCTGCCGCCCGGAGAGGCGCTGGGCGCGGGCGGGTCGCTGCAGGGGCTGCTGGGCTGCCCGGCGCCGCTGCACGCCTACTACGGGCAGTGCCAGCCGCCGGGAGCGGGGCGCGGCCCGCTGCCGCCGCCGCCGGGGGCCGCGGGGCAGCCGTCGCCGCCGCCGGAGTCGGCGCCGTGCCGGGAGCAGCTGGAGCAGCTGCGGCCGGAGGAGCTGCTGGGCGAGGTGGACCGCACGGAGTTCGAGCAGTACCTGCGCTTCGCCTGCAAGCCCGAGCTGGGGCTGCCCTACGGCGGCCACGACGCGGGCGCGCTGTCGGCGCCCGAGGTGGCGGCTCCCATCTCGTCGGCCGTGTCGGACGCCAGCAGCGCCGTCTACTACTGCGGCTACCCCGACTTGTGAGGGGCTCGCTGGGGCTCGGCACGGACACTGGCATGGAGGCGCCCAGCCCCGCTCCTATTTATGTAATTTATTTGAATCTTGAGAACTGACAGGGTATCTGTGACCTACTCGAGGTTTAAAAGGTGATGTGACAGCATCTCGCTGTCTAGGTGGTGCAGGTTTTACCATCACTGTCCGACAGTTACATCTAAAATTGTTGCTGTGGTGGAATGATGATACTAGGGGCACACAGAGATTATAATTTCTGTGATCTTGTTAGAGATCCACATGCTTTTGTATGTTTTACAAAGTGCTATGTTTTATATGATGGATTTGTACAGAATGATTTTGCACTTTTACAATAAAGGGAAAATAATAAAACTGGTCTCTGGTAACTCTTCCAAGAGGTCTTATCGTCCTTTGTAATGGATTGTTACTGCCTTTCAAACTACTTTTGTGTGTGTCCCGTGCACTAAGCATTAGGTCCTCTCACACTTTCTCTAGACAGTCTTGCTATGTTTCTCCTGCTTCAGTTACAGACAAAAATTTCAAACCTTCTGTAACTGCCTACTCCTGGTTCTTGCTTTATTTATTTATTTTTTTTACACTTCATTGGTGTTTTCTTATAGTGCCAATTAATATGACTGAATTAAAAAAAAAAAGACAAAAAAGACTAATTTTTAACACCAGCTGCTAAAAGCCTCTATGAACCTGCCTGTTGTGGTAGGTTAGGGATTTCCGTTTTTAATGGAAGCAGGGACTCATTGATGGGACGGCTGGGTAAGTGCTGGTTTAAGCTCCTCCTGGGACAAATTGTCTTTCGTGTCGCCGTAGCTGCCTTGCTGCCCCGGGGCGGGGGGTGGCGGTGTATCCGATCTCCGCTGCGCAGATCAAGAGCTGTAAATCTGGATTCAAAGTAAGTGAAAAATTACGACACGAGCCTCCAAAGGGGGAGGCCGACCTGGAGCAGCCCACTCGGCACTCTGCCACAGCAGCACCTTCATCCGTACCTCCCAGAATCTTACCTTTCCTCGCCTAGGGACATCCATTGGTCGTAGTCATCGCGTCTAGAGCTAGAAATATCTCCGTGCTTGGGAAATGGGCACCCTGTAATTAAACTTGGGTGGAAAAAAAAAAAGACCTTTTAATTTAGTTGTTAGTACCGAGTCCAGCTGTGGGATGGGACTGATAAATTAATTATGTCTATTGCTTTAATTGGGGGGAGGAGGCAACAGTCATCTCCGTCGTTTGCTTCCTAAGATAAAGCTGTGGAGCTTAGCACCGGGGAGGAGGGGGCGGGGGCTGAAGTGGCAGACTTGCCCACTGATCAGCCTATCTTCCACGAGGACGGGAAATTAAATTGGGTCAGTTTTCAAATTGCAATTAAAGAGACTTATGTTTGTACCCGTGAAAGATAAAATAGATGCAAACTGCCTCAATCAATGAGATTTGAGAGCAGCCTCCTCGGCAAAAATCGACTTAGTAATTGTGTGCTATTACTGAGTCTTGAATCAAAAGGCATTCAGACCCTTAATATTTAGTAAAATAGTCTACTCTCTAGTTTCTCAGTCTTCCCATTTTACTTTTCAAACAGTCTTAAATTCTAAGAAATATAACTAAAATATCCATCCTGTCACTCTCTTCACCCTTCTCCCAACTGTACGTGAGAAAAATTATGTAATTCTGAAATAGGTGATACTTCAGAACAAGGACATAGCATGTTTTCTTGATGCTTTAATTGGAAAAAAATTTACATATTTAAAACATAGGTACATAAACCCAGGAAACAAATGTGCGTGAGAGATGGTTTCTTGTTTGGTTGAGTTTTCCTTTTATAATGGTATTTAAACCTACAGGATTAAAATAATTTTGTCCTTTTCACACACGTTCACAGTTTTCTGCGGGAAAATCACTTTGGCTGGTTTGAGAAATAAATCACAATAAGCTTTTCATAACTTTAGTCACCATTTCTTTTAATTTGTATTTTAGGTGCAGGTTTTGCTCCCCTTTTCTGTCTTTCACCCAAACTTGTCAGACAGCTGAAACCTGAAGCAGACTTGGAACTGTTAGTGGCTCATACTGAAGGTTGACAACTTTCTTTTCTTTTCCTTTCTTTTCTTTTCTGGAAGGGAATGACACAAAGTTGAAACAAATACACCGGTTTTGGTAAGAGTGTTTGCCCACACAACAGTCCAACACACGACAGGAGTGTGTCGAACTGTGTGCAGTGAAGATGTGGCAGATCTTCCAGCAACCCTTTTCACAGAGCTTTTGCAGATTTAGATCTAAGAAGCATTATTTCCCTGTATGTAGCCAGATGTGTAGCTCTTTTTTTAGCCCTTCCTGATGAGAAGAACGGTCTGAAACTTCTTTAAAATGTCTGAAACGTGGCAGATTTATGCACTGCCAATATGCACGAAGCAAAATATTCTGAATCTCCGTCCAAACCCTATTTTCCTCAAAGCATCTTGACTTTCTGATTTTACATGGCAGACACCCAAATTTGTCCTGTAGCCCTTTCGAAACATTAAACCTTCCTCACGCCCCATGAGCGCCTATGACAATAGACACATTAAAAGAAAAACCCCGAAGTGATTAGTATTTTTTTCTCGAGAGCTTCCCGCATCAAGGTTCTCGCTGTCAGGCGGTGAAAGCTGTTGCTGCGTGCCCGGGGGGACTGTGGAGAAAGCTTCAAGTGTGTGACAGAGACCGAGGTGGCTCTTGGCAGCGCTCTTCAGGCAGAGTCGGGGTCTGTCACTGCCACTCTGCTCCCGGCATTGCACGCAGAGCAGTTCGCTCCCTGGAAACCGCGCACCTGGTTCACTGCAAAAAACTAAACCACAAAGACAGGGTGGCATCTGCAAAGCCTCTCTAACCTTACCCAAACTCTTTCTCCAGTAAACAACGGCATTACCTGGGCAGCTCCTTCCAGCCCCTTCCTACAGCAATGGTGAGTGCTCTCTGAAGTTCACAGGGATCAGTTATGCCCCAAAGGCCAAAAGGTATTCAGCTCTTTGTCTTTTGCTTGGTTTTGGGGTTTTCCTGTCCCTCTCTTATCAATTCGCAATAAATTCCTAGTAACATTTCCATTTTTCTTAACACAGTCATGTCCCTTATGTTGGTGTCACATTGCAGCTGGAAGAGTTTGGTTGGTTGTTTTATTTCTGAGTGGGTTGGTTGGTTTGTTTGTATGGGTTTTTTGGTGGTATTTGTTTGTTTTGGTTGGGGTTTTGTGGTTTTATAAATTTTTTTTATTTTGATGTTTTGTGTGTGTGTTTGTGTTTGTGTCTATGTGTGCTTTCTGTCTTGCTGAAATATATGGATAGACAAGCAAGTGGGCCTAATATGCAGAAAAGGGGACTTCAGGCCAAGGTACTAAATTAAAGTCAGCTCAAGGTTCGTCCGTGCAGGACAGGCGGCAGGAAAGCCAGGAGGTCAAAATAACAACACACTTGTTAAAGCAGAGGAGCTGGAAATGTCAAGAAACAGTGGTTTTGTGCTCTAAAAAAACCCCCCCAAAACACCCCCTCCCAAAAAAAAAAATCCCAAGCCAACCCCCCAAAATAACAAATCACAAAAAAAAAAAAAAAAAAACCAAAAAAACCCAACAACAACAAAAAACCAACCTCCATATTAACATAGCAGATTTCTGCCCATTTCTGTAGCTGTGTGCTTTTCCAGCTACAAAGATGGTAATCCCTAGAAGACATTAGCAACAATACTGCTGACGAATTTCTCCTTTTACAAAAATTTAGTTTTCTTTTGTGGCAACCCTATTCTTGTGTTGTAATAAATCCTGTCCCAGCCGCTCCTGAGAAGGACCACAGAAGCCCCTGACAAGTGTTGGGATGCCAGGACGGGATGAGAAGCCAATACCCCGGGCACAGCTGGCGTGGGCGGCAGGGACAGGCCATTCGCAGCCTTGTGACAAGCGACATTAGCGTGCATCAGGTGGCTGACTGCACTTAGCTCTGCACCGAGGGATGAGCGGGACTGACAGAACTGTGAAACCCAGTAATTACACACCCACATTTGCTTAACGTTAAACAGTCAAGTAATGTGTTGACTAATTAAATGCTTGCGAGATCAGAGTTCAGTCGCCCTCTTCAGATTTCCGTCTACAAAAATAGGAATTTCTTTCACCTTCTCTGTGTTTGGACAGAGGCTCTTAAACACAGTAGCTGCCTGTGCGTCTAAGAGAGTGCGTTGATCATGCAAGGCTTTCTCTCAGATTGCTATATTTTATATTTTAAGTGTATGTTTTTACCTGAATTATTTACTCAGAAGGTCTGTCACATACATAAAGAGACTACACCTAAGATATGAATCTTGTCTCAGATCAAATGCTAAATAAATCCCTTTGTTCCTGATGACATCTGACTTCTCTCTGCTTTGGTTCCTGCAAAACTTATCCAAGGTTTTGTCCGTTGCTCTCGGAAAAAACCGTCAAAGTCCACACCTTCTAAAGAAAAGAAAAAAAATCATTGTACTTTCTGCACTGTAAAATGACAAGTTATGAACGCATTTGCAGAGAAAGGGGTAGGTTATTTGTTTCCCTTTCTTACTTCGAGTGTTGCAAAGCCACCCGAACGTCGCTGCTGCTAACACTAACCCACAATCTGTTCCTGTTCTGGATTACAGGGTCCTATAGGTGCTTGTGGGGCCCCAAGGCTGAAGATCGGGTGGCATTACATGCTTGTATTTATCATTATATATATTATATAACATTACATTACATTACATTACATTACATTACATTACATTACATTACATTATATTGTATTGTATTGTATTGTATTGTATTGTATTGTATTGTATTGTATTATGTCGTATTCTGGAACTAGTTTCAAAGCCTCCTTTTTAAACAAAATTTTTGGTTTTTAATTTTTTTTTTTTGTTTTTTTCCCTCCTAATGTGTGCTGCTGAATCTCTGGTTTTGCTGCTCGGAAGTCGTTCCCGCTCAGGGAAGCTGCTGATGGTGATGGATCGGTGGATCTGCTTTAGGGGACAAGCCCATGCCATCAAGTTGTTACCTGGTATGACTGAACGAATTGCGTGGTGCGATCCTTATCACCGCATGATCCCGCTGGCCGGCCGGTCAGCTGTGACACGGTTGACCTGGTCAGGTGTGAATTGCCCCATTTCATGTCTGCTGAAGAAAACCTACGGCGTACTCGGGAGGTCGGGTGTCTCCTGCCCCAATATTCGGCGCTCGTCCCCAGCGTGCACCGAGCAGGGACAGCGGGTACCAGTTACCAGGCTGACCGGGCTGGTACGGGAGGCTCAGCCCGTTGGGTGGAGCATCCAACCCGCCGCCCCTAGCCCTCGCCCGGCAGCCTCTGGGGCGGGAAGTTCCGCGGTGGTCCCTCTGTAGCGCTGCGGAGCAGCGAGAAAGGACAGTGCAGTGGGGTGCACTGGGGTGAAACAAGGGGACGGGAACAGCAGAGCGGCTCCAGGCTCAAAGACAGCCCGCTAAAAGCAATGCAGACTTGTAAGACAGGTCCAGTTGTCCCTGTCCTTGAGGATGTCAATATTTTCTCAAAAAGAACTACTCCAAGTTAACAAGCTACCTAGTTTTTATCCTAGAGAAATTTAAAGTATGAGTCCAAGGAATACAAGTGATCCTCCTTCATATTGTGTGTCTGTGTGCGTGCTAAAAAACAGAGCAGGGAAGCTAATCTGTGTTGGGATAGGACACAGGAAAATAGTTTTAAACTAAGAGAGGATCCTTTCAGATATGCGAGAAGGAAGCAGGGTTACAACGAGGATGGTAAAACACTGGAACAGGTTGCCCACAGAGGTTGTGGACGCCCCGTCCTTGGAAGTGTTCAAGGCCAGGTTGGATGGGGCTTTGAGCAACCTGGTCTAGTGGAAGGCACTCCTGCCCATGGGAAGGGGCTGGAATTAGATAATTTTTAAAGTCTCTTCCAACCCAAACAAGTCTATGATTACTTCCTGCAGTTTAAAGGGTTTATATATAAATACATTCGGCTATCTTCTGTCCAAAAGCAATTATTTCAAGCTTGGTCTGACATCATTACCAATGGATTATTTCCCAGGTACGTATTTCTGCCCCACGAACCTTTCCCAGCCTGCAGGCATTTAAATTCCCTTTTCTGGGTTTCAGACTTATGTGGAAGATAAAGGACTCTAAGTAACTCGTGCTAGTGTGTCTCTTTGTGAAAAACTAACACAGAATTTTATACTCTCGACTTCAAGCAAAACAGGAACACAGGGGTATCAGGAAAGAAATTGTACAGTGATTTAAATATTTCCGATATCCATCGCCAGAGAGAAGAGTGGGGTTCCCCGACGGCAGGAATCAGTCGAGAGTGCTCCTGCTCCCACTCCCCATCCAGGATTTACCGTCATGCCAGGAGGGAGCCCGGCCGCCCCACATACCTGGTGGAGACAGGCCGTCATGGAAAAGCGCGCCTTATTGGAGGGAGAGAAAAGGGCGTTAATGACCGGTAAACTTTATTAATCGCCTGTAACTTCACGCCTTTTCTATTCAGATAAGATGCGATCTCATGTATCAAGGCACAGATGTGCCCTTCAACTTGTTCAGTTATACTGGAGCACAAGAAAAAGCGCCAAGTAACACGTCCCAGGTCGTGCCTAGGTTTGCAAGTCGCTCGACTGCTCGTTTATGGACAAACTTTCTCTGCATTTATGCTCTATGAAATATGCCCTGCTAACACATCTTCCGAGGTACGCTTTGAAAAATAGGGTTGTTAGTACTATGGAAAATACGATCGAATATTAGAAAACCGAAATGGGAAGAATTATTCCAGTTTATGAGAACGTCCCATTTATCAAGACTGCTCTCAATACGATGGCAGTAGGATAGCTGTGAAAATAATTTAAACCGCCTCGAATCCATCACATATTCTTAGGAAAAACAAACAGTATTGTCTTTACAACTTCTCTATACATTCCGATAAAATGAGGGTCCCTTAATTTTGAATACCTCGTGATTAAATGAAATCAGCTTGCCAAGGAGGCAAAGCACAGACAGCCGACAGCAAGGGGATCCTGCGAGGCAGTGACAGTGACCGCAGACGGGAAAAAAATCTGTCTCGGTTCGCGGAACTTGCCTCGCCATAGCTGAAAGCGTGCATGCACTGAAGCATTCCCGCACCGCTCCCTCGGAGCAGTTGGTTACGGTGAAGGGGACAGAGCAGGAGCAGCCGGAGCGGCTGGGGTAGCGCTACCAGGGTACGAAGCTGAAGTGTGAGGCACAGGTGATCACTTGTCTTATTGTTCCCAAGCTACGTCCCACATCTACGTGCAGGAGAAACCGCTTGTGCCTGTCAGTGTTACAGGGTATCTCGGCACAACAATACTCTAATAAATACTCTGTCCCTTTCCCCTCTTTCTTATCTGCTCCGCTCAGGGATGTCCCTTAGCGCACGGCCTCGTGGGCCGATCTGCGCTGCCCTTGCGGAGGGCAGGGATGAGGCCGGCGGCGCTCCCGAAGGCGCTGCCGGTGCCCCGAGGCACAGCCGGAACGGGTCCCGCGGGGGCGGGGCAGCGCTGGCCGCGGCGGAGCCCGCGATGGGCTCAGGTGCCGGGCCCCGCCGGGCAGCGCCGGGAGGAGCCGCGGGGGCCGCCCCGCGGGGCAGCGCCGCGGGAGCCACGGCCGCCGTCCGGCGGCGCGCCCGCCCCCGCCGCCCCATTGGCCGCGCCGCGGCTCAAATAGGGCCGGGCCGGGCGCGGGCTCCGGCAGCAGCGAGCGGGCTCTGAGTGCTGAGTGTGTGCCGTGGGCCGGCCGCAGCTGCCGGCTTTGGCGGCAGTCGGCAGCGCGTCCCGTCCCATCCCGTCCGGTCCCGGCGCGAGATGAGCAGCCCCGATGCGGGCTACGCCAGCAGCGACGACCAGGTGCAGGGGCGGTGCTCGCTGCCCATCATGATGCCGGCCATGTGCCCGTGGGCGGCAGAGGCGCTGAGTCCGCTGGGCGAGGCGAAGGCGAAGGGCGGTGCGGCGGCGTCGGGGCCGTCGGGCGGCCGGAGCAAGGGCGAGGCGCGGATCCGGCGTCCCATGAACGCCTTCATGGTGTGGGCGAAGGACGAGCGCAAGCGGCTGGCGCAGCAAAACCCGGACCTGCACAACGCCGAGCTCAGCAAGATGCTGGGTGAGCGCGGGCGGGCGCGGGGTCCCGTGGGGCGGATCCAGGAGAGCGAGGAGCCCGGGGAAGCTCAGGGTCGGGGCTGTGGGCGGCGAGCGGGGGGATCCGTGGGCTGTCGGGCCGGGGTCCCGGCGTGGCGGTCACGTCCGAGGGCGAGCGAGGATCGCGCACGGCCGGGCGGGGCTGGCGGTGCGGGTGGGGGCGGTGTCGGTGTCGCCGGGAGCGGGCGGGGGTGCCGCCGGGTGAGCGGGCGGTCTGACGGTGTCGGTGGGTGCAGGTAAATCGTGGAAGGCGCTGTCGCTGGCGGAGAAGCGTCCGTTCGTGGAGGAGGCGGAGCGGCTGCGGGTGCAGCACATGCAGGACCACCCGAACTACAAGTACCGGCCGCGGCGGCGGAAGCAGGTGAAGCGCCTGAAGCGGGTGGAGAGCGGCTTCCTGCAGCACGGCCTGGCCGAGGCGGCGGCGGCGGCGGCGGGGCCCGGTCTGGGCAGCGAGGTGTCCGGCGGCGTCGGCGGCAGGATGTGCGTGGAGGGCCTGGGACTGGCGTACGGCGAGCAGGGCTACGCGGCGGCGGCGGGCGCGGGCCACTACCGGGACTGTCCGCCGCTGGGCGCCGCGTTCGACGGCTACGGCCTGCCGACACCGGACCCGTCGCCGCTGGACGCGGCGGAGAGCGAGGCGTCCTTCTTCGCGGCGGGGCTGCAGGAGGAGTGCGCGCTGGTGCCCTACGGCTACGGCCCGCACCCGGCGGCCGCCGAGTACCCGGCGGCGGCGGCGGCGGCGTCCGAGAGCCCGTCGGGCGGGTCGCTGCGGCGGCACCTGCCGCCCGGAGAGGCGCTGGGCGCGGGCGGGTCGCTGCAGGGGCTGCTGGGCTGCCCGGCGCCGCTGCACGCCTACTACGGGCAGTGCCAGCCGCCGGGAGCGGGGCGCGGCCCGCTGCCGCCGCCGCCGGGGGCCGCGGGGCAGCCGTCGCCGCCGCCGGAGTCGGCGCCGTGCCGGGAGCAGCTGGAGCAGCTGCGGCCGGAGGAGCTGCTGGGCGAGGTGGACCGCACGGAGTTCGAACAGTACCTGCGCTTCGCCTGCAAACCCGAGCTGGGGCTGCCCTACGGCGGCCACGACGCGGCCGCGCTGTCGGCGCCTGAGGTGGCGGCTCCCATCTCGTCGGCCGTGTCGGACGCCAGCAGCGCCGTCTACTACTGCGGCTACCCCGACTTGTGAGGGGCTCGCTGGGGCTCGGCATGGACACTGGCATGGAGGCGCCCGGCCCCCCTCCTATTTATGTAATTTATTTGAATCTTCTTGGGACAGTTGTACGAACTAAGTCTGGGCGGACATAAGCTGCCATCCTGATTATCCTGCAGGCTAATCGAACTGGTTTTCAGCTGGTGTTAATGGAATGTTTACATCTTTTTTTTCCCCTTTCGTTCATGCGCGTCATTATCCATATTTTTTGCAAAATCAGCAGTCTTGCGTGTTTGCCCAGAACATGTGTCTAGTTGTGTTTTTAACTATATCTGTTTTTTCATTTCTGGAAAATAAGTGAATGTACAGTTGTTTCTGTCATTCTTCTTGGTCAGGTGGCCCTTGCAAGAGAGTAATTTGAAGTTAAATCTGTAATGCCTTAAGGCCATGCTTTCCATAGGCAGATAGGATGTGACTCTTTCACCATGACAATGTCTCTAAAATAGTCTCCAGGACCTAAGATGTTTTGTCCCAGGTGTGGCTGTATTCTTATCACATAGTTTAATGGTCAGATCTCTGCTGCTCGTCTGTCTCTTGGAGTCAGAACATGTGGTTGGACTTGTGTGCATTTTATAGTTTTTTTCCTTCTGATTTGTGTGCCAACTGAATTTGCATTAATGCATTGGGAAAAAAGCTCCAGTCTGCAACAAAGGAAGCTAGGTAAATTTCAGACGCTAATTTTATAGAGTTCCTGGAATTACATTGGTTTTGGAAAGTTGCAGATGAGAAGGCGACTTTGCTGTACATAGTGATTTTTGTTTGAACCAGAGGATTCACATACAGGATGAAAGCTTCATGTAGAAGTTACATGACTTCTGCCACCTACCTTCAAGTCTGTTCATGTCATTTAGTGCCATGGGGTTCATGCTTAGTTTGTACCAATGAGGAGAAAAAACAGTGCAGCTCAAGTGCTCATTTTGTCTACTGTCAAGTGTCACCTGACCATTAAAATGTTTTTTTTTAGCATCTTCACCTGTGCTCTGTTGTGACATTTCTGCCATTGCAGTGGTACAACTATATCATAACTCTTCTGATGTTCAGAAGGTGATGGCTAGAGTCAGCTTACAATAATTGTGGTGGAGGTTTTCAGATATTTTAATTTGCCAATGACGGTTCAAAAATGATAGGCAATAAAAAGATTTTTGGGTAAGTTTATCCTACTTAGTTTATTATCCTACATATTTGACTACTAAGTTGTGGGTGGAGAAATTCTGCAAAAATTTATACTTATAAATTGCACAAATTTTTATAAAAATTTTATTAGTGAGCATTTTAAAACCCATTATTGACACAGAGTGAGTTGTATTTTCAAACAAATCTAGTCAAAATATGGGATCAGACAATGTTTTATTTATTAATTCTGAAAATTTGATTTTATTTGCCACTGTTTTAAAAGCATAGTCGCTTCAATTTAATATTTTTTGTCTAGATAGAAATAATTGATATGTTATAATTTTAGACTAGGGAGAGGGCTAACAACAGTGAAAACTCTACTTGAACAATTTGATTGTTCCAGTTGTCTCCTAGATGACCAGCCCTGCTGGTCACCATCATGGCAATCATACTCCTGCAGTTATGGGCTACTAAAACTGTAGCAGGGATTCTTTCTCATACTATTGTAGAAATATTCTAAACCCCCTCAGAATAATAGCACAGACATATTAGGTATTTTGAATAGATGTTTAGGTATATTAAAATGATACTAATTTTATTTTATTGCTTTTTTGTATATTTATTCACTGCATACATCATAAGACATTTTTTATTATAGTACTGTAGTATAGCCTCAGTAAATAGCTGAATTCTGTTATAAATTGAAATTTAAGAAAGCCTCCAGTAAAAGAAAATGAAGGAAGGGAAGTAAGCTTAATTAAAGAAGTTCCAAAGTAAGCTTAAACAAATTCCAGGATTAAGGTTACCAGTGCAGCTCTAATTAACCTCTAGAGAATACCATTATAATATCAGTATTAATTGTAAATGATACACACATTTTTCTATGGAATTCCAATGCAGTTAATCCTTATCTTAAGCAGAAGCCATACAGGAAGTTTGAAACCAAAATGCTCCCTAATTATAGCACTGGCAGCACTTTTTCCTTCCCAACATCTAATTCCCAAGTCCAATTCCCTTTGCCTTGCAGTTGACCATCTAATACTGATTTCTATCTAGAACTTTGTCCATTATCTGCATGAAATGAAGCAGCACGTGAGGAATCCCTCACCAAATAACAGCATCTAATCCACTATGGGAACCTGTATTTTAATCTGCTGCAAGGTGAGGGAACAAATATTGTCAGTGTGTCTTTGGGATAATCGTGTAAGACACCGAAGCTATGCTGGGGCTGTGGAACAATTGGTTTGATTCTCATTCTGGGAATGACATCTACTACTTTGCCTCTGTATTTTCTGTACCTTCCCTTTTGCTATAGTCTCCTTCTCTTTCACTCAGCCTAGTTTGCTCCTTTTATTACTCACATAAGCCTTTTTCCTTTTCTGTAATAGACTGACCACTCCCACCTGGTTTGTCTATTCTTTCTATTCTCAAAATACCAAGCTTTTCCCCTTTATCTGAAATCTGCCTGTATACTCTCCCTTTCCTTGGTGGCTTGCCTTTTTTTTTTAACCCCAGTCTTTTTCATGTTCCTGGTTGCCCACTGTCTTTGTCCTTACCTCTGCTCTTCAGCATCTCCTGATTGTTTCAGCCCCAGCTGTGCCCCTTTTTCTACCTCCTTGCAACCTCCTATGAGGTAGCTTCATCTCTATAAGCTCTTTCTCCTGCCTTCCTGCTTCACATTTCATGGTTTAATTCTCGTGGTTTTAAGTTTCTAGCTTCTTAAAGTTTCGACTAGGGACCTTAGGTAGTTTTCCGTGGCAGAAATATGTACACAGATCTGATACTGAGGGACTGCTAGATATTAAAATTACTGCAAAAGGGTCCCAAAATTCATTTAATATGATTGAAAAAACACATTTTCTTTCCCCCTATTTTCAGGAATATCTGACCAGCTTTAGCTGAAACTCTTCTACTCTGCTGGAGTCAGCTGACTAGGATGAAAAATTTTGTCAACCAAATGTGTTGTTAAAGCCGTAAAAAGCTGACTTCATGTTCTTTAAATGGAAAGTCTGAGACGTCTTTAGCTGCAGGCACCTGTATATCACTTTCAAAATCATCTGAGAGTAGTTGTCAAATACATTTGAGCACTAATTTAGGAATGGGAAAGTCATTTACCTGGTATATTGGTCCAAGCATAAAACAAGTATTTTCAGAAAATCCTACACGGGAATGTTCAAATTTGTCCTGTATTCTAAGGCCACACTGAGCACTTTGTCAGTTGTGTGGAGCGTGGCCGGCAGCTTCCCTTGGGTGCAGTGGGCACCAGCAGGCTGCTCTGCTCCGTGCGGCTGCCTGGCTCCCCGGAGCGGCTGGGGCTGCTCCGTGCAGCGCCCGGCGGGAGCGATGCGCCTGGTGTGGAAGTGTGGGCGGTGCAGGCTGAAGCGTCCCTGGCTCTGAGTCACTGCTCTGCTCCTGGAGCTGCTGCATGAGGAGTTTATGGGCTGATAAATGGTGTGCGTGTTATCTCTGGTGGATCTTGGCTATCCCAATCCACTCAGGTTATCAGAGCACTTTCTGGAACTCTTAGAGACTGTTCTGTCGTGATAAGTCAAGGATCATCATCTAGCCAAGGCCACCAGTCTGGCAAGCTGGAAATCAGGGTGTGGAGGCCTTCAGGTATTTTAAACATATATAAAAATATTTTTATTCAGTTCCTTAGAGCTGTTCTGCAGACACCACATTGCTTTGATTAGTTTTCCAAATTAATATTGTGAAAGCAATAATGTTCCTTTTGCAGCTATTATTAAATCTAGTGATTGGTTTATTAAAACTCTCAGTTTTACTTAAATGAATATGGACTTAAAATACTTTTTATATTCCTCTTCTAGCAACCACCACATTTATGGCTGCATATGCAATGATTACTACATTAATACTATTTGATATATAGATTTTAAATTTTGTGGTATAGATGGCAGTATAAAATGGAGAAGACTATCCTAGTCACTGGAGCCTAAAAAATTTAACCATGGCAGCATAGCCTTAATGCCTAATTTACACTTCTTGTCAGGTAAATTGCAAATAAGCATTTTGTCTTAGCCCGATGATTTAAAAATACATTTAATTAAACAGGCACATGGTCAGGTGGAGACAAGGAATTTCTCATGAGGTGTCTTAATGTCCAGGTTGTATGTTGTACTTTGTGTAGTTTAATTGTAGTTCTAAGGTGTCTCTCTTAGACTTAATTCAAGCATGAATATACCTTATGTATCACTGCAAATTGAAATTGCCACGGCTCTTAAAATATATTAATGATACAAGTTTTGAATTTTGAGATAAAGAAACACCCAAACGTCATGGTATATGTCACCTGCCAGAGATAAAAGTGAAACACTACACATGATGTCATAAGTCCTTCAGTAAAAAGAATCTTAAAGAGCATAAGGAGAAAAATACAGAACACTTCAAAGCAAATCTAGATATGCCCTTTGAGATATCAGTAAATATCTGAGACTTGATGTAATCTCCAGAAATTTCATAATTAAATAAATTGTAAATTTGTTTCCAGTTGCTTTCAGACTCAGAACACGTGTTTTAGGAGTGTTTTTCACCTACAGTGGAGCAGTAACAAGAAAAGTAAAAATACTTGAGCTACTGAGGCTCTTTCATTACGGCTCTGTTCTATCCTTTTTAAATAATTCATTTTTATCTCCCAGCTGTATTGTGATACAAATTAATTTCAGGTACCTGAGATTGAAAAATGTTGAAGTAAGATTTTATAAACAGAGTTATTCATCAAAACAAATTTTTACCTTGTTTAAAGAAGGATACCACCATCTTCTGCATTTTTAATAAGCAATAGTTCAGAGAAAGTAAATTTCCATCTTTTTCCTTATCAGAGAGATCTCATTTCATGGAGTATTCCATAGAGTTATCAGGGGAATATAGTTATTGTTCACATTGAGGGTGGCCTCTACACTTACCCACAGAGAATATATTTAGGTACCAGCAAGTCTTGGGTTCTTTCCAAGGCATTGTGGAATTACTTTATGGTGTCTGATTTACTTTAAAGCTTCTTGTTATTGCCATGTAGAAACAAAATTTATCCTGCACACATCCTGTTTAAAATAAAAATTTGTCCCCTGTTGAACAAAGATAATATTAGAATGTTTTTTTGGGTAAAGGTTGTTTTCAAATTAACTGGTATGATGAACCAGTATTTGTGAATTCATGGAGCTGAATGGTTTGATACCATACAAATTCTGGTTTCAAATGCACAGATCAGTATTACTGGGGAATAGCTAAGGTAGAGTCAGGTTATGTAGTCTTGATTTTTTTTTTTAATTATTATTTTTTATTTTGTGCTCTCATTGTATTAATGAAAGGTATCACTCCTACAAGTTTCTGAGCTAGACCACAGGTGTTTCCTTGACTTCCTGCAGTCTTTCTGTATATCAACCTATGACAATTTTGCCTGTGCAAAATCAACAGTGAAAACTGGTTTCCCTGAGCCAGGTGAAGCAGATTTGCCCTCAGAAGAGTGCAATTTGTATAAATTTCTCATACCTTTGAATTGGATATGATGACTGAAAATGTAATATTGCAAAACCACTCACTAGTACTGATGCAAGAACCTTGAATCACAATATCCTGGGATTGCTTTAAAAAGAATGGCCTCAATTCACCACTGATTTGCAATGTGAGGTTAAACCTATAAAGAGCTATTTAATGTGTGGAAAACTTGCTAGAATTTGCAAGGTACAAACACAGTTCCTTCTGTTCTCAGACAGAATTACCTAAGTTATTTCCCTACAAATACTATTGCAGAGCAGAATATTAGAGAAGGCCAAACCTGAAGAAAAAAACAAACAAACAAAAAAACCAATGAAAAAAGAGAAGACCTATTTTGTTATTCCTGAATAGGTCAGAGTAATATGTCAGAGAATAACTCACTGGTTTGTACCTGCTCATATATAGTCTGGAAATCCCCACAGGAGATGCAAAAAATAACAAGGGCTGTTATTTTGTTGCTGCATCTTGAAATGACTGCAAGAGATCACCTTCTCCTTCTACCAGTTCTCAGTGTCCTGCAAGGAATCTTAGACAGACAGGTGTGTTCCATTCATGAGTCTGATTTCCAATCACAGCCCTTAAAGCCTGCTTTACTGACTTCCCAGCAAGTGTAGCATCACTGACACTCTGTATCATAGGAAAAGTCTGTTGGGTTTTCTTTCAGCTCTCTAGCCTCAATAAAATACAAAACGTTGATATTGAGAGAAAAAGATCTGGAGTAGCAGAAAGGTTTCCTAATAACCTTGTGAAATGTATATATCATGGCTACAGGTCATGCACAGTGTTCCAGACTCTAACCCACAAAGGAGTGTCAGTAATGGCAGCACCACTGCTACAAGGGGTAACCTTGTGGTCACGGCTGCAAACCAAAAGGAAAGGGGAGCTGTCACTACCAAGTGCAAACGTGTTCTGGAGGTTCTGAATGGAAAAGTGACTAATACAGGAAACATAGCAGTGAAGAAAACCAATTTTTCCCTGAGGAGAAGGAGGCTTCTTAGTTTCCAGGTGGCAGAGTGTAGGTTACACTGCAGAAGGAATCACGTGTATTTCTAGTATTTCACTTCAGGGAAAATTCCAATCTTGTGTGCACATCCAGCCACACTTGCCATTAGCAGAACACAACTAAAGGAGAATACTAGCAGCCAACATTTCTATTTTGTGAAATAAATTCTTAGCAGTGTAAAGTGAAAAGCCGTGGTATTACACAGATACAAACTAAAGTGCAACAAACAAATGGATTGTGGATGGTGAAGGGCAGCTAACTATCCTGCTGACGCTGAGGATTTGTGTAGTTATTTCTACAATACTGCAGTCATGTGTGCACAGCAAATTACATGAAGGCCATTTGGGAACAGTGAAATGAAAAGCCTTGCCCAAGGATGTGTGTTGAAGCCAGGGAATGTTGGACAAATAGAGGAAATAGCACAATTATGTCAAGGTTGTCAGGCAGCACAACAAGTCTGAACACGTTTTGTTGCATTACTGCTTTGGGTGGCTTCTCTACAGCAGTAAGTTCTTATTGACTGAATTATTCACAGATTGTATATTTTGATAGCAATAAGTAGTCACTCTGAAGTACTTCGTGCATTCCATGTCAATCTAGATACCTCACCCTGACTTGCAGAAGCATTAAGGTTGCTAGAAATGCAAGAGTATACATGTCCAGCTTACCCCTAAAATGGTAACCATCACATCAACTTTTAAGAATTCTGCTAAAAATAAAGAATTACCTATAAATACAAGCAAGCCTCTCTGCTTCTTGAGAACATACAAGAACACTGAAGAAGATGGTGGCTCCTGGATTTTAGCATCCAGTGTCACACTCTGTGTGGCAGCAGCAGCGCCCTCCTGACCCTCTGAGTCGCTGCTGCTCACAGACGATGCCTCTGCTTTACCCTGAGGGGTGCCTGTCTGGGACGTGTCTTCCTCCTCAGGTTTACTAATCTGCTTCAGGAACATTTCCACCTGCAATTGTCAAATATTACAGATGATCAAATGATGATCTGTCATCCAGAGCACAGCTTAAAAGCTTTACAGTTCAAAAGCAGCTGCCACTGCAGGCACTATGATCTCCTATCTCAGGTAAAATTGTATTCCTATAGGGAAAATCTTACCAAACAGTCTTCATAGACAAATATGTATCTTTTCAGCTACTTTTTCAGACTTTCTATTAATTTTTATTCATGGTTTAGAGAATCTTACCTTTGCTAGGGATAAAATAACTGTAAATCTCAAAATAAGGTGCAGAATTTTAAAGCATTTAATAGCTGGCTGACATTAAGATTGTCTTTAATTTTGTTGTTGAATTTATATCAGCAGTAAGACCACAGCATATTTTTGAGTTTTGGGGTTCTATGTTCTCATCTGCATCCTGAGAAATACTCTCTCGATGTTTGCAATATATTTTTAATTTGAGTTTTGTGACTCAAATACCTCCCAGATAATGCTACACTTTCTAATCTTGAGGGCCCCACACAATCTGAGACATCCTAGGGGTATTCAAGACAATTACACAAAGCTGGCAGACATCACATAGGACACATTGAAGACCTGCATCCTTGAGGAGGAGCATCCTGACTGAAGCATGCAATTGCTCCTGCAGCATAAGGAGTTCCTTTTGGAGCTAAATTTATCACAGATCCGAGGCCCCCCTAAGGTAAAACCTGTGAGTGAATCCTGGTGTCTGAGCTAGATAAAACTCCATTTCTGATGTTCCCTCTTCAGCTGTCTCAAGTGTTTTGTGAAATTGCTCCAGTTTGCAGATTGCCTGGAAATGCTCCAAGCTCCCCTTTGTGCCAAGTGATGAATAACAATAACGGTGTTGTGACGTCCCATATAAACAAACCACATTGACTCGACTCTTCATACTTCCTAAATTAGAACCATGGTAATATCCAGGAATTACAGATATTTTCCAGTATCTCTAACCTCCAGGAGTTCTCATGGCTTACTTTAAAGCAAGAGAAACTAACTGATTTCCAAGGTTTATCTCTGTTATCCTTGATGACAGGAAGGCAAACAGGGTCAATTTTAACTAGGAGTGTCTCAGCTTGGAAGGCTCATTTGTCAAACAAATTTTTCCTCCTCTTACAGCAGGAGCAAGGAGACCATCCTCTGAAGCATTGCACTGTATTTAGAGCATCTTAAATACAAAGCACTGAGGAAGGAAAACTAATGCAAAATATAACAGCAGTCAAGAGAGGATGAGAAAAATCATTCAAGTGGGAAGGTAAATAGGCAATTAGATTTGTCTATCCTAGGCCTTTAAATCGCTAGTTCTATACTTCTAGATGTTCAAATTTTCAAAAATGATAGCTTTGCAATCTCCAATTTTCTAAAAACAACGATGTTGACACTAGTGGAAACCCATTGTGGAAAATCTAAAAATATGAGGTAACTTAGTGAGACTAGTCATGAAATTCTGTTTCGGAATCCCAAAGAAGATTCCCTGAAATAAAAAAGGGACGTAGTATTTTTCCTAAGGAAAGCCTGACATTTGCAAATCCTTTGACCTAATGCTGATAATCAGAAAGGTACTAAGCCAAACAATTAACATTGCAAGTAGTGAGAGGATAAGGAAACAGAACAAAACCAAACAGATTTTTCAAGAATAAGTTTTATCAATTCAGCATGATTTCCTGTGAAAGCAGGGTAAGTGCTTGAGTGTTTAAGGGAGAAGCAATATATGTGGCTTGATGATAGTAGAAGCTCAAAGGTTGTTATATATTTCGTCCCCTAAACTGGGGAGACCTGGTCCAGATTAAACCACAGATAATCACAGTTTTCTGTGCCTTTACCTATAAAAGTTCTTTCAGTTGGAATCATTGTACAAGCCCATTTCTTTACTTTCTGAATTTAATAATGAGTCAGGAGCATAGACTATACTTAACAAAATTTCTGGATTTTGCCAGCTTGGGTAGGGTCAAAACCATTACAAATGATGACATTAGAAGCTAAAATTATCCTGGTAATTTGGAGAAATAGCTTGATATCAGCAAGAAGAACTTCAGTTAAGGAAAGTACAAAAAAACCCCACAAATATAAATAAAACAATATCTGACTTTGTGAATGTTGTTGCAAAAGAGAATGAGGGAGAATCTTACGGCAACAGTTGAATGTCAACTAAGCCATTTATTCAGCAGAATACTGTGAATTATGAATAGTTCAGTTGGAAGAGTCTGAGTAGCTGCTGTTTCTTGGTGGAGAATTACTGCACCTCATCTGAGACATAATAACTGGCTGTAGTTACACTGCCAATCTCCTGCAGTGTAAAATAAAATACACTACCTTAATCTCTTTCTTTTTTCATCACATTCCTAATGATCTGGGTCAATAAAGCTGCTATGAATAATAAAGGCAGAGGTCATCTGGGCAAGCACGAAGAAAAACACGCGTGACACCCAGGAGTAAATTATTTCACTCTAAGAGACCTCAGATGAGCACTGCATCTATGTTTGCACACCACACTTGAAGAAAGAGATAACCTAAGGGTGGGGGCAGAGCTTTGAAAATATCATTTGTGAGTAGAGACTGAAGGCTCAATTTCTGTATACCAAATGTTGGTGACCATTAGTTCTCTTTGGTCATAAGGCAAAATTAGTTGTCTAAACTTATTTCCCTCCTACCATCAGTAAAGTAGCATAAGTGTTTTCAATGCAAATGGAATTGTTCTAGATTTAAGAATTTGCTTTCACAATATAAAAATATGGTGTGATCAATTAATATTTCAGAGATTGTCAATGCATGCATTTGGTGTTTTTCTTTATCAACAAAACAACATGAAGTTCTTCAGATGTGTTGACAGGGTATGACAGCAGGGCTGCTCTCTTGTTTTTTGAATTAGATCCCAGCAGTGAGGGAATGGTGTGCAACAGACTGTAGGCAAGGTACAACTAGATACCACAGGGAATTCCTATCTGGTGGCTCCTCAGGGCATCCCTCTCACCCATCTGTACAGTAAAGGACTCCATCAGCTCCCTTTTCACTCTCTCCTCTAAATTAATCCCAGCTACTCAACTCCCTCAGACTCTTCCCCATCTCACCATCAGTAACCTCACACATTCTTCCCCATCCTGGGAGCACCTGTACAGGAACAGGCACCTCCCCTTGGCAGTGGTAGGTAATATACTGTGTTGTTCATGAGGTTATATGTCATTTTACAGAAATTAGTTTATTAAATATTTTACATAGTATTTCACAGGGAGCACCACATGCTGCTGAATATCTATAATCAGTTCCTGCAATATATGCTCTGTGTGACTCCATTTTACAATTTGCATGAGTATTTTTATATTAATATTTTCATTACCATGAAGAGTCATGCATGCAGGGGCACATCTTAGAGTGTACCTGACCTCACTAAACTCCGTAATGTGTGGTCAGAAAGTTAAGGTCATCTACTGCATGGCTGTTTTTGCAAATTTAAAGTGAAAATTTTTCTAAAGCAAAGATCAGACTTCGAATTTGTATTTGATCTCATAGAGTGAGTGGGAAATTGTCAGTACAAAATTGGCTTGAATCTTATATTTTTACTCATGTAACATGATATTGTTCTAATATTATCACCCACACTGTGGAAGAGAACAACCAGAAAAGAGCCCCACACTAGATATTGTATAATTAAGTACAAAAAGCCCCCCAACTCAGAAAGAGATTGCAATTAAGAGACCAGCCATGATGAAAGTCAGAGATTTGAGTAAAGGAAGAATAATACTCAGTTCATTCTTATTTGAGAGAAGGTGTGATTTTTGGAAGCATTTAGGGAGCAAAACTAAGTATCACAGGATAATATTAGATAATATTATGTAAAGTTTTACTTAATGCAGATTTCTTTAGTCATAAATTTGACTTTATAATATTTGATTGCTTCTTTCATTTGCAAAGCAAAGCTGTATTCAGTTTTCTACACGCACAACAGTGGAAAGAAATGTGTGTATATGTGTGTACAAATATAAAAAATGATAATCTTTCATTTTTTCCCCCCACTGCAGCTTACCTTGAAAAATGAATGCATTTTTCACAATTTAGGGCTTATTTAATAAAGTACTTGATACCTCTGTTTGCTGACAATCTCCTGCAGTGAGTTCCTCAAGGGCAAGGTGCTGGCTGTTGAACAGAGAAGGGCACTTCCTTAGGGTCATAGAAATATTTAGGCTGGAAAAGACACTTTTTATCTTAGCCAACTGCTAACCCAGCACTGCCAAGCCCACACAAACCTGTGTCCCTGCACAGGTGCCACATCTGCAGGTCTTTTAACCCTCTCTAGTGGGGGTGAACCCACCACTCCCCTGGGTAACCTATTCCAATGCTTGGCAAGGGCTTCTGTGGAGAAATTTTTCTTAATATCCAATTTAAACTTCCCCTGGCACAACTTGAGGCCATTTTCTCTCATTCTATCACCTGTTAGCTGGGAGAAGAGAATGAACTCCACCTCTCCACAATCCCCTTTCAGCTGTACAGTGATAAGGACCCACCTGAGCCTCCTTTTCTCCAGACAAAACAACCCCAGCTCCCTCAGCTGCTCCTCATAAGACTCAGGCTCCAGGCCCTCCACCAGCTCTGCTGCCCTTCTCTGGACACATTTCAGTACCTCAATGTCTCTGTGGTAGTGAGGGCTCCCAAACAGAACACAGGATTCAAGACACTGCTGAGTACAATCACTGCTGCAGCAGTTTTCTTTTTAGAGAAAAATAGTAAGTGAATTGCAGGGAAAAATATCATAGCCCTAGAGCTGCTATTGTTGATGTTTTCAACAACATCTCTTTGTTGATGTTTTCAATCCCCACGCATCTGTGAATTTTTCTGCAGTCATGCCCTCTGAAGAGATTGAGAAATAGAAATGACTTATGGTAAGTAATTTAATTTAGTATCTATTAGAGCCAAAGATAATGACCTTGTCTGATACACTCTGCACTTGAGTCATAATTATTCCTGTAGTGAATGTCCAGGCAGCAATCAGTGGAAATGAAATGACTGTGTTGTATTTTGTGACATGAGAGGTGGAGCATGGAAAACCTGGACTTGGACTGTGTAAACTCTTCCCAGCTCCTCATGCTAATTTTATTGCCATGAACATGACTAATCCTAAAGACACACACACGCACCTGATAACCTACATGCACCTCAGACTGGGAAACAGGATCTCACTTAATTGGTGAGAAAATAGAAGAAAATGTTATTGGCTTGCCTCAAGATTTACTGGTTGTTTTCACAACTAAAAGCTTTGTAATTGTTGACTTTAACCTTTTACAGGGCCAGGTTATCATGTTATGCTCCCAGTTGCCAAATTTATTTAAATGCATTGCAGTAGGGAGCAAATCTCTAAATCAAACATGGTAGTTGAATCATATTAGAAAAAATCCCCAGCAGTATAAACAAGTATCTAACATAGTTAGTCATGATGAAGTATTTTAGTCTTCAGACAATGTAAATTTGGAGTACATTTTCTTTAGATTCATTAATTAAACTGGGTTAAATTAGTTGTTTTCATCATAAATGCATTTTCAGAAAAGGTGCTAATATTATGTAAAGTTTTACTTAATACAGATTTCTTGAGTTGTAAATTTGACTTTACTGCTTCTTTCATTTACAAAACAAAGCTATATTCTGATTTTTTTGGATTGTTTTGTTCTTTCTTTAGAAGTACCAATAAAGTATTTTCTGGAAATGCATTTTAAATTTGTTTTCATAATTAATAAATAACAGTTCTTGATTCTTCCTATTAAAAAATTCCCTGAAAATCAACCTCTTGGGTAAAGATTATTAATAACAAACTTGAAAATAATGTTTCTATTAATTTTAAAATACTCTAACATGCCTTTATGCCATATATACGTGGAAATGGTTTTGTTTGATTTGTGTTTCTCAAAAACTGAAGAATTGGGCTCTTGAAAACAGGACATTAAATTGATACAGATATGCTAACAAGTGCTAGTCAGTTTTGAACTCTTTGTTCTGTGTGTAACTGTTCTCTCATACACATCACTGCAGTACCCTGTCTTTAAAGACCTTTCTAATGCTTATGGAAGTGTAACACTGAGTTTAACAAAATCAGTGTTGCATTGTTTGAAATAGTAAATGCCAATGCTTTTCTTGTAGCATACGTTCATTTGTTTTCTTTTATCTGTACACACAACTTGCTGTAATGTTTTTAACTCTCAGAGGGGCCACCTATGGTGGCTGTTTATCCCAGTGTGTATGCCCATGGGTAGGCAGCCTCCCTCTGTAATCCAAACAGAAATTTTCAGTTAAACAAACCCGAGTCTGCTGATCCTATCTCAGCAGGTGTAAATTAAGAAACTTGTGAAACTGATGATAGCTTAGGGGCTTGCAAACTGCAGAGCTAAAATACTTGGCAAGATTGCATTAGGGACTGCTCTAATTAACAAAGGACATGCTAAACCAAAATAAGGGTAATTGCTGACAAATCATATTTAACTGGTGTAAAAACATGTTTCGAGATCACACAAAATGGCGTGCCCTCATTTCAGCAAATAGAAAAATTTATAAACACTGTAGAACCTTTTAATTAGTAGAACCTTTTAATTAGTAGAGCCGTTACTTCTGCAGTAAAAAAGAGATGATGAATTTTGTGCAGAAAATTAGTATAGGGCCACTGGGAGGAGAGAGAATCAAGAAGCCTATTAGTTTGGCATTTATGGGTCATTATTATGGGTAAGCCTATTATTGGTCATTTATGAGTATCATGGTTCTCAAGATTATAAAATTTGTCTTCCATTTGTCTGACATCCTATTCTTGTATTCAAAGACCTCCCAAGTTAAAATCAGAAGTGTTGAAAAACTATTAAGAATATGCACATTCAAAAGCTGCAGTGTTTGTGGTTAGATGCACAAATTATTTCATTTGAGGTTACTTGCAGAAGTCCAAATTAGAAAGAATACTTCTACAAATAAAATGTACTTCTGTGAGAAACTGTTAACAGCTGGGATAGTGTAGAAAAATGCAGAGGGGAAAATATTTTTTTTTCTTTAATTCTTGATATCTTATCTCTGTGCATGCAGATTTTGGGGCTGAGGGCTATAACCCATAAAATGCTGAAGTCAGTCTAGCTATGTTTATTTTACATGTCTGGGAAGACAGAGAAATTGTAAGGAACAGAAAGGAGTTTTCTCAAAATGTACATCCTATCTTGAGTTTCTGTGCTTTGTCTGCAGTGTGTATCCTTTTTGGTAAAATAGTTTATATGTGGTAGATAATAAATGGAAACAATGTAATACAGATGAGCAGTTATTTTGTGTCATGGCAATTATTTTTACTTACACAGTTACTTCCATCCCATTTGCAGACATACCCATAAACACAGACATTTCTATTTTCTTTCTATGTTTTGCAAGCCCCTTCCCCAAATACTAGATTGGTGTCTGCCCTTAACATGATAATGGTATAAAATAGAGTCGCTTGTGTACAAAATGGGAAACTTTTTCAGTAAGTTAACTACTCTGGGTTGTATCTTTAGCAGGATCTCTGCATTTGAGTTCAGTACAGTTGTTAAGCAAGTTTGAACCTGCTGCTTTTCTGCAAAGCTTGGCCTTCAGGAGGAATTTTTCTGAAGACTTGCTAACTGATGCCTTCAAAGTCAGTTCGTGCGCCCAAATAAATACCCTCAATATAATGGAAGGCTGATGTGAAAGAGATGTGAAAGCAAAAGTGCTGTTGGAGCATATTTGGGTGTTCCATACTGGTTAGATGGGTTGTGGGGAAACCCTGCCTTCAGTTTGAGCTGGTGTTTGATGCCATGGGTGATGTAGATTTACAAGTGTTGAGCTCAATAGCTCACGTAGCATTTTAAGCCCAAAGTAGGACTTGCTACTGGTCCACATCTTTTTTTTTTTGGGAGCAAGAGGATATTTTTACTGCATCATTTGGGTGATACCTACATTGCACATGTGGGGCACAGTGGAAATCCTGTTTGCTGCTTACTGCCTGAATGCTCCAGCTCGTGGAGTTAAGTGCAGTCTTGGCACAGCAGCTCCATGTGATCCCATGTAACCCATTTCTCTCTGCTGCTGTCCTCAATGCAAGATCAATTCTGCAGGATTTTCTACAGAATCCTGTCCTGTCTGCACAAGGACAAACTGTGCTTTGTCTGCAGAATCACTTGGTCTCACCAGGATGTACTGTGAGAAAAACTCCTAGAGACTGCTGATGTGCTACGGAAAGGGAGGAGTCAAAGACCCCCCAGTTTGTGGCTGCTTTGGTGACAATCTGGCCCAGCTGTGAGTTTGCACTAGCTTAGATGGCAAGTACAAAACTAGTAATTTTTAGTGATTGAAAAGTGGTGTTGAATAGAACAATTTCATTTAGTTGCATTATTAATAATAATAGAATGAGGAGGGATTGGCATCACTTGCTGATGAGGTAAATATGTTTTTTTAAAGCATGTTGTAAACATAGAAACACCAAGTGTGTGTTTGCAGGGCTGAGGGGAAGCCTGAACAAACCCAGATTCTTCATTTCCTGGCATAACTTCTTGGGAAAAAATCTGTGGGAAACGGGGAATTTGCGGTCCATCTTTACCTGGGTGGAAGAACGGTTCTGCAGGAAAGTTCTGCTCAGTGTTTGCCCATTCTGTTACAGAGCCGAGGAGTTTTTAGTGTTAATAAAACATGGAACAGTGAGAGAACCCTCAAATTCCTTGCAATATAATTAAACACACAATGCCAAAAAAGTTTGGATTTCAGGCTGCTGCTAGGCCACCTGTCTTGGTTTCCTAACCTTCTGGCCTCTGTCTGCCCTTTAGATGACAGATTAGCTGTGAACATCCTCTATAAAAGGAAATAGTGTTCTATAAAATTCACACCAGGGTTTCCAATTTAGTATCAGTCAGGACATCCTAAAATAAAATTTGTTTCAAAAATAGGTTGGAGGGGGGATGTCAGGGTTAAAAGCAAACAATCTACTGATGTCAGTTAATTCTGTGAGAAAACGTGCATGGAAAAGGGATTTAGAGTCTTGTTCAGGTGCAGAACAAGATTTTTTTGCTGATGGGGAGTAAAGCAAAGCAAAACAATAATAGCATGTTCTGTGAATCAAGTGCGATAAAGAAGAGTTCCTATAGAGCAAAACAGGAAGTTTAAAAAAGGCCAAACAATTGATCTTTGAGAACAGGAATGATATTTTAATTTTAACCTTTTTTTGTTTTGGCTTTAATTTAGAATTTACAAAGTGATGCAACTCATTGCCAGTAAATAGCATTTTAGTGTATTCAATGCACACTTGTTCATACATGAAGGGATATGAAAATATTTTAAATATTTAATTTTCTTTATGCAAATGAAATATTGGGAGTTTAGGTACCTGTGGTGTGTAAATCAAGATATTTATTAGATTACTCCTTATCTTCCCAGTATGTTTTCTTTCCTGGAGTTGTACCGCAAAACCTTTGTCTAAGCTTTTCTAAGAATTTTATTCTAAGGACTCTTTTTCCCCCCCTTCCATTGTTAAAATTTATCCCTTGGAAATATTACTTTCCAGATCTCATCTATAGTTGAGGATGATTTTTTTTGGAAGTCTATGCAAAAACAGTTAATTGTCTTGCATTGTTAGCCGTATTTGGTCAAAAATTGAACTGTACCTTGACATACAGTTTATCTAGGCATTTGCATCTTGAATACATTTATTTTTACAATATTATTAACATTCATCTATTTTAATAAGACATCCTTATGTACTTCATAATTAGATCTCATACAATCTGATAGTTTATCTGCCATTTAAAAACTGTGTTCTGCAGTGAAAATTACAGTAATATATAATTGAATAATACATGATACAATATGTTAGTGCATCAATTAAAAAACCCATATTATTTCAATAATCAGAATAATCTTAGCATTTTAGATATTTTTCTTCAATATTGGGGAAAAATGGTTTAACCAACATGTAAGTACTGTCATTGTTAACATTTATCTTCTGAGTATTGGCTTCAATTTTCAGCCTTCAGGTCTTACTGCATCTTTGTTCCTAGCCTGAAAAACCTTGCGCTGCCACTGTTGGCCATCTAAGTTTTTAAAGGTAATGATCAAATCATTGCTTCAGCTCTTCTCTGTTAAGCTGAAAAAATTGAATCTCTAAATCCTGCACTACCAAACCTCTAAATCATCCCTGTACACATTTTTTGATGTAATTGTTGTTGATCAATGTTCTTTTTAACATATAAACTTGAAAACAGGTTATGCTTAAAAAAAAAAAAAAAAAAAAAAAAGAAGGATGCAACACTGCCAAACAAAGAGCTGAAGGAACTGCTGTGCTGCTGCTTTCTGCTCCTGCTTTGTAGTCTTCATTTTAAACATCTCAGAATCACACCGGCCCCTCTGGACACAGAATTCACTAAAGCTCCATGTTAATTTGCCTCTTTTCAGTGTTTCTCATCACCAGAGCAGAAGCCATTGTCTTTGTTCCTATGCATGGCTTTCATTTGCTTATCTTAAGAGGAGTTGGGGTTGCTTGTGTCCATGTTACCATGTGATCTTGATTGCCCTGTGCCAGTGAACTCTACCCTTCTTGTTACTTGCCTTTTCCCAGCCTTCACATCTTCCCTAGTGACTTTTATTTCTTCCAAAATGTTGAGGTGATGAGAGCTGGTCCTATAGACTCCCATTAAAAACACAGTTTATTCCCTGGTACCTTGGGGTGATGTTAGTCCAGTGCTGAGCACACCCTGCCTGTAAGCCCGTGCTTTGGGGTGGGAGTTACACGGCCAGCCTGGCTCTGGCTGCCATCTCTGTGAGAGTGATGAGAGCGTTGGGTAGAGCAAGCATGAAACTGCTTTAATTTGGGCATCTGAACATGCTGCACTGACACTATTTGTTACTATCAGCTGGCCTTGTAATGACATAAAAAATATCTATGAAACCAGTTCCCATGATGTAATGTAAACACACACAAATCAGCTGTAATTGCTGTTCTTAGCTTTTTTGTTCACTTAGTACTGCTGCTGGCACTGTTTTATTTTATCCAGGATTTTTAAAGGTTGGCAGGTCTTACAGCATTGAAAATATCTCAGTTATATTTGCTGTTAATGATACAGACTGACTTTCCTTAAACTTGAGTATTTTGTGACATCCTCTGACCCGAAAATTGTGAAGTGTTCCTCTGCCACTTGCTTTTCTAACACATGGTCCCAACCTGATTGAACAAATAACATCCAAATTTAAAGCTTTATATAGAAGCGTTCTTAAATATTTCTGAAAAAAATTAGAATTTCATCAGCCTTATGGTATGACTGCATGTGATTTATCATGCATAAAACAGGCTAGTGAGCCAGTCATTGTACATTTCTACTGTGCCCAAATTAGCACAGAAAATTTATGATAATATTGTTACATTCTCTTTATTCTTGGTTTACTTAAAAATAATTGTCAGTCATTTTACACTGCATTTCTTTTATGACTCTTTTATGGTTTTTATGATTTTTTTAATGATTGTAATTAGTTTTATTCTATGTAAGCTTATTTACTTTTGAAATGATATTTCTCTCAGATAGTGGCTTCTTGAGGCTTGTCTCATTTACAAATTATTATGCTTTGAAAATATTTTCTTGCAGCTATTATCACTAAACTATGTTTAACTTTGTGACACTGACCCTTTGAGATAGAGACTCATATGTATCAGCTATGTGCTTTTGTGTGCACGTGTGTACAGATAAATGGGGAGGGCAACATCAATTATGAAGTCTCCAAGATGCTTCTTCTGCACCTTTTGTTTGGTCCTTAATTTCTGAAGCTAAATTTTGAAGAACTGAGGCCTGTTTATGTGTGTGACCATTAAGGGCATTGTAATGAGCATCATTTTCTATTAAAAAAACCAACCAAACAAAAAACCCTCAAAACAAACAAACAAAACCACCACAAAACCCAGCAAAACTCTTTTATCAAGATCTAGAAACAATAAAGCTCATCTTATTGGCACAGCTTTCATTACTAGTAATGTCTGCCAATCCAATTTAATATTTCTGAATGGTTCCACAAAGCTCTGTAACCCATCTTCCCCTGACTTTGGTTGCAATTTCACAACTGTCCCTCCTCTTGATGATGTGGACATTTTAGGGGGAGTGGATAACACCAAAGGAGACCTGCAGCCTCTCCCTTTGCATCCTTGATTGGCTTAAGGTTTAGGCAATACCTTGGGAAAAAGTGCTGCTGGGGGTCTCAAACCAAGCTACCTAATAAAAAAAATATTTGAGCTTTGAAAGATATGAGTGAACTTTGGTTAAGACCATGTTCTTTTTTTTTTTTTTTTTTTTGAATGATTAGATAACATCCTGTAGTTTGATACAGAGCTGCACGCTGCTGAAAGCCTTTCCCATGTCTGACTGAGGTGCAGGATGTGCAGGAAGCAGCATCTCCCTCTTCCCCAGACTCAGGTACGGCACCATGGCTCTTCTCCCCGGGAGCGCTGGGAGCAGCTCTCCCTCCGCCTGGATCCGGGAGTGAAAACCTCAGCGCTTAGCCTGGCATCCCGTCTGAATCTGCTCGAGGGCATGGGAATCTGGCAATTGCCCAGCTGCTTTAGGATCGCAGAATACATGATGCTCTGATTCAGCCACCTGAGGTAGGCAGAGAGCACGAAAATGGAAATTTCTCTACTTGCTTGATTGGAGCAGAATCTACCCAGAACACCCAAAAGGCAGAGCGTCTACAGACCTTTTTCCATTTCAAGTAACTCAGCTCCTTTGTAAAAGCACGAGAGACCTTGTAGTAACAGTTTGTAAAACGAGCAATACTGGGAAAGCAGAGCAGCTCCTCCTTGACCACAGATGCTTGACCTCTGTATCCCTTTATTTGGATGGCTGCATTTCCACCTTTATTTACTTACTGCACTTAGACAAGGACAAGGGCACCCTGATGCTGCCTTTTTGTGTTTGGTTTCGTTTTTTTTTTTTCTTCTGTCATTGTGTTGCTCTCAGATATTTGTTGCATCTGTTTCCTGTTAAGGAAGCTTAGTGCTGCCTTTTGTCCAGCAGGTGGAAGACTTGCTGCAGTATGTAAAGCTCAGCAGCCGGGCTATATATAAACATTTGAGAGAGGATACAGGGGGTTTAAGCCATTGAGGCAAGGAGATGCTATTGAACAGACTGTTTTCAATTAATATATCTTTTTTCAATCACTGTTTTAGTCAAGGAGACAGAATGGTAAGAAAGGCAATCTCTGCACCAGAATTTGAAAACCTGAATTCAGTAGTTGAATCCAGGAGATGCCACTAGGGTAAGTCCCAGGATTACAATTGGCTGTGAGAGGCCTGCTGGGTTTTGTTCTATATTCATTGTGTCATCACAGCTGTAGAATGTAGCTCGAGTTCATGGAATACCCTTCCCATAAGCACTTGCAGTTGGCAGAACTAGAAAGAATTTCTTGAGGTTCAGAGGGACAGTACCATTACCATTTATCATATTTTCTGATCAGGGAAAATACAACTGAAAACATTGGAGATATCTCTGTCCAGGGAATGCAGGGAAGGCCACAGGACTTACTGTGACTAGTGTGCAACTGAGCAGACAAGATATTGCTTCTGAACCTGTGAATGTTACCCAGCCTGTTGCGTTGATCTTCTTAGAGATGCTCTAGAATGTGCCTGGAGATATCTGACACGGGCAGGAAGAGATGTTTACAGCTGTATTTAAGAAGTAATTAGCTGTGTGAAGAAATTTATTTGTATAAAGTAGCTAAGGATTACTTTAAATAATATGTGATACCCATTGTACATATTAAAGTGAAGGAATTTATGAAGAGATGAAATAAGATCTGTAGTGATTTTTTTTTGGCCATGAAGCTACTAGAATCATTATGCGATTGGTATGAACTAAAGGAAGAATTGAAAAGTTATGCTTTATGGATAAGGTAAGGTCTTGATGTTGCACAGAGAGCTGTAATGAGAACCAAGAACTAATGGATTTAATAGACCTAATAATACAGATATACTTTTGAGTATCTGGAATATGCTTGAAGTTGTGATTTTGGGTTTCAGATCTCAATGATTTCCAGTATTTCAATGACTCAGTGGCTTAGAATTAATAATTAGAGACAGCAACATTGTTTTCATCTGACAGAGTGCAGTTATTTGGGAGATGAGGATGGTTGTGCTGATTTCAGGTGGATGAAGAAATGCTACAGAAGAACAGGATTTGGGGTAACAGCTACATGTTGAGTGTTTTGAGAGGCCCTTTTAGAGAAAGGGGGAGACAAAGATGATGTGTTTCTGTTAGACTGATGAGATTGGCTGAAATTGTAGGAATCTGGCAAAGGGTAGGGTGTGAAATTTGGTCATGACTCAAGGAAACAAATATACTCGTTTGCCAAGCCTGAATACTTTTATCAAAGGTATTCAGCCCTTACTCCTAAGGAAATTCAGATGGAAGACGAATGAGTTACCCTACTGAATGTCATAGCTGCAAGGCAGGTTTTTTTCATATACTTTTTTTCTAGTTTTACAAAGGGTGATCTAGCTCTTCAGTGACTTTCTATACAAAACTATTACCAATTTTATGCTACTGTTTGCTTACCAAAAATTTAATATTTTGGTTATTTAGAATTCAGTGGCCTGGGGTTGAAAAAATGCTGCAACTGTGTGTGTAACAGGAAAAGAAGTATATTAGCAGTAGACTACTAGAGAGATACTTCTGTCACTTATTACAATTCATGATGTAAATGCTGTGATAGATCCATAATGTTCTTTCTTCAGGTGAATTCTTGCATATTTTAAGCTCTGTTTGACTTGAAAAGATAGTTCTTTGTTAGTCTCTGTTAATAATATGATGTTATTCTATAGATGAGCAAGATGTTGTGCCTGGGCAGCCCGTCTGCAACTTGAGTCTCAGAGCTGTGAGACTGAGCTCACAAGAAGGCTGAATGGCTCACAAGGGATGAGAGTAGTGCCTCTGCTAGTTTTGTTGCTAAGAATGAGAATTTAAGGCCAAATGAAAGGCATTAGAGGATGAAACTTTCTGATTGCTACGTCTCATTGAAGCAGTTCCAGTTTGTGTTACATGATTTAAAATGTTTGCCTACAGAGAGAAGTGTGCAACCATTGCAGATAATTGTAGGGAAATGGTAGGTATGCTTTTCTTTTAATAACAAAATATTGTGAAACTCAGGCATTTTATTTAACTTATCAGAGATTAACTTATCTGTGAGCTGAGAAACATTGTTCAGGCAAACCCTAAAGCCTTCCTAGTATTTGTTTTTGGAAGTTCTGTGGACTTACCTAAAGCCATGAAAGATGATCTGTGTTTTAGAGAAAATGTTTCTGTTCAGTGACGGTGAGCTGGGATCCCAGCTCTGCCCTTGCTTAGATGAATAAGCTTAGTCTTGTGCCAGACTCATGTAAATCACTTGGTAAGATTCTAGAGTCAGAACTTATTTTTTTCCTTTGCTTGCCTTGGCACACAGCTTTAAGGATGTGTCCTTGATAGCTGTGATACAGATTTCAGCAAAGGAGGAAGAATAAAGCAATCAGATCAGCAGTTTTGTCCAGCTTATTTCCTCTGAAGCAAAGAGTATGAAGTAGAAGCAGTTGTTCTGACAAAGGGATGTCCTCTCTTAAGACCCTGGTAATACAGTAGCCCCTTGTTCTCCCAATAATTAAGTCAGATGTTTTCTCTGTGCCTGCTCTGTGCTACTGCCATTGGTTAGATTGAAGAGTGGCATCTGCAAAGGAATTCTGTGTTGTTTTAAGCCCTGTGTTTCACTGTGGCGCCAAGTCAAGTACCCTGATGGAGTTCAGTGTCTTCTAGACTATTTGACCTGTTTTAAAAATTGTTGTGAGAGGATACAAAAGTCCTAATTTAGAGAGCAGCAAAGTGTTTGACAGCAGATTCATATGAGCTCAGTATTCTGCCTTCTCTCTTGGTTGTTCTTCAACAGTGCAGTACATTTGCTGTTTATATCATCAATATATCAGTGATAAGGAGAAAGAAGAGGAACATTTTGGATTCATTGTTTCAATGTGTGTGGCTTATGCTTGTTTTGCTGCTGGACATATGCCTGTAACAGGAAGTTTGTATGGCCTTTTATTGATCCCACTATTTACTCAAAAAAGCAGGTGGTATGTAGGATCTTTACTACTTAGTGCACAGAAACCCAGCATATGATAGAGGCAATGCTAATATTAATTTTTAAAACCTTTATAAATCTGCATGTAACTTTTTAGTGCCACAGGCTTTCTTCTAAAGATTGGTAAAACGTGTCTGGTTTCATACAACTTGAAATCATGAATCTAAGTATTTTTTGCTTTGGTATTATTCTCTTTTAGAAACATATTTTCTTCCCTGTTTTAGAAGTTTGTACTCTATGGGCCTGTCTTAATTTCTGTCTTCTTTATACTTTCATTGTGGTGTAGGAGAACCTTTGGAGCATAACCAACACATTTATTTTTGGTAGAGTACTTTTACAGGACTGTAGAAACAGTCTGTCCTGTATAGCTGCCTACACTGGTGCGTGAGCCAGAAAACCTTTTAAATAAACAAAAAACCAACTGCACAGTTTAACAGGGTATATGTTAAGATTTACCATAATTGTAATCAAATAGCCTTTCTACTCATGTTCATCTGCCTTCATCTTTCTCCTACTTGAAATACTTGAAGTGGCAAAGATTTGAGGTGTAGTGTCTGACAGGCAATAGCATCAATGTGCTTGTGTACTTCTGTGTTGGCTTTTACAGGAGTTGCACAACTGAGGCTATTATGCCATTCATTGATTTTCTGTAGCAAGTCAGTGCTGTAGCTGTCTCAGTAGACTGAACAGATTATCTGTGTAGTTACTTATGAATGTCAGGGTGTGACACAGACAGGTGGCTTCCTGAGGCCCTGACCTCTGGAGCTGCAGTGTCCCCAGGCAGTCCCTGGCCAGGAGTGGGGCAGCTGGGGGCAGCAGGGCAGCCCTGGGGATGGAGACCAGCCCTGCTGCAGCCCGACCAGGGCAGGGTCTGACAGCCCCAGGAGCTGATGTGGGGTGCTGAGACCTGGGCAGAGTGTGGGTCCTGGGTGAAGGGTCAGGGCCAGGGAGCCCTCCTAGTGCATCAAAGCCCCAGCATTGAATGGCTCTGCAGTACTTGATTCTTGTTTTTTTTTTTTGAGTCTCATGCTGTCACTGTTTTCAGGAGAGACCCTGTTAAAAAGACATGGGAAGAACTCAAAACCATCTGGCAGTTTTGGAATATGGAAAAACACAGAGCAGTTCACTACATTTTTGGTAAAAGGCACAGGTTTCTTCTGGAGGAAAACAGCTGCTCTATGAGACTTGCATCCCAATTGCAAGAGATAATTTGAAAGGTGTTAAAAGTGCCACTGAATTTTTTATCTTCTGCCATTTTATAATTCACTCCTGCAAACAGGTATGGCTTCACACACTATTTACTAGAATGCAGGGTATAAGCAGGATGCTTTCTGCATCACCTGCTAAGTGGGAAGTGCTTGGGGGCTAAAATCTAGCAGGGGTATGAGAAACTTGATTTATGTACAACCTCAAATTTTTAACAGTTAAACTGATGCAATTGTGCTTGAAAATCTTCTCTTCTGATGAAATTAATGAATACAAATCCAGGGTATTTTTTTCTAATATCAGTTGACTCTAACTTGAAGCAGCAGGCATCAATACTTTAAGAAGACTTTTACAAGGTATAACTAGAAATTCACAAACAGCTGAAAGGATATTTTTATTAATTTGGTTTATTGAAACAGAAACATTCTTTAGGATAATGAAATTTCAGTGAAAATCTGGAAAAAAGTATTTGTGTCATTTGTCCATACATACATTTATTCTTGGCAAAATCTGTTTACAGATTTTGAACTCAGTTCTTCATGCCAAAATAGTACTTGGTGTTTGAACACACTATGCCATCTCTAATTAAAGTGAAATTTGCACCTAACAGTTCTTGTTTCTTCTGTGGCTAAGCAGTTGTCTCTTGGCAGAGAATATTGATTTGGTGCATCAGTAGACTGCCAAATAACTCCTCTTTTACCTTAACACCAAATTTTATATTTTCATTCTTTCTTTATTTTGCTTTCATTCCTGTTTTTTCTTCACATTCTGTTGGTATTTACCTCTTTACATCAACAGTGAAGATAATGGCAAGGAGTAATTTGTTTTCTGACAGTATAGAATATTTTTTTCCTTTTTTCCTTTCAGTTACTTATGTTCTAGTTCTATTGTGTTTTTCTTAAGACTTTTCATATGGATTACTTTAAGCTGTGCTTGCTACATGGTAAGTCCATATAGGGAAGCTACAAGGGATGTTTCTAGAAGCAAATCATGCCTCTATCATGCCACTATTTGACACAGGTGGCATTACAAAGATTGCTGTTTCTTTGAGATGTTATTGAAAACAGGCTTTGATGGGGTGGTCAGTGACAGGACCTCGTTCTAGGTTCTGGACACAGGCTTTTCTTTGGTAATGCACACAGAGATAGAACATTCCAGATTTCCTTTTAGTTAGGGCATGGATATTACACTGTACATTAGTCTGTCAACAGATGGAGCGGGACCTTCAGGGGTTCTGCAGTTTCCTCACTGAGATGGAGGATCACTCCTGGCAGAGTTTGCCTAGCTTGCAGCTAGAATACTATGTCATTTTAGGACCCCAATACAAAAAAAAAAAAAAAAAAAAAAAAAAACCAATAAAAAACCAATAAACTGGGGTGTGCTCATGAAGGGCCACTGAGGCAGCTGGGGAGCCTGTTTCATGTGACTTCATCGGGACAGTGTGTTTAGGGAGGAAAGGTCTCAATACTGCTTTTCCTACAGCCCAGAAGACACACAAAACTCTGACAGAGCAAAGAGCCTCATTCCCCTGGGCAACAAAATGAACCATGAGACTCTAACCTTAGCATAGCTGTGGGGCTCAAGTGTGTGAAACCACACTTTAAATTTAGGGTAGAATCTCAGAGCAGATTGCACTCCTCTCCTCACCCACTGGTGATCTCTCTGAGGACCATTTCTGTTCTAGGACTCTCAGACCGTTAAGAGATTTTTGCATTTATGATATCTTTATAGTTGTTGTAAAAAATGAGCCCTGATGTCATCGGGGTGAGCAGCTCTCTTTCACCTCTGGGTGGCACTGCTCAAAAACGCTTCTGTTTGCTTTAAAAATCTCTGTAGGGACTGTCCATGGCACGTCTCACAGCTACAATAGCTGGCCTCATCGTGCACAACAGAAAACCTGGTAAGTGAGGCAAGCTTCTGATCACAAACCACAGACCACAAAACCCAGGGAGCTCAAGGGTTTTGTCACTCTGAGCCCATTTTCCATATTCCACAATTTCAGATTGCTGCTTGTCTGAACACATATTATTAGTATTCTGGTTGTTTTTCTGCATGTTACTTGATAAAGGTTTTAGTACAGTTTTTACATGCACTGTTTATATGAAGTTATGCTCACCTGCTGATAAATGATCAAGGGGGAATCACACCAGGAAATACCATTCTGATCATCTGTCTGTTCCAGACAAATGCTGTGACATATGTTCTTACACATATCAAATATTATATCCTTCCCTTGCCAGGGAAATTCAAGAGCTCCATCTCCAAGCTTCTCAGAAGTCATAATTGATCATCTGAAAGAAAAATCACAATATTAAAAAGAATTTCAGGTTTTCATTTTGTTTGTGTCTGGCTTGCAAGTTGTCAGGGCACTGCTGGGTTAATCTCTTCAGAACTGCCCATGTGACTACAATAAGTGGAGATGAAACCTGAAAAATCTCACTTTTCTTGTATTTTAAGAAAGGTAACATGGGCTATGAAAGCCACAAGAGAACTGAGACCACTGGTTGTCTTTCCTAGACACAAGCTGTACAGATATTGTCACCTTTTACACCTTGGCTTCCGTAATCCCATCTCAGCAGCTGGTTCTCTCTTTAAATGAGAGAAAAGTTTAGGGCAGATGCTGAGCTATGGTGTTCCCTAGATTCTGCAGTCATTTACTTAGGTTGGGGAGAGGCTGCTTTCTTCCTGCATTTGAAACAGTCTGTCACTGATGTGTTGGTGGAATGAGGAGGTGGGATGTGGGAGGAGGTCTGAAGAAGATCAGATACACAGTAGGGGAAGGAGGAATTATTGCTCCACTCAAAAATAAAATCTTATGAGCTGAGTGCTTATTTATTTTAATGGTAGATCACTGTAAATTGTGTAACTCTTTAAAGAATTCATGCAGATTTGATTTACTTTATGCTTTTCTGAATTTTTCCTTTTCTTTTGGTGCTGGAAAGAAAATCTGTGAAGAATACTGAAGAGAGAAGAAAAAATACCCCAGGACTTGGCTAGGATATATGCTTTGGTATCTTGTTCTTTAAAACCTGTTTCTATTTCAGACAAGTTGTTGAACTACACACTGAAATAGGAATAGGTTGTGTGGTGTATTTTAGGCATTATATTATACCCTGATCCACCAGCATGTTCCTCTGTTTTCATGTGACTGCAACAATTTAAATGGAACAATGTTCCAAACTACAGTGCTTTTCTGTAATATTCTCAGTAATACATTATCATACCTGTCATGTGATTCCAAATGAGTAATATTGCCTTTTGTTATATAATTTCACAATTTGCATAGGTTGTTAGGGCTGAGTGTAGGATTTAGAACTGCTCTTAAGCTCTCCTAAATATGATCTTGGATTTCCATAGCTCCTGAGCCTTCAGCAAGTCATGTGTTCTTGAAACAGCAAAGCCCTTTACCTGATATCTATCTTCAGCAAATAAATCTGTACCACTGTGGTCAGAGGAATGTAGCATTTTTCTCAGTAACTGTACCCTCAAAAAAATTGTCTCTCTGTTGTCTTAATCTTTACCTTTTCCCACATTTATTACATCTAATACAGTTTTGCATGAAAATCTTATAAAGGTTCATTAACTAAGGTTTGTGCAATGTTTTGCACAATACCCACAAGCTATTATATGACTATTGGAGGTGTAGAATAAGATCTTAAATAAACAATGCTTTCAAAAGCTTAAATAAAAATTTTCTCTATAGTGTTGAACTATATTGCAAAAGAAAACATTTGCACAAGGCAAAGTGCACAGTACAAGAAGACAGAGGTTTCAGGATATCATTTGCACAGCACTTAAAAGATCACCAGCTGAAACTCTGACAATGGAACAATCAGGCTGTTGCTGAAGTATTCAATATGTGTTTGCTGTTGCTATAGGTGGTATAGAAAATTATACTGAGCTAACATCAGCATTTGTTTTCAGGTAGGGCACTAGCATTTGGAACACACAGTGGCTGGAATATGTGTGAGCAGAAGGAAGCAGTATTCATCACCTAAACACTGTCTAGCTGACGTTGGTTTTTCTCTCACCTATTATAACACTTCAAGGATCGTGGTTGCTAGCAACTTGCTTTCCAGAGCACCAGGTAATACCTTTTGCACTTGTTTCTCAATTATTATTCTATATTATAATATATCAATAATATATGAGTTTATATTCTGATTACACTCCAGAATATTCTATTTGTTGTTGTTTGGCTTTTGATTTTTTTAAGAGATTGTGTCAGAATATTTGTTGTTAACATTTTGACAGATGTTAATTTTTTTTAATGCATACATTGTTCTATCTGATATTTTCTCTGTCAGCCTAGGAAAGATTTATACCAATACAGACTGGGAAAGTTAATTACATTATTTCATGTGTAGTTTTCTTGCTCTTTAATTCCATATCCACAGGATCAGAGGCCTGGAAACTTTCTTTGCCTTCAGTCACAGCCTCTTTTTTCTTCTACATTTTAACCTATTCTAACTTCACATTTTTAGTCAAGACACAATACTTTGCTTTGTTGAAAACTATTTTTTCAGAGTTGCTAGCAATTTCACCACTTGAACAACTCAAATGGAATTAAAAGAATTAAATTTGCTGAAACTTTGATTTAAAATTTTTGAAGGTTCCTGTAAATAATAGTGGGATATAGACAAACTACAACCACAGGCTTACTAGCTTAGGTGGTAAATTTTCTCCCACGTTTTACTTAGCTCATGAGAAAAATAGGGTTTTATACTCAGGGGTGCCAGCAGTGATCCTGAGCACAGTAATTGTCTATTTTGTCCTCTTTTTTTTTTTCTGTCACATAGTGTTATTGCCTCGTGGCTGAATATGGGATTCACATTACCAAGGAATGGTAGCTATTTGTCAGTGCCATTATGTAGTATTATAAATTCAAGTTCATGGATTTTTCTATCCTGGCAAAATATATTAAGAATATTCTATCCAAAATCCATGAGAATGACATTGCTGAGAGACCAGATACATTTTAAAAATATTGCTTTCAGCACTAGAGAAAAACAGACAATAAAGCCTCTTCTTTCTCACTAGACCTGTCTGAAAGATTTGCAGCAAAGTGATCCATCTTTGTGTGTCCCAAGCTCTTATTCTGGGAGATTGCATCTATGGCTGTGTACCTCCTTTAGGAATAGGATGACAAAACACTCAAGCTGTGGCTCTGTGTGATTATTGGAGGAAAAATTTTGAAAACCTCCTGAGAGGCCAGATACTTGCTTTAGAAACTTCTTTATTCAGACATTGTGGTGTGCTTGCTGTATTAGTTGGGCTTTACTATGAATTTCCAGCAATCTGTTGGAAGTGTTCTGTTTTGAAGAGAACAATGTCATATTCCTTCCATTGGAATTTATTATTTTTATAATTATTTATAAAAATACTTATAAATATAAAAAAAATCTTAATATTTCTTTATTTTTATTTTAATTATATGGTTCTTGTTTTACCAACCTTTCACAGTTTTCACCCATCACATGCTGATGTAGACCACTCTTGTCTACACAGGAAAACCATACGGTTATGAACAGTATAAACAGTAACATCAGCTGCAGCTGTAGAGCAAAGCCTGCCCACCAGTGTGAAATCAGGGTCTCATCTCACTGTGCTGGCCATTGCATGAACAACTTGTGGAACATGATTTCTGTCTTGGTCCTCACAGGCTAAGTATGGAGAGGCAAAGTGTGATGAAGAGATAGAAGATTTTTACCTGCCATACCCTCTAGATCCTATTTTTTATCCTAAGTGACACGGCTTAGAAATATTGAACCATGAAGAACCAGAAGTCTTAAGGTTGTAAATCAGACTTTAAAGGTCTGGAAAGATCATCTAATTGGTGAGGTGGAACCTCTTCAGTCAGGTACTTTATTTCTGTTTTGTAGTGCATGGAGCCAGTTTACTCAAAAGCAATTAGGTCTCAACTTATGGCTAACACATACAGTGGATTCAGAAGATAAAAGACATGTTTGATTGAAGGATTTGCTCTGTGTGAAGAAATAAATGTGTCAATTTTAATAGTGTTAAATTGTGGCAAAAAGTTATTGCGTACAAGCCTTCGAAGTGCCAGGCTGGGAATTTGGTGCCTTTCCTTACACTTGGACTTGCATCTTGATATAGAGAGATATATTTTGTTACCCCCTTTGCCAAAGAGCAAAGATGAAAGAACATGTTTGGATGATGCTATCAGTGATCTCACTTTTGGACTGAGTAAATTAAAATGGAAACCAGTACATGAATGATCTTAGCTTTTTAATTGCTTTACAATGATAGAGACCTGACTTGAGTTTGTTTTGAAAGTCACACTCAAATTTTGTGTTTAGAAAATATGAAAATATTTGTATCGAGTAGGACAAGAAGCAGCAAAAAAAGTCGTGAATCCCTCCAGAATAAGCAGCAGTAAATGCTTTTTACTGGGATTGGGGTGTTATGGACCTGCCTTATTGCAGAATTGAATTCAGCAGTACAATTTAATTTTGATTTTGCTCCAGCTATGCTATGCAGAGATGGATTTGGAGCTGACATACGTCTCAAAGCTGAGTATATAAACACAACAAGTTTGTCTTTGCCTTTCTAGATAAACAATTCTGGAGACACAGAATTCCCCTGTGAGGTTCCTGGATCCCTGTCTTGGGACAGCAGACACAGTGGCTGGGTGGATTTAAGTGTTATTGAAATGCTTAAAAGGAAAGTATATTCTACTTCTTTTGATTGTGCTTAGGGATGATTGCTAATACTAAGTGGAATGACACAGCTATATTCATGTTTATAGCGCTGAAGTTTTCTTAACTAACCTAATGGTGGCAAAATACACACTCAGATGTTATTATCTTCTTTCCTATGATATAAACAATTTTATTTACACATCAAAAAGGAAGTGGCTTTTTTGTCCAGTTATAACCCTTTAAAAATGCCTTAAGGAGCCCCTTCCTTGCTGAAGTGAATGTTCAATAATTCACGCTTTGTGCCATGGCAACACATGCTTTCAGTTTCTTGGAATGTGTTCCTCTGCCTTGGCATCAGTTGTGTCAGCACCACCTGGAAAATAAACAGCATCCTTGGAGACTGTAAACAAAACATTGGTACACCATAGAGCTTGTGTGATTGCATTTTGTGTTCTGGTATGTGATCGAGATCACCCGGGAATGGCTTGTCAAATCATAGTTGTACACTATGCAGTGATACAAGTTGCTACCCATGAGATTTGACCCAAATGACAGCACAGAAAAAGTATTTGCTGCTGTGCAAGGAGGAGATTGCTTTAAAATAGAAATATGACTGAAAATAGATGATAGAAGAGCTGTAAGATTTTAACCTAACCTCTGTTATTCTTTTTTTTCCTTATGCTTTCCTTATGAAATGCTTCAAAAGAATAAATAATTGTAAAATTTTATTTTCTATTTAACATGCACTTGTGTGGACAGTTCAAACAGATAATGCAAAACAGGGCTAAACTTGAGGACACATAGAAGAAGTACCTGCTGATGGTATAAAAACAGTTAATAAAAGAGACTTTACCTCCCAAGAAAGTGTGCACTGCAGCTTCATTGTAGACACATTAGAGCATAATTTTAAAAACCATTTTAGACCTCATAATTCCTCTTCTGTGTCTGTCTTCTCTGCTGTTGTGCTGGCCATAATCCTCCATATTTCATGAAAGCCTCCCCATTCAGTGGCATATTTCAGGAAATCTTTTCTGGTCCATTTAACCTCTCCCTGATCTTATAGGTGGGCGAGTGAGCAAGTGGCTTGGTCGGTGCTTGCTTGGTGGCTGAGATTAAACCATGACAGTGATGCATCCTTCACTTTATTGGAAACTGGTCTGTTCAGATCTTAAATATGATTTAATCTGTGGTGGTTTAGTTGAGTCAAATGATCAGCCTAAAGCAATGAGCAAGAAAAGTAAACTAAAATAAATTCAAACAGGAATGATACTGAGAATTAATTACTGTTTCTCACAGCTAGGCCAATGTAGCCTTCAGGCAGCGAATTTGAAAGGAAAAGGTGGAAAGTCTGGGTTTTGCCCCCACAAAACTTGAAATTGTGAAAATCTTTATCATATCTGTCACGGATGTTCAAAAGTATAAATAGATAAAGGAAAGAATAAGGAAAAGCTAATCTAGAATATATTCATCAACAACTGTTGAACACTATGATCTGTAAGCAATCTCTTAGGATGCTTCTCATAATTTGGAACTTGGCAAATCGGATGGGCCAGAGAAAGTATCTGTGATAGATGCTATATTTATGGCCTTTCTCCCTAGGTTTCTGATGGTCAGAGATTCTTGCTAAGCTGCTTTTTGGTCTGATTTAGCCCCAAAGCTTAAGTACAAAGACTTTTTTCTTCACAAAGATGAAAACCTTGCTTTTGCCATCCTGGCACAGGAGGATAGCAGCATGTAAACTGGGTATTGTTGCTGTGAAGGTCCAAATAAGTCATGGTATTTTATTACAATGACTTAAAGCTAACACTTTCCTCCACCCCCAGGTTTTGTTGTTGACAGATGACCCAACGGTACTGTTTTATTCCGCCATACACCCAACGTGTCTGCTGCTGAAGGATTTCTGAAGACTACATGTCAGGGGGGAGCTAAGAGATACCTGCACTCACAAATTGTTAGGGTGAACTCTTAGAAACGTAACACATTAGCAGGAACCTTCAGAGTAACATTCCTCTGAAGCAGCACATTCCACATAACTTCTGTTCTGTACCGAAATGCCTTCTCTGCCCCTTAGCCACAGCACACTCTGCCAGCATTGCTCCTTCTGATATATTCCTTTAGTAGATGGTAGGTAACTCATGGCTAGGCCTTAGCTTTTGAAATTTCACAAAGATGCCATTAATTTCTTCTGCGTCTCAATAAGAACTCAGCCATCAGGAATAAAAAATTAATAGGAAAAAATTGAACTGAGAAGACCAAAGACAATGCAACAACACAAGAAAATATATCCCAAAACCTCTGTATCTATTACTGCAGTTTCCAACAGCATGCCTGTGATACAGATCTTTTTCCTGGTGATTTACATTTGCCAAGCAGTGAAAATGTTGTACCTTTTCCAACCATTTGAATATGCAGGCCCACTCATCTTAAAAATAATTCAGCTTTGAGTTTGTCTTTTTGTTCCTTTGGCAGCTCTGTTACAAAGCAGTCTTCTCAGTGTGAGGGTGCTTTGGTCTCCTTCTAACTGAGAATCTACTGTGCATCTTTTCTTAGTCTCTTCAGTCAGCAAAGGTCCTATTGTTATGTAGTGACCTAGGTCCCCAAATTCAGATGGTGCTTTCTGACAAATTCAGACCATAATTGTGTTTTGTTCTAGTAGGACAGATGGTGTAATTTCTTCAACATTATATTTGTGCTTCATTCCGAATATATTTTTGGACCTTGGTTCTCTACAGAAAGGTGCTGAAGCCTTTATTCTAACAATATACTTCACTGTTAGAATCAGGTACCTAAATTTCTTTTAAATCCCAACATTTACAGGAAGAAAAGGTCAAAGCAAGAGCTGAGAACTCAAACCTCATAATTCAAAAAGCTTTAAAAGTTTATTGAATTTTCTCATTGTCATCAGTGTAAATTAAAATTATTTTCTAAAGAACAGTTTTATCAGCATCTCAGAATCACCTAAGGAGAGGACTCTGTAGGGCATTGTAAAATTTTAGATAAAATAATTTAACAATTTTTACAATAAGATACTACACTTTTAGACCACTACTTCGTGTGCTATTTTAGTAAATAAAACATACTGTCTACCAACTGTGTGATTTTTTGTTATTTAACAACTACACTTGTCCAGTTTAAGAAACTTGCTTAGTTAGTTTGTTTTATATAATTAGTCAGATTAGGAATGTAGCTATTTCTCATCAGTTTTGTGTTTCTGCATAATATTAACTCTGGTTAGTTACCATTTACATAATCTTGGTTTTGAATTATGGGAATGTTGATGAATTTCCATTTTGGCATTTTAATGAAAATAGGTAGGACAGAAGTGGTGTAGAGCTTCATTTATTGAAAAAAAAAAAAAACTTTTGAAATTTTTCTGCAATTAGAAAACTTTCAAACCCTGCTATGGATAAACAGATAAAGGCATGTTTTATTGGGAGCCTGAATGGGGCAACATCTAGAAGGCTTGAGCAGAAGACAAAGAATGTTGTTGAAAGCTGCTACACTAGACAGCTCATGCTGTTTGGTAGCAGTCAAAGGTGTTAAACATTGCACATGATCTGCCTGACTTACCTTAGGCTTTGATCTTGTTAATCACTTAGGAGTTTTCCACCCCTTAATTTTGACTTCTGATAGGCCAGGCTATAAACATAAATTCACCTACGTGCTTTAATCCACTGGGGCTTCCTGTCAGATCCATTTGTAAGGTATTATGATAGAAACTGAACCATTCAGATAGTAGGAGCTCTTAGATCAACACTGGGCACAATTCTCTGTGCTTGGATCACTTATAGCTCTACATTTATTATTGTGTTGCTTCAGAACATTGAGTAGTATTAGTTGGTGAATAAAATCCCAGATAACTGAAGAAGGGCAAAAAAGATACTGGTGAACAGGAAATACTGAAAAGCTCTTGCCCATTATGCAGTTTTCTTCATGTGAAAGATGCACATTCATAACCTTCCCTTTAGTTTTCTAGTTGAGAATTCCTTCTGTGTTCCTAGCTGATTCTAAATTTCTTGGGGCTTGTTAGACAGTGGCCTGAAAGTTGTTCTGTCTGCAGGCAAGTGATAAACGTAGGCATCACTGCTTGGCAAAGTGGCCTACTGCTGAGATCTCCCCAGCAGCACCTCTTCTTGTGAACGTGCCAGCTTGCCTTCTGCTGCCTTCCCACAGAATTTTCACTCAGGTTACCCAAAAGACATTTGATGGCCTGGTCACAGATAGTCTTAAATACAGATTAAAGCAGTAACATCTTTCATGTGGGAAAAGGAGCTCTCCTAAAAAGGCTTGGATTGTGGTGGAAATAACATTTTTTTAGACTTAGCTCAAATATGCCAATAGAAAAATTTCCACCTTTCTGACTTTTCATCTTCTGAGGACAAGTTTCAGTAGAAAAGACAGTTTGTTGTTCCAGTTGAACATTTACTAACAATTTGTAGTGTTGAGTGTAAAAGAAAAACCTGGTTTAAAACCTGTGATTAAACCAAGAGCCTGTATCATACATGCTTCTGCTTATGGGAAGAAGAAAACAACATGTGACACAAGAAAATCAAAGTATTCATTACAGTATTGGGGAATAAATGTACACTGTCTTGACAAGCATGGTTTCATACCTTTGATATGATGCACAAATATGCACATAAAAATTACAGTTTGGCTAATGGAAACTTAAAGGGTTTGGATGAGTCTTGACTATCTTATTCAGACAACAAATTCCAGTTTTTGTAGTAACCAAGTAACCAAGTAGAGATTTAATGGAAAGGTTTTTTCTGTGTAATTCTTTTGACCTAAAATGATTGTCAGTGTTGCACTTTTGTTGAAATCTCAGAACATTACATTTACTTTATTGCACCCTTCTCTTAATGAATGAGAAATTCAAAGCATTATTGCCAGCTACACTTTCAGGCAGATATTTTGCTTGAAGTTCATTATATCAACTTATAGGTGAACTTAACCCAGATCAAAATATATTTTGTAGTTTAGCTTGTGACATTAAACTATTGGCTTTTCCACCATGGTAAAATGAAAAGAAATAAGTCTGTGACTATTTCATTACCAGGGTACCCACTAGGACAGATAACTTACTTGTGTTCAGATAAATAATTTTTGTTGAAGCAGCACAACACATAGCAGCTTAGATGATGCATATTCTCCACTTTCCAATTAGTCTTTGCAAAACTAAAAGATCCAGGATTTGAATGTTCATTAACCTTGTTGTGTGAGTTGCTCAGACATCAGTCTTTAAAGGCTGGAACTGCAGTGAAACCGCAGTTATTTCAGTGAAAAATGAGATTCAAAGTGTTGTGAGAGTTGCCTGCAGATTGTTTAATGATGGCTTCAAAATAACAACAAGGGTAGAGAAAAACAAATTAGCTAATTTATTCAGATTCTGACACAGCTTTTGTGCTGTTCTCAGACTGAGCTCTGTGGTCCTTAAATTCCAACAGCTGTTATACAAACTTATATCCCATGACAAAGCCTATCCTCATCTTTCTTTTGCAGGATTAAAAACTGTGCATGAACATACATTAGATATCTAATGTCCTTAATTCATTATTTTGTGTGCTAAAACCCCCAGGCAACAGCACATAACAAATCCTGCTGCCATTTGCACCTTAGTTTACTTGCTGTGTGATTTAGGGATTACAATAAATTTTAGAAAGGATTATTTGGATTTCTGGAAATGGGCTAGCCAATAGACAAGTTGCTTTCTCTTATATGCCAGTGGCAGTTTAGAAGTCTTTGCATGCCAGTCCTCTGTCCAGTGTCAGCCTGTGGAAGGATGTCAATAGGTAACTCCAGCAGCAACGGAGAGGAAGAAGCTCTCCTTCTCCCTTTCCTAGAGACAGCTCTTGCTTTTTGGTTGTTTCTGTGGCCCTGACACCTTGACCCTCATCTGCCACATTTACAACAGAACAAGACACATGAAAATATTATTTTGCCTCTAGACTATTGCCCAGATGTGGATGAACAAGTAATGCCTTAAAGCAGAAGGCTCTGCTCTGCTGGTGAGATTACTTAATTCTTTTTCTCCTCTCAGGTAGGAGTAATTTCATTACTTTTTACAATGAAATTGTACTCATTGGCTTTCTGTAGCTAAAAGGGATAAAAATCCTGGGAAAGTCCAAAGTTTACTTGGCGTTAGTACGTATTTAGTATGTGAGAGGTATGTTTCCAAATCTACAGATTGAAGGAAAAGTAAAAGAAAAAACAATTCCCAGTACAAGAAAGACATGGACCTTCTGGCATGAGTCCAGTAAAGGGTCACTAAGATGATTAAGGGATTGGTGGAGCATCTAATATTCAAAAAGAGGCTGAGAGACCTGCATTTGTTTAGCCTTGAGAAAAATCAGGGGGAGGTTGTTAATGCATATAAATAGCTGATGGGCAGGGAGTGAAGAAGATAAAGCCAAACTCTTCTTCAGTGGTAACTAGAAAAAAAAAGCAGCACAAATTTAAGTACAGGAAATTTCACTGAAACATAAGAAAATATTATTTTAATGTGAGGATGATGAAACACTGGCACATGTTGCTCAGAGACAGTGGTGTCTCATCCTTGGAAACATTCAAAAGCCATCTAGACATGGTTCCAGGCAACCTACTGTGGCTGACCCTGCTCTGAGCTGTGGGTTGGATTAGGTGACCTCCAGAGGCACTTTCCAACACCAGCTGCTCTGTGATTCCAAGTCAAAACCCTTACAAACTGTCTCAATGATCTGTTTATACTGATCTGAATGGACACCAAAATCTTCCTGTTTATGTATCTTAAGAGACACTTGTAATGAATAAATGAATTTTTGATCTACAGGAGATTTAGTCTGGATATTAAAGAACTAACTGGTACTTGCTTCTTTTTTTGTAAAAGAAAAAAATATTCTTTGATCTGTATGTGGAAGTCAGTGCACTTGACTGTATGCTGTAGCCTAATCTTGCATCTATTTTAGAGTAATTGTAGGCTATAGCTGCTTTTATAAAGCAAGAATTTGCACAACATTCATAATATTCAAGAAATGGTCAGCACTGGGATCTTGGTGTTTAAAAGCTGGAATATTTCCAGAAGCTTATAAGATCTGGGTTTGTGTTATGATGTTCACATGTAGAATCATAAATATATTTGTAGTTGTGCAACACGAGTTTCTGAAGTCATTCTCTAATGTTTAACTATCAACTTAACCTGAACTGATGCAAAAAGAACATTTTTCTTTCTTTCTTGCCTGGCTCGAAACCCAGTATGATCATTCAAGTGAAACAGGTAAATAACTGTTTGCATTTTAGGTAGTCAAAGAATAATACTATCAATCAATTCTGAAAATTAAGCCTGCAGTTCTATGTTTGTGTCACAGAAGTATTAATCCTCTTCAAGCTAACATTCCTCACAGGCCAAGTCAGAGTGAAAACCATATGAAAAATGTTGAAGTTTGCAAGTGAGTACACAGGGAAGTGATTTATCTCAGCAGGGAGGGAGCTAATCTCTTTCCAGTTTTTGTCTGGGAATTGATGGGTTTGTTTCACAGATAAGGCTCTGGCATCAAAGACAAACTGAAAATAGGCGCTGCAAAAGGCTTATGGGTGTGGACAGTATTTGTCAGTTCTAGCACAAGAGCAAATTTTGTCATCAGTTATAAATGTCTTGATGAAGTTAAGTGATATGAATAAATTTTTATGTTGTTTCAAAAGTACCCCTTTTTAGCTGTTTTCTCAGTCTGATATTAAAATATGAGAAAATACAGAGTGACACATGACTGAAATTACAATTTTCAGATTCATATGTTTTGAGGTTGTCTTTGCCAGAGGTTGGAGCTGACACAGAAAATTTCCTGGCCATTGTAGTACCTAGAGCATTTTGCAATAGGATGTATTCCAGAAATATTGCAAACTTTATGCTTTGAAAAGTCAGTGTCATTCTTAGATGTTAACAGAGAGCTCTTGAACGCACTAGCTCATATTCACTGTTGGTATAGTTTGTTTTACTCAAAACTTTGCTTTTTGGAAAGAAACAGCAGGATTCTGCAGGAGAAGTCAAATGGGCTTGTTTCCCTTATACAGATTTTTGCATCAGTATTTCTGTTTGTTGAAATTAACTCACTTTAGCTTTGCCTGCCTAGAATGGACAGAGTTGGTCCCTCATGGCACAGATCTCTGAGAGGTTTATTTTTCTGTCCCTGTGAGGCACCTTGTTTTGATATAACCCTTTCTTTTGTGAATATTTAACTGTGTTATAGGAGTTCCTACTTTGAGACACTAATAACAGAACAAAAGCCTAGGTAATGCAATGCTACTGCTTCATAAACGTTGGGAAAAATATTTTATTTTTTTCCTCTGTATTTGTCCATTAACTTTGCATTAGAATTCTGAACTGAGCAGGATGCAGTGGCTAAATTTGATTCTTAGATGGGTACACATTTTCTATGCAGTGACTTCAATTTTCTCAATTTTCTTCAAATAGAAAAAGTTGCCTTTTAAAATTTAAATATATTGGCTAGTTACTGACATTGTTGTGAGGAGGAAAAGATTAAAGCAGTGATTTGACACATACTTTGTATAAAAGAGACATTACTCTTTATCAGGATAAAGATATTAATCCTTCTTTTGACAACATGCACTAATAAATTTAAAGAAGTACTTTTAATACTGAATAATGTTTGTTGGCTTTCTTTTGAGCATCTCTGTTACTACACCTATGCTCTCCCAAAGTCATGTTTTACTTCTTCATGCTTCAGTAGTGCTGAGTTTTTTGTAGACATTTGTGGAACAGCATGCTCATAATATCACAGAAAGATCCCCTTGATATTCTGTTGTAATTTGCTGCAAGTCCCTGGGGTTTTAGGAGAGTAAGGCCAACCTATGTCAGCTGCCATGTGGCAAGGCCCCAGTTATGCAGTTTTTATGTTCTTGTTCTAAATATTAGAAAAAACAGCATTTACTTTTTAAGATGTGATGATAATGCTGTTTGTCCTATTAAATTCTAATCATGGCCTTTTCCCATCATGCAAGCATTTCTGAGATTTCAGTTGGTGGGGTTTTTTTTTTTTTTTCATTTTTTGTGAATCCAGAGTTAGTCTCAAAAGAGGGGGGAAAAATTGGGCACCCACCAAGAAAAGAAGCTCTCATTAGCTCAAAATATTTCATCTAAATGGTTTAATATGTTATTTTGATTGTGATCTTCTCTTATTTTACCATTTTAAACATATGGTAAGTTTCTAAAATAAAAGTGTCTTCTAACCAAAAAACAGTAATTTCATTTAGAAAACAGCAGAATGAGTTGAGAGCTCAATTTTTTTTTTTTTTTGAGCATGTTAAGCATTGTAATACATTGAACCAAATTTCCTCTGAACAGTTTCAATTTGGACAACTTTGAGATCAAAACCCTTGGTCTCAGTATTAGTTGCATTTACTTGAATGGGATTACTTGGTCAAAGGACACAGTTTGTGTCCATTTGTGGACAGGTTGTCTGAAATCGACCAGTACCCAGGCAAATATTGCTCTGACTAAAGACTTCCTATTATACGAGTTTAGCTCTGAATCCTTTGAAGATAACTAAAGCAAAAAGTAGTTTCAGCCTCATTTGTCCCTTATCTACATCTGCTGCTAGCAGGCATTGTGTTCAGAAAAGGAATATTTATGAGGCAGTAATTCTCATGAAACACCTTGATTTTCATCTAGATGAGCTGCACAAGCCAGGAGATGCAGTTCCTGAATTCAGGGATCTGTGTTTCTCCTGGGGAGCTGCAGTGTGTTGGCCACTGCTGAAAGCCAAACACCCACCCAGCTGCTCACCCACTCCTCCTCAGGGGGCAGGGCAAGAAAATAGGATAAGGAAACTGGTGGGTTGAGATAAAGTTAGAGAAACTGCATGCCAATTACTGTTGTGAGTAAAAAAGCTCTGACTTGGGGAAAATGAATTTAATGTATTGCCAATGAAAATGGATTCAGCTAGTGAGAAACAAAGGCTAGCAATAAAACAGAGCAGCATCTTTTCTCTCCCTCTTCCAGGCTCAACTTCCCTTCTCCCAGATCCTGCCCCCCCACCCCACAAGCAGTACAGTGAGGCATAGGGATGGGCACAGTCAGTCTGTAGCAGATCCTCTCAGTCTCTCCTTCCATCTGACGCCTTTCCTCTGCTCTGGTGTGGGTCCTTCCATGAGCTGCCATCCTACAGGGAAGAAACTGCTCTGGCATGAGGTCTTGCAGTCCTCATTCAGATCTCTGCTTCAGTGTAGGTTCTTCAAGGGGCTGCAGGGGAGTTTCTACTCCAGCATCTGTAGCACCTTCTCTCCTTCTTCTCTTGCATCAGTGCTTGTATCAGTGCACTGTTGTTTCTCACTCCCTTTTTTTCTTCCTCCTCTGTCTGTCCAGCATTTTTTTCTTTTCTTAAATATGTTATCACAGATGTGTGAACATGGTGGGTTCATCTGTGCCCTGTGTTAGGTCTGTTGAATCTGGCAGGAATCAGCTGTGTCCAGCACAGGACAGCCTCAGCCTCCTCCCATTCCTCCCTTAATCCCCCTGCTACCAAAACCTTCCCATGGACAGCCAATGCAAGAGCTTATCTGTCTGCAACCCTGCCAATAGTGCATTTAAAAATAAAACTTTGCTGTATGACATAAAAAGTAATGTGGTCTAAGACAGCTGCAGAAGTAACAAAACTTTGAACTTGACAGAATAAAAAAGCCCTTGCACTATCTGATAACAGTTTGTCTATCTATCTATCTTGTTCTGAGTGTTTATATATAAACAATTTGGTCCTTTTAAAATGACTGTTATTACTAGGTATTAAATACGCTTTTTGAAAGCAGATCAATTATGAGTTGTTATTATTCCTTCCATGATTCTGTTCTCCAACTTTGAGATTTACACTTCTGTTCCCACTTGAATTGATAACAGAAACAAATATGTCTTGCATATTTGTGCAGTGTATGTAATGTGATGGGGGAGCACATGCAATATAGAATGAAACTGAATTATTGATGATGGATGAAAGATGAAACAAAATGTATCAGTTCAACAAAGCTCTGATGTATTTAAAATTAAGAAAATTCACAACTGCATTGGGCAAGGACAAAAAGCAGTGGTAAAATTCAAGCAAAATAATGAGAATTAAGGGCCTGATGGTACTTGCCTGTATGGAGGGGACTTGGGTATGGCTCTTGTTTAGCACATTAGTTTGCCAAGCTGGTAGAAATGGTTCTCACAAATAAAAATGAGCCTAATTTGAATTGGTTCCTTTTGTTGTGTATAGACCTGTTGCTATTACATAGTATTCTCTCATCTTATCTTCTTGCTTCTGCAGCTGTTTCAGGTTACATCTTGACAGGGAAATTTTTTTGAGTTGCAAACAAGTTTGTTATTTATTGCAGTATAAACAACATAATGTATGTTAGGAATTATATCTCAATTTATATTTTTAGTCTGAGACAATCCTAGGAAAATCTTCAATTTAAGTGGTAATAAAAAGAAAGATGTATCTAACTGATTTTTTTTTTCCTAGCCCTGTAGAGGCTTTTACAAAAATTATTTTTCACCTCTATTTCCTTAGTTTCCCAAAAGACAGAAAAGTTAAGTACTAGTATCCAGAAAACACTCTGAACAAAGCATAGTGCATTTTCTTTTTCTCTGTAGTTCAAAAAGGCAAAGGAGTAACTCAGTTCAGCTTGAGGTTGTACATCTTATAAAAATGATGCAATGACTTTAATAGCCTCTGCTATCATCAAAGTGCATGGACGATGTGGCATAACATGTACTGTGTTTTTCAAGCAAGTCCTCTTCCCAAAAGCAAAAATTAAGTCTAAAATAACACTAAACCACTAAGACAGTCTAATTGCTAAGAGACAGTTCGCGTGACCAGATTATAGTATGTCACTTCTTTTTAGATCAGTCTCTTCTAAGTAAACAGACATCCTTCAGCAGCTGAGTATTTCCCTGTGGCAGTCTGCTAAGAAAAACACGAGGGGAGACCTACCCAACACGACTCCTTCCGCTGGCTGTGCTTTATCTGCAGTCACGGGGGTGCTTATCTGCCCAGACAGAGCTGCAGAGCCTGCGCCTGCCTGCTCGCTCCGAGAGGAGGGCCCATTGTTCTGTCACCATGCTGCAGAGATTGCCAAGGGTTGACCTTGCCTGGTGACCTTATCAGAGGTGATTTTGCAGAAAAATTTACTGGTTTGTTTCAGTAACATTCAAAGAATTTTCTGCAAGTAGGTTTCTTTTCTTGACGTGTTCCAAGTGGTAGCCACGACGATTGTGGCTCTAAGCAGAGGTTGCTCCAGAGGGGGTTTTATGTTTCTGAGGAGTTTTCTATTTTTTCAATTCTCTAAGGCCTTGTGCTGTCTTCTGATTCTTTGAAGACAGCAATGGCTGTGCCTGCAAAAAGCAAGTGTCAGCTGCTGTTCCTCCGAAGAAAAGTGTAACTGCATAAATGTATCCTATGGAAGCATGACCAATATTTTACCATAAAATATACTTTCTTTGTCACTGTGATAAGTCATTGTAGGGAGATAGAATATAAGAAAATAAAGATAGTGCAGAAAGTAATCTTACCCCTAAGGAGTTGCATCTGGGCCAATTATCAAAGATTAGGAACAGGCCTGACTTTAACAGGCCACAGCTGTAACCAGTGAGAAGAAGAGTGTTATAAAAGAGTAGGTTGGCTGGTTGAGAAGGGAACTGGAGTCAGTTGGCTACTTTGTGAAGAAGGAAGAGTCAGTGCTGTGAGGAGCTGCTCATGAGAAACACCAAGAAGGTGTGAAACCTTTGTGTTAAGGAGACAATAGTATGGAACCCCTGCAATAAGATGGCAACGAGTCACCCTTACCAAAAGGTTTCAAGAATTGATCTGAATATATTTCTCCCATTCAGCATCCCTTTAGACAGTATTAGATCTATATATGAATACTTTTATACTCTTTTCCTTCAGTATAATCTGAAAAACTGAGCATTTGTTCTTAATTAGTGTGTGAAATTGTCAAGAAATTAAAGGAAAATACAGAAATTAAATAATTAAAATTTTTCATTTTTTAATTTGGAAAATTATTTGAAAGTAGGTTCAGCTCAGTATTCAGTAGATTGAAGATAACAGCATGAATACATTTGCAGAGTAGTACAATATGGTGTAGCTGTATTCTGAAGGGGAGTGGAGCATCTGAACACACCTCCTTTCCAGCTGCAGTCATATTCATGGAATGATAGAATGGGTCCGGTTGGAAGGGGCCACACTGAATCATCAATTCCAACCTCCCTGCTCCAAGAGCACACAGCACAGGATAGAATGCAGATGGTTCTTGAACAGCCCAGTGAGGGAGAGCCAACAACCTCTCTGGAGAATCTGTTCCAGTTCATGGTCACCTGCACAGAACAGAAGTTTTTTTTCTGTTCTTTCTATACAGGTGGAATTTCCTGTGCCTCAGTTTCTGCCTGTTGCTTCTTGTTCTATTGGTTCACACCACTGAGAAGAGCCTGACTCGAGAACTAACAGCTGATGAGAGAAAGAAGGATTGTTTTATTTAAGTGAAGAATAATACTAGTAAGGGGAAGAGAGCTTAAAGACATGTCAACTTTATGTTGTAATGGAGCAGCAGAAGCAGAAATGTTATAAACCTGTGTTGACAGCCAGGTCTTTCCATCACTGACCTCTCCTCAGTTTTTAATGAGAGGTGATACATTGTCTTCTAAGTTAACTCATCTGCTTTTCCTTGGCTTTGGGATATTTTATCACTGGAGAAACACTGCAAGGATCAGTCTGGGACTCAGTTTAATGAACAGATCCTTTCCATTAAATGGAAAATGGACAGATCCTTTCCATTAAAAATGCTATGCACTGGATTTTATCTGTGTCAAGCACTGAGTACATGATTTGACTAAATTTGGTTAAGAGATAGAAAAAAAAAAAAAGATAGTGGGTCACCTATTCTTTAACTTGGCCAATGCAAGCTTTAAAAAAAAAAAAAAGGATTTTATCTTGTCTACTATCAGTGTCTCACATGATGAAACTTTGAATAGTCTTTCCTACATTTTACTGAAAGAACTTGGAGTCAGCAATGATACTTCTCACCACTCTGTGGTCATGTATTCATCTCACAGACTTCTTACTAGCAAATATTTTTATGCCTTTTAGTAATTTAATTATAACTTGATTAAAAATTAACAACTTCAATGCAGAGATATGTTATTAATTAGAAATACATAATTTTGCTAGTGGATATTTAATTAAAATGAAGTAGTAAGTTTTGTCTATGTATAGTTTTTAGTCAATATTACTGTGTGTAAAAGAGTTTTATTGAAAACATATGGGGCTTGATTCAGTCAAGGGGAGAAACATTGATATATGGAGAATGGGTGGTGATAACACCAATTTGATTGATGTTATAATATAATGTAATATGATTTGATTATTTTTGAAGGAGGCGGACATTGTCTTTCTATTTTTTATTGAGTATATATCAAAAAAATCTTTGTCAGTCTAATGTAATTTTTTGGCTTTATTTGAAATTAGAAACAAGCACTATGACAAAATTACAGAAATGCAGAAATAGAGGCTGGAAATATTCATTGCAAAAAACCCACATGGATCTAATTGGCTCAAAATTCTATATATGTACAAGATCCTTTGGTAAAACACCAGTTCAGCATGTGAGGGAGTTTAAGGGAATGTACTTCCAAACCAAATTAAAATGAAAGGGAAACAACAGGGAATTTACAAGAAAGACACCAGAAAATGACTATTTAATCTAAAAGATATAAAAATAACTGAAGATATTTGAGTAGAGCTTCTCTTTGGGTGTAGGTGTGTGTTTGTGTATCTACATGTATCTACTTAGACATAAACATGCATATGCAGAAATATCTATTTAAAACGTTTGTATGTAAGTGAGGGGAAATGCAGAAATGGCAAAACCAAGTTTCTTGGAGAGCTGCAGTAACAGAACTGGTGACTGACTTCAGCTTTAAATCTCAGAGAGGGAATCCTGGGCTGATACTAGGAACATATATTTGGTTCCATTTTTTACATCTAATGCTACAAGTATGACAGCCAAATAAAAGTCAGTGGTAATTGTATTTTCTCAGATCTTCTTGCTTGTGCCTACATTTAACACAGCTGATCTAGACTTGTACTGGGGATCCAGGCACAGTGATACAGTGGCTGCAGGTGTTGGGTTGTTTCATCCAGGCATGCTCAGATTTGAGTTGGATATTTTGGCTTCTGAATCCTGGGCAGATACAGAGCCTTTAGATGGGTGGTGTCTATATTTGGCACTATTTTTTTGTCTGTCAAAGAAATAGGTATCAAAACCAAGGCTTAAAATTTGGTGTGCCTTGCCACTGGGCATTTGCACCTGTGAGGTCTGCTGTGGAATTGGATGTTGTGCACCCATCAGTCTGTTCTTGTACACAGCCTGGACAGGAGGAGCACTGAGCTGGCTCACTGACTCGCAGACTTAGGTGTCTGGACTTAAATCCTTGCTCTAAATCAGGCACAGAACTGGATCTCTGGAGTGGAAAGATCCCTTTAACTGCTAGCCAGGGGAATAGAGGACAGCAACAGCTGGCTGCCTGGGCTGGGAGAGGGGATGGTCAGGTTTCTTCAGGCAAGATTGGCAAAGCAGTGATGAGCTGTGCATTGCACCAAAGATAAGACATTAAGCAGCTTAGAATTGTCAGAGCTGGAATAGTTGTACACGTGCCCAGCAGCAAAGTTGTACTGTTAGCAAGTTGGGCACCTACAGGAGTAAGCAGCAGATGTTTGAAGATGTAATTTTTTACTTTAAAACTTTTTATTTTAGGAGGCAAAACTGTAAAATATATAAGCCATCAAGGATATAAGACCAGATCCTTGCAAAAGGTTTTATGATGTCTTCCAGAAGGAACCAAAAGGTTCCCTCATAGTCACTTCAATTGATGCTTCAAAATGTCTCCACAAAATAGGAAAGTTGGCAAGGCCATTGCATGGAATTTTAGGTAGACAAACTGAGGCAAATGGCAAGGTAAGGTGATAACAACTTGATCAAGGAACTCATGTGCTGCCTGCTTAGTTCTTTTCTTTGGCCATGCTCTTTGGAAGATGCAAAGAATAATAGTTATAAATCAACAGATTGTTAAGAAATACAAAGAAGGTAAAAAATCATAACAAAGAGATTGTGTGACAACCCTAGCTGTCTTAATAAGTGAATTTTTCAGTAAAACATTAAGATTTTATGACCAATACAGTAAGAAATCAATCTTTAATAAGCTGACAGCACTGGTTAGATTTGCAGTTAGTTGTAACATGACTTTTTTACAAATCATGGTGTGTTAAGGATGGTGCAGAGACAACTGCATTATTAGTTTGGTGAAAGGGCTGTGAGGATCATGAAAGCAAATGTTCAAGGAAGAAAAGAAATTTTTTAAATGTTATAAAAGATGAAAACTAGGGATATGGAAAAATTTCTAGTCCCTTTTTGTCCTGTTTAAAGAATTTGAGAAGCTCTGTAGGCATTCACATATCAGTGCAGTGACTTGTGTAAATGTAATGTTAACAAATAAAATGCAGTCTAGGATGATTCTTTTTTCAGATGTTAACATAGAAAAAAATGAGAACATGGTTGACCTTCCCTTCAGTTAGCATATACTACGGAGCAGAAGGTAAGTGTAGATGGTTCAGTATATCTGAGGCAAGAAAATAAGGAAAACTAATCTGAGAATTGTTATGCATTTAAATCTGATAGGCTATACTTTTCAGAATCAAATTCTAGCTCACTTAAAGCTGATGGGTTAATTTGTGCTTCTGGAAGGCCAGACGTTTCCCAGAGGAATCTGTCTACTGAATACAAATGGGTATTCAGTTTTGAGTTAAATGCAGTAGTGGTCAAAAACCAGAACAACTCAAACAGGAATTTTTTGGTTCAGCTAACCATTCAGGCAGAGTTCTCTTAAAAGCAGAGTTTTTATTTGTTTTGGTTTCCTCCCCAGAGGCATACTTTTTCCCTCATTCTGCATCCTCAGCTGCTGGTTATCAAATCTCCGTTGGAGAATTTAATGAATAAAAGTCTGTGAGGATTAACTTGATAAGAAGTTCATGTATATCAAGCAGTAAAATGCTGTTGTTATGTGATGGTTCAAAATCTTATCAGTAGTAACATATTAATAGTGCCACATTTTTGGAAAGCTGTGCTGGAAAAGATGCAAACAGGCTGGGCACACTGAAGGGAACTTAACCCAGGCTCCTGCTTCTAATGTGATAATTTCCTTTTTGGCTTGATAGCAGTTTCCTAGTTCCATACCTTACTGAGCAGTCCAGTAAAAAAAACCCCAGAAGGGTTTTTACAGGGACATAGAAATATAAGACACATTATCAGCATTTTCTTGGGGCTTTAGATCAGCAGTAATAGTTTAAGTGGTATAGCAATTGCCCTTAAGTGACTCACTCTTGAATGATAAAAATACTCAAGTGTTCACTGCTGCTCCATATGGCTCTGACTTAAACAAAGGGTCTCCTTCAAGGGCAGTAGGACTGCCAGGCAGGGAAGTCCTCATTGCACACACAGCCCTGACCCTTCTCCCACTCAGGGCAATTCTGCAGAAAAGGCTGCTTATGTTTCTCAGCCTGGGATGCTGATTATCTGCTAATGAAAAAAGAATGTATCAGCAAGCCTGTGAATATAATTGCTTGCATAATTTTTCTTTCTCAAGCATCTGTTTCCTAGGTATGATAAAGGTCTTGAGAAACACAGAGGACTTGTAGATGGAGGTGGAAAGCATAGGTTGTATTTAGGTACTCGTAACATTTAATCAGTTCAGTTACTGGAGCAAAGTCTGAAGAAAAGGAGGAGTAATTGGTCGAAAGTCAGGAAGTGTAGTGATAAAAATATTTGTTACAATTAATTTGATGCTGTAATTTTCTGGTCTCATACAAAGAATTTTGGTGTCAGTTAGAAACTTCTGACTTTGAAAACTCCTGTCAGAACCCAGGAAATTCCTCTGACTGCCCTGGGGGGCTCGGAGACCTTGGCACAGAGCCCAAGACCCCTGTGCCTTTGATCTTGACCCATGGAAAAACAATTGCCAACCTTTATATGACAAATTACAAGTCAAGAGAGCTTAAGTCGAATAATAGTTTGTCACAGGGTGAAAAATAGATTTTTGGGATTTTTAGAATGGGGGTTCAGGAGGTAAGATGGAGGAATCTGGGCGTGTCCAGTCTTTCTCCTTCCTCTTTTCAGCCTCCATCTTCTACTGTGATGGTGGCACTTCTGGATTGGTTTAGAGTAGAAACTCACTGTCTAACATAGTTGATAGGTATTGGGAATTTATGGTAAATAATTTACATGTAGTTTTTAGTATAAAAAGATAACACCTCCCCAAGGGCAGGCAGTGTGCCTCAACCCGACCTGCCAGACAGACCTGCAGCAGGTGGGAGAAAGAATGTTATAGATAAGAAATAATAAACAACCTTGAGAACGAGAAGAGAAGGGTTCTGAGTCCTTCTTCGACTGCCGGGCTGGGAAAAAGAGACTTTCTAACGCATCTCGGGGTCACTCTGAGCAGCAGAAATTCTGAGAACTTCCACTAGAGCTTTGGTTCAGCCCAGGTTGGGCTGAACACACCAGGTCATGTGTTTGCTTAGGGTGCTGGACTTAGGTCTTTAGGCTCATAGAATGGTGTTGCAGGCTGACTGCAGGCACTGGACCTTCAACTGACTGTGTCGCTTCCACTGCCTTCCTAGAGGACAACCTTTGGGGAAAAAAAGTGAACTTCTGCTGATGCCTGCAGTCATGAGAGTAGATGCTTTGTACTTCCCTGGCACTACCTTCACAAACAGCCAAACGTGGGCTTTCTTATTTTGCTTCTTTTCAGAGAGAGACAAGATCTCTCACTGAAACTTAGTGACAGTCTCACAGTGATATGGTCATAATTTCAGTTATTGCCCAGTCAATAAGCCTTAAAAAAATAGAACCAAGTGGGATATGGAGTACAGGTTAAGAGCAATATTTAGTATTAGAACCTAGAACTAAAGATGTTTTAGGGATAAACAGGGTTGTAGTTTAAAAGTGAGAATGACAGCAACTCAGAAAAATTGTAAACATGCTTGTCATTACAATTTTTATCAGCGATTTTTCTCATGTGGCCTAATTTTGCTTGCTTCAATTTTCTGGACTAATTTCGAATTCTCCAATTTTTCTTACTGAAAGGTTTATAGGTAAAGAACAACTGTTCTCCAGATATTAAAGTTAGGTTCTTATTGCAAAAATTTAATAATTCCATGGACGTCAGCCAAGCTGCTCACATGAGTGGATGAAAGGTGTTTCTGTGTCAATATTTATTGCTTTAGGACAGTGATAATTTTTTTTGTGGCTTGTTAGCTGTAAGCCTGAGTAAAGCATAATTCTATTGATGCTATTTTTACTATAAAGTTTATGATTTCTTATATATTTTCAGAATATATTAAATGCTTGTAGTACAAGAATGAATGCAGTGGGCCTTTAAGCTACATATATCTGGAGAGAAGCTTTGCAAGCCTTTTGAAGTCTTAGAGAAATAAGAGGCATTTACACTGTCAAATGGTGACACTTGATTGTCATCTTCACCAGGTCCCAGCAGTATGATCTCTTGAGTCCCCAGTCCTAGTGATACATGAAAGTCACTGATGGATTAGCTGTTTATTGAAAGTGACTTTGCATGCACTGGAAAGTTAATGAGGGTAGCAACAATGTTTTAAATCCTACGCTGTAGGGATATCCAACCCAAAATAAATTCCTGTTATAAGCAGTTTAGTTTTAAGACATCAGAATAGAGTTTGCATTTGTCCATCCTCTGAACAAGTGTAAACAACAGAATACTGAGTAGAATAAAAGTACATTAGCTAAAATAGATTAAGGACCTAAATTATTATATTAATATATTATTTCAAAAAGCAATGCTTATAGCAAAATATCTGTGCAATGTTATAATTTAATCTTTGTTTGTACCTATGCATCTCAGGAAAGTCAGGAAACTACTATAAATGTTGAATTCTCTACTAAGGAGACTAGTTAAAAACTCATTACAGCATGTGGTGGTAGTGTTTACTGAGCAGTGTTTTTGTTACTGTTCCACACAGCTAGTTTTGAGAGCTTGGTGTAATCCTGATTAAGCAAAGAAGCTCCAAATCAGATTATACATCTGGTGGCAATTAGATGGAACAGTCACCACCTGGGAACATAGTATTTCCACTGGAAAAAGAAAAAAAAATTCCACATTCCATGGCACAACTAAAATACAGTTAAACATAATCCTCCTATCTCTTCCTGAACTATCTTCACACATATTAATAGTCATGGCCTTTTTTCCAACATGTAGAAATGAAAATGCCTCATGGATGACAAAACTCCTTCAGACTGTCATGTTTTAGTGATGGGTGTTAGAGAAACCGTGGAACTCTTTTCACTGTGTTATCTGACTAGAGAAAAACATGGGAGAATCTTGAGCACAAAGAGAACCAACTTGAGGAAGTGAATGAACAAAAGCAAGAATTAGGGGTAGCTAATAATTAGTGATAGTTAATAAATAGTCTCAGAAGGTGACTGGTAGAAGCTCCATTTTTAACATATTAAAAGTTTTTATCATTAAAGAATTTAGTTTGGATAATAAGCCTACTCTGACAGGAAGGTAGATTAGATAACTCACGTTCCCCACCCACATTTTTATTTTATGTGGTTATGTGACTCTCTTGAGCAATCAAAGTAAATAGAAAATTATACAAACAAAATATTTAATAGACAAATTGTGGTTTAACATCATAAGAGAGGACTTGCTGGATGAGATGTTAGACATTCTGCTCTGAGCAGTAGCTGCCTGTGGTGAACCTGGTCTGGTGATTCACATTAGCTGAGATTAAGCAAGTGGATTATGATGTTTTTCCTGGCTGAGCATACTTGGAATAAGACTAAGGATGTTGTTTCATGCAGCATAGATGTGGTGCAATTTATAAATCTCTGAAAACAAGCAATACTCTCTTTTATTTACATAAGACAGTGGGTGAGTATGATAAAATTATATGCAATGATTACTAGCTCTATGGTATTGAAGGTATTCTTGTGTATTTAGAACAAAATGTTCCACTAAGTGTCTTTATAGAATTTACCTTTGTGCATAAATGTTGTAGTGGTTTGTTTATAGAATACAGGGAAAGGATTAAATTCTGATTTCTGTTTGATTTTATTGGAGAATTTCTCAACATTTTAGTCGCCAAAGTATTTTAATAGACATCCTATTTCACGAAATATCAGCTATTTCTCAATTTTAGAATAATATCATTTAAGTATGAAATTGATAGTATGCTTATCATGAAATTAAGGTATTTTGTGGTGGCCTGTAGTATGAAAAAATAACTTCCACGAAAAGTTGATTATTCATTGTTAAAATGTTTTCTATTTGTAAAAGGTAATTATAAGGTATCTAAAAGATGCAGAACAAATTTTTTCTATTAAAATTATTGCTAGAAATGTAGTATGCCAAATAAAGATCTATCATCCATTTTCCTAAGGAAAACTTATTTTACTTAGTTTTGTACATTTAAATTATTTCATGTTTACAGTGAAATTGTCTTTTTTCTTTATTGATATGCATATTCCCTCTTTGTCTTGGATTTCAATACTTCCACAGTGTCAAGACTAAGAATAATAATTAGCTTTATGTAAAATCTATTGCATTTCTCTTTCAAATGTTGATGCTTATGTAACTGACTGTTTTGCACAAGCACAAATATCTAGAACAGCTTCTGAGACTCTAATTCTAAAGTGATTAATGTCAGTGGTCTCATGAGAAAATCCACCTATTTTATCTCTAGTAAGAGTGAATAATTGAGTCACACAGTTAGAAGAAATTCCACTCCATTTTCACGCAGTGTTAGGAGTACTGTAGAGAGTAGCTGAGGAGCTGCGTCTGTTCTTTCCTCTCTCTGGCTGTTGTTGACAACGGTGCTTTTCCCCCAGAGATCCTGGACTGGGCTCTCAAACTCCACTCTTGGCCAGCTGAAATGCAGAAACATGGCATTCAGTTCACTCAAGAGCTTCTCTCATTGCTGCTTTCACTTGAGTAGAACATTTACTCTGCAAAGAGAGTAGGAGAGTTTGTGTTGCAGCTAGCAACAAAAATGCCCTTATGGATTTCCACTAGGCACACCCAGCTAAGCGGAATGACGCATGAAAAAAAATTTACAACATAAAATGTCTGGTTCAAATTGTGTCCCTAGTCTGAACTCACCAACCAACCTCTCAGTACAGAAGTATAGTGAAAATTTACTCAGCTAATGAGTAGATCTGCCAAAAAAGACGAACAACAGTAGCCTTCAGTGGTTTCAGTTCAAGTGGAGCACCTCCCTTCTACTGAGAGTAAGCCATTTCAGTAGCTGGGTTGTATAAGTTGCTGCAGACAACCTTGAAAACTTCATCTTGCTAATTCCTTAATTAAATGCTTTTTATCTTTTTCATTTTTTAGACTTTTAAAATTTATTTCTTTATTTTAAATTGTGATTATTCAAATCAGTCTTAGAGTACGTCATTCTGTTGAAGTCCTGTTGGGCTATTTTTCAGTTTTAGCACTTAAAGAAGTATATTTTACAGCATAAGCTATGTCTTATAAGGAGACATTTCTTCATGTGTTCTGATCAGTGTTCAAAATAATTAACTCCTAGTGAAGGCAAAACACCTGAGCTGAAGCAGTGCATTATTGCACTTCGGCTGAAGCATTATTGGAAAAGCTGTAAGAACACAGTAAGATAAAATCTTATCTGACTTCATTTGAACCTTCGCTGTCTTAAAACACAACATCTTATTATCAATTTCAGAACAGATATATGCAGTATTAAAATAATCAGAATATTGTTTTCCATAGCTTAAAAAACACATGGTAGCCAGAGATTGTTCCATTAGTCAATATGGCAGCTATATTAAGGTTACATCATCAAAGAATTTAATTTATTTTATTTTGATGACAAGTGTTTCCTGAGACTGTTACATAGCTTTTCAGTAAAAGTCTACTAAAACTGCTTCCTTGACTCTAATTAGTTGAAAGTTTTTACCCTGTGTTCCAGTGAAAGCAAGCCAGTCATTAAAACAGTTATTTTAGTCACTTAAAGGGTTGTCATTACAGTATCTATATTTAGATTGGATTAAAATGGAAAGATAGCTATATTTACAAGCATGAATACTATCAATATGGTTGTCAGAAATAATTTGTTGTTTATAAGACTAGTATTTAAGTGTTTCATTTCAAGGCTACTTCTCCTGAAGAATACCTGAATTTTTTGTGTGTTTTTGAGGGGCTTAAAGACTTTTTTTTACTAAAAATGCCTTGTAAGTATTTTTTTTTTGTCTCAGTATAAATACGACTCTTGTAGTCAATATATATTGTGAGATACAAAACTTGAAAAAGAAAAGAAAATAATAAGTCAATTTATGATAAAATGTCACTCTAACACATGTTTTGGGCCTTATTATGATATAGAGTATAGATATAGGAGACTTTTCTCTGACTTCCATGGTTTTGTCTTGGTATAAACTAGTATATAAGATCTGACTGAATTGCATTGTCTTTCAGTTTGGCTATTTTGGACTAAAAAAGGCACATACCAAGGCACAAATTTCTCTCTCCTCGTAAGGACTTTTCTTAAATATCTTAAATATGAAATATCATTAGCTTCATGCTCAAGAAAGGATGGACTGACAAACCACCTCCTTCTAAGAAAAGGTCTCTTGTACCAAAATGATAAGAGATTTGAAATTACATTGGAGAGTTTTGGGAATACTTGCAAGTAGAGCTATGTTAACTTAATCTGACAGTATCGGAGTCTTTGTGGAATTTAGTGATAACAGCTTGAATCCACTTAAATCCAATGATTTTTGGCACAACTTGCTGCTGTTGGTTTCTCATAAATCCTCTTCCTACACCTTTCAAAATGTAGATCATATTTTTGCTAGTCACAGAGAAAGTTTTACATCCATCTCCTCTTTCTTCCAGATTGCTGTCAAAATGAGTGAAACACCTTCCAGCAGTTACTCGGCGAATCATCCAAACTCCTCCGAGAGTGAGCAGAGTTTATCCGCACGCCATTTCAACGTCACTGAACCTGTAGTGGCCAAACGGATTTGTTTCTATAAAAGTGGAGATCCCCAGTTTAATGGAATCAAAATGGTGGTTAATAGCAGGTCTTACAAGACATTTGATGCCTTACTGGATAGTTTGTCCAAACGGGTCCCGTTACCTTTTGGAGTAAGGAATATTAGTACACCAAGAGGGAGACACAGCATCACCAATTTGGAGGATCTGGAAGATGGAAAATCCTATATTTGCTCCCATCAGAGGAAAATGAAACCCATCAACCTGGAACAGGCCAGCAAAAAGCCCCTGCCCTGGCAGATCAGCAGGCCTGTCAGCGCTCGTCGTCGAGCTGTGCAATTAGCAAGGCAGAATGAAGACAGGTTTGGCCATCGAGAAAGCAGAATAACGACTCCCAAAAAGATGCTTGTATTCAAAAACGGGGATGTAAGACTTAGGCGCACCATAGTTTTGGGAAAGAAAAATACACAGACATTTGAGGCCTTTCTGGATTATATGAGTGAGTTAATGCAATATCCAGTTGCAAAGCTCTATACCACTGATGGCAGAAAGGTGAGAAAAAGGATGAGTACTGACATTTTTTTGTCATTTCTTCTAGATTATTTTAAATAAAAAAAGAAATTGTATCCATGATTGAGACATGGTCCTGATGTATGATCTGATGTGCTAAATTTCATCTTTTTACTTTCTTTGCTTTTTCTCCCTTCAGAAGGGCTACTGGCTTGGAGGAAATATACTGGAATCTCGTGAACAGAGAGAAGTTACTGAGAACACATTTCATTTTAAGCAAAAGAGAACAAAATTATTTTTTTTCTCTTACTCAGGCCTCTTTAAGGCATGCTCCCATTTCTGTACTTTTATCCATTTACACGAGACCTTCCTTTAGTCTTAATGATATTTATCTGGGATTTTTAATGTTTTAGAATATAAGTAGCATCTAATTATCCACATGTATTTTTATGATTGCACAAATGCAGAGTGGTTTGCCATTAATGACTTGGAACTCTGACACCTGATTGCCTATCATAGTTTCAGACAATGGACCAGGTTCTGTACCTCTAAACACTGATGGTGCAGCATTAATAATTCAGATTTCAGTCTCACATACTGTTTGTATAATTTTGTCTCAGTGCTTTTTCTGTCTGTTTTTTAACCACAGAAAAACAGTTATGGTTACACTTAGCAGGTATTCAGAAAGAGAAATCTGTGCAGAACTCAAAGAGTTCAAAAGTAATCTCCTGTTTACCCTTCACTTGTTGAAATTGTGTATTAGGTTGGGAAACTGTCCATGTTACCTACAAGTTAGTGAACTACAGTTTGTAAGCATTAATTTGCAGTATATTTTGGAACATACATTCAAAACTGTCAGACAAGGCTCTGAGCATCTTGATCCAGTCAGATCTGCTTTGAGTAGAGAGTTAGACTGCATGACCTCCAGAGGTCTTTTCCAAAGTATAATGCTCTGTGGTGGTGTCCAATTCCTTTGTGGAAATATGAGTCAACTTCTTGTGCTGTATTCTGAATTTTTCCTCCACATCTTCTTATGTATACCTACCTCCAAATGCATATTCATATTTCATGACTATGAACAGTCACTGTACAACAATGAAATGAAATTACATGTGTAAACACTTAAATTTTAAGAAAATTTTGATGTGGATCCAAGTTACTTCTTGAAGTAATTATCCAATTCATATCACTAGATATGTCCTCACAGAAATAGGAATTGCCTTTTAGGAATTGAAAAATTAATTCTGTGCTGTGATACATATTTAATAGTCTGCTGCAAATGAATGTAGAAACTAAGGAGTGAAGACATTAAAGCTTGAAAGAGATGAACTTCTTACATTATTTTTTGGTGGTTACTAAAGCAGAGAATTTAATGTTACTTTTTTTTCCAGGTTCCTAATCTTCAGGCCCTGATATTGTGCTCTGGAGCTGTAGTCGCAGCGGGGAGAGAGCCTTTTAAACCAAGCAATTATGAATCCCTTGGGTATTTGCGACCTGCTAAATTGCTTGGAATTGGGAATCGTGTGTACCCAAAAGCAAATGCCAAGTCAGAAAGTGAAAAGAGTAAGTTCTTTGAATTAATTTGTATTTTAATAATTTGTTTATCTCTCTGAGCATAAGACATAAACAGTGACAATCTTACTAGGATCAAGGATATTCAGAAAGGCCAGTTGAAACTGTTTATATCTGCTGTGGCTCCTCAATAAGCTTATGAAAGATCAAAGTGTTAATTTTCTTTTTAAAATGCAAGTTTCTGCTAAGTACTCAGCTACTATGCATATTTTGTTTCTGATAGACTTAGAATATGTATGAAAATTTATGAGTATATTTCACTTTAATTCTCTTGATTGCCATTGTTATTAATTTTTTGGTGTCAGAATTAATAACAACAGTGGTAAAAGTAAAACCTCAGGCTACTTCAGGGTGTCATTGAATTGCTTAGGCAAAACTTTTGTTCAGTTTTCAGAATTTAACAAGTGAAAGTTTGGCTTGTCATGACTTACTCTTCTTCTCTTGTTGCCTGCTCTGCCTAAATAGGAAAACTAGAATAGCATCCATCCACTCACAAATTCGTCATGTTTTTGAAGCTGCTTTTGCCTAAACTGAGTGTTGTCCATTCCCATATCCTCATGGCTGTTATATATATATTTTTAATAAGTTTGGGAAAAGATACACAAATATGTACTTTCTCTTTGATTACTCAAGGCGTTGCTCCACTGATAAGATCAGGAAGTATGTGAAGTGGCCAGTGGATAAGCAAGAAAGTGAGGAGCTCTTGGAGAGAAGTCAGGCTAGATGAATAGCCTAAGGGAAACGAAATGCTGCAGTAACAGAACTTTAAGTCCTATGGGAATTCCTAACATTAGAGCATCTTCTAGGGCTGAGGTGCTGTCTGGAGGACCTTCCTTAATCCAGAGTACTGTCTACTCTTGCTACAGCTTTATGCCGTACTGGAGAACCCAGGGAACACTGTAATTGTTACTGTACTGGACTTTCCACAGTAACCCTAACAGTGTCATGGAGCATGTTAATATATGACATTTGATTTCCATTTGTTTGAGGGAATTCCATTCACGTTCCTTGCAGTTTATTATCTCCCCACCAGTCTATTAATTTTAGGTTTTTTCAGCCTTCATGTACTTTGACTTGCACAGCTTGAGACCTGTTTGCAGAGCATAACTAATGAGTCAAGAGAGAATGAATAAGAACATTTAGAGAATGAAAGTTCTGCAGAAACAAAAATCCTACCTAGATTCTGCTTTGAGACAAAGACTGAGCCTTACAATTGTAAAAAATCAGAGTTGTTGAATATGATTATCTCCTGCTTCTAATTCTTAGCCCATAGCAATCACAGAAAGAGGGAGGAAAAAATGACCCTCTTTTTGTCTTTAACCTGAGAACTTAAAAAATATCGGCTGTAGGAGATATCACTGATGAAATGAAAGCATGGAAAATGAAATTGCAGCATCTTTGTTCCAATTCCATTTCCTGAGACAAGGAAGGCAAGATTTTTACTTTGTGAAGCATAATTTCTGGTCTGTGTTAGAAGACTTTGTTTCTTATTCAGTTCATGGTAAAGCATATGCTTGAGAAACTTGCAGGGCCGTTTGCCTGAAGTTATAGACAGGTTTCTATAACGGTAATATATTACTGTAAAAGCCTTGATGTGAAACCACTTAAAAAAGAAAACAAACTTAAATTCAAGAAATGTAGATAAGTTAATATTATATGTGTTAAAATGCTTTTTGCAAGTAAAACCTATCTATTAAAAGGTGGAATCATATATATATATTTAGATATCAGTAGCAGTTGTTCATTCCTCTGTGTGGGCGTACCTGCACTGTTTCCCTTGCACATGTGGAAGACCTTGAAAGACAGCAAGACTTCATTCTTAGTCATGTTTTTTTAGCTCTCAACTCTTCAATGACAACTATGTGGGAGAGGTGAATAAAATTTTTAAAAGACCCAAGTTATTGCAGAGTAATCAAAACATATTGTGGGAAAATATATTGTGCATGCTAACACATTTTGGGCCACATTCAAAAATCATTGAAGTCTAGATGTATTCTCATAGGCTTTGCTGAGTTTTGCACATTGTCTACAGTACAGATACATAAATGTGCTCCAAAATGTCATGATTTAAGTTCAGATTTTACAAGGAGTTCAAGAACTTCAATATTTACTTCTTTACAGAAGGTCAGAGGATTGGATATGAATCCTTTTGTCACGTGTCAGTGACATTACAAAGAGTAGTTACTCATGTACTGTAGATTGTTAGATTAAGCCCAAGAACATGTATATTGACCTTGAATTACATGTTTTAGTGATAACTGTAAGAACCAGTAGGAAGTGATATAATGATCACTAAAGCATGAAGAGGAAGTAAAGCTGGTAGCTTGAAACCCAAACAAGTGAGCACCTATGAATCCTTTGAAATGCTCAAGGCAATCTCAGCTCTCAATTAAGTATAAAATGAGGTCATCTTGTACATTTTTTAGGCTTTGGAGCTTCAAATAAGACTGTAGTTCTGGCATTAGAAAGAACTTATTGTAAAATAAAATTAAGCGGACAAGCATTTAAGTGCTTAATTCTTTATTAAGACTTTCTCATATTTCTTTCTCTGAAAATTTCATAGATGAATAGCAAGATTACCAGTGGTTTTTTTTCCTGTACTTTCAAATGCAAAATAAATAAAAAAAGCAAAGTATGTAAAATAACACATTTCATTAACATCTTTAATACTAATTTTTCTCCTTTCTTCTTTTCCTTTGTTGCCTGTCCGCTGTCTCATCATCTGGACCCTTATCCATGGTATTTGTCTGCTCTGCTTTCTTTCTTCTGAATGAATCTGTATTCTTTCAATGTAATTATGGGTAGTGAGAGCTGAAATGGACTCTAGTTCAAGATCTCAGATATTCTCAGTTTCTTCTGATAAAGGATCCAGCAATGATAACAACTCAAATGATAACAACTCAGATTCTTCCTATGTTCTTGACAGCCATAATGAGATAGGAGGAAATCGGCCAGTTATTGGTGAAGACTTATCTGTGGCACAGTATCAAGATGACATTGAGAAGTCTGTTCATGTTAACCAAGATGGCAGCATCACAGTGGAAATGAAAGTTCGATTCAAAATCAAAGAGGAAGAAACCATTAAGTGGACAACCACCGTAAGTCGTGCTGGCCTTTCTGATGACAAAAATGTCTCCATCTGCAATTCTTCTGCCATGAATGTGGAAGACTGCTCATCCAATGTAAATACATCAGATTGTATCAATCCAAAAGATGCTCCATTTTTGAAGAGCTGCAATAAAGCAGAGGAAGACTTGTTACAGCAATCCAATGAGGAAGTGTCAGAAAAAGAATTAGAATCTGATTTGAAAACTGCTGATTGTAATGTCTCTGAGAAGAACAATTCTGCAGAGTTAGATGTAAGCAATGTACCTGAGGAAAATATCAAGCCTCGCTTTTACAGGCCTCCCACCCCTGGGCCAAGGCGTGTTAGGCAAAAGAAAGCAGTGGTTGAGAGTGTCACCTTGGTGTCTGAGAAAGAGGTTCAAGAGAAGACAATAGGACAGTTTTCCTACAGCGAGGAAGTACAGAATGGAGAAAAAACTTCTGAGTATTGCATGGTAGCTCATTCAAGCAGAAAAAAATCAAATGTCAGTAATCCAAAGTTTAATGAGATTAGTGAAAATGGTTTATTAAAGCTGTCTTCAGAAAATATAAAGGAAGAAATGCTTTTTAAAGTAAGCCACAAAAGCAGTGAGTTAATAGAAACCACAAACAGGAAGACATTAGAAGTGCCTAATGAGGATGAGTTGGTACAGAATATATTGGAGAAGTCAGTTGTGGAACAAGGTGCATACAGTAGTTTAGTATCAACCTCCAAAGCTAACATCAGTGGTTTCATGCCATCGTCAAAAGCTTACCAGACAGCTAGGCCAGGTACAGCAGATCACATCCATAGGTCATGCGATATTAAACAAATAAAAAGATCAGTGAGTTCTTTCATTACATATTCAGAATTATGTCAGTCAAAAGAAGAAATAAAATGCCAAGCTGCTGATTTAGTAGGTATTTCTCAAGATTCAGTGCATTCAGCCTGTGCTGGACATAGCCAGATGAAAATGATGGCATCTCCACTCAGTAAGAGTCCTACTGAGAAAGTAAATCAAACAACTGGATTATTTCCTACTGTTACTGAAAGTGATACTCAAACCAGTGCCACAACTGAATCTATGAGGACAACACCCATTGAGAACAACCAGTCTGCATCATCCCTCACCAAAAAGAAAAAAAAAAGAAAATCATCTAGCTTTCTAGAGCAAGGTACATATGAAAGTCAAAAGCATCAAGAAATTTCAGGGATAATTAGAAGTGAGGGACTGAATATCACACAGGATTCCACAACAGAGGCTATGGATAAATATTCTGAAATGCCTCAGAAAATAGGATCTGAATATTTTGTAAAAAACAATAATGGGTCTGCCAATACAGACAAAACCATATATCCTGAAGATGAATTTGATCACCAGGATTCAGTGGAACAAAATGGATCATCGTCATCTAATAAAAAAAAAGGAAGTGATAACAAGAAGTTAGGCAAGATAAAATTGAAGTCAGGCAAAAAAAGCAGTATCATTTCATCTGCAAAGAGTGAAGATGGTCCAAAGACAGCTGATTCAAACAATGAATCTGAACACAGTCAGTATACATTTTGCACTGAGAAAGAAGGCGCACATCTTATGACCAGTTCTTTTGAACAGACACCTGACTCATCAGTGACTTCAAAGCCATTGTCAGCAGTGCCAAAAAATCTTAGCTTTGAAAAAGGAAAGGAAAAGAATAATTTGGAACATTTGCTATCAAAGAAAGAGAAAAAGCAAAAGACGATGAAGAAAAATCTAGGTAAAGGTATAAATAAGAAAAATAGGTCAGAGAGTGCCATTACACTAGAGGCTCTAAACCAGGAGGGTTTTCAAGAGAAGGTTGTTGAGCATTCACGTGAAAACTATGTCCAAACTTGGCTGAAAAATTCATTTTCAAATTCTGTCTTACCCCCTATAAAGAAGAAAGAAGGGACTGTAGAGAATAGCAATGCCTGTTCTTTTCCTAAGGAAAATACTGATGATTCTATAGAAAAAGAAGCTAGATTTATCACAAATAATGTGCACGCAACTGGAAAAACACATCTACTTGAAGATAATCTAACAAAAAAACCTTTAAAGCCTATTGGTAAATTGAGACTTTCAGAAGACTCAGCCAAAGATTCAGATGAAAGACAATCTGACTCTTTGATTCATTCTAATACATTTCTACTAGAAGAAGCCAAGTATTTACTAAAGTCAGAATTTCATCAGGATAGTAAGCTGCATTTGTTTCATGAAGCACATGATAATGAAAAAAAGGTGACAGAAGTTGACGTTCAAATTACCAACCTATGCCAAAGAAAAAGATCTGAGGTTGCTGTTCAAGCTGATCGCACAATTGTAAGTGAGAAAACTGGAATTGAAATTCAGAATAATTGCATGTCTAGCATGTTGCTGCATGAACTTCAATCAGCCTTGCTTGGTCTGCAGAAAGGACATAGTGGATGCATTGGAAAATCTTGCAGTTTTTCGGATCTTTCTCCTGCAGCTTTTGGTTCTTCCTCCAATGCCCTCTTAGCTTGGCTACTTTTACTGAATCTGAGAGAGAGTTTGATTGGGACAATCACAGATGATATGCAAAAAAATGCATGTAGCTGCTCTGAAATATTTACGCAGTTAAAATGTCTGAAACAAACTGCAGCTATAGAGCAAGCTGATGAGCTGAAGGCTGTCTTCTCCAATCTCCAACAATCAACAGAAAATAACTTAGTACACTTCAGGAAGGAACTTGAAAAGCCAGGCTCCACACATGAGAATGTGCCCACATCTGAAATTCCTAATGATACACATTTGTATGAACATGAGGAATCAGTTGAGCCCTGTATTGTGATGGACAGTGTCAATTCTGAAGAAGCTCTAAAATTAACCAGGGAATCAGAAAGCTGTTTTGATATAGAGAGGGATCTTTGTAAAGAAACAGAGGCTTTAGGCATGACTGCTCCTGAAACACTAGATGGTCAATTTGCCAGTACTAATTCAAATACCTGTAGCCTTCCATCAGCTATAGAGACAGAAAGAAATGAAGAAATGCCTGGTAGCCTATGTGAAAACACTCAAGATACATCATTCAATAATGAAGAGTCAGAATCTTCAGTAGAACCTAATTCCACAGTTCATAGTGTAACTTCTAATGATAACAATTGTATTTTAGATCAGGATACTTCTGAGTTAGAAGGAGAAAAAGGTGTTGTACCTGTTAGTACTGATAAAAGTGAAGATGAGGATATTGATCCAAAGTCATCAGATATTGACAACACCCCTAAAAACCAACTTACACTCGATGCTGAAACCTCTCTAGAATATAATAATGAGGATTATTCTGTACAGGGTGACAAAGAAGATGCAGAAATATCTGAGGAAACCTCTGAGAGGTTATCTACAGTCTCTCCATTATCATTTCGTTATGAATCAAAGCAAGTTACAGAATGTGACATAACTGAAGGAGAACAGAAATTGCAAGTAGAGGAACTGGAGGATAAATTGTGTTCTGACACATCTCGATTAAAAAAATGCTTAAAAAGTCCTGCTACTTCAGACTGGTCAGATTACAGACCAGATACTGAAGAGAGTGATAATAACCTTAGAGCATCCAGTGACTTGACCAATGAAAGTGGGGAGGAAGCACTTGAAAAACATTATAATACTGGCTATGTCAAGAGAACTATTGAAAGACTCTATGGCAAGACAGAAGCTTCATTTAAGCCTGACTTTCACAAAGGATTTCCTTATATGTCGAAGGTATTTCAAGCAGATACTGAAGGATTCCACTCTGCAGTGGGGGAAAAAATAATTTATTTTTCTCAAGAATCTACGTCTTGTTCTGCACAGAAATTTTCACATTCCTCACTACCATCACAAGAATATCCAGTAAAACTAAACAGAGATGACAGTATATTAAGAGAAAATACTCCTTTTCCAACACCACAATCTGCTCTTAACAGAGAAGAGACAAGTTATACTAATGACTGTTTAGGGGAATCTCTAAATCAACATTGTCAACCTAGCATTAAGGCTAGTGAAAATGAAGGAATATTGATAGATAAAGGCAAATGGCTTCTGAAAGAAAATCATTTGATAAGAAGGTCACCCCCTGAACGGATTGGAATGTATGGTAATTTGGATACAACATCAATTGAAAGTGATGAAGTCCCATACTCTCACTTTGGCAATCTGGATCAGTACCCTGCCCTTGATGAGATCCCTTCTTCAGAACTTGAAGACATGGTAAAACCCCCTGAAAATTTTTGCAGCTACTTCAATATGCCTCATAATAGTGATTCAGACCCCTTTCAGGATGAGTCAAATACAAAAGGCAAACCTAGTCGCAGTGGCAAGATCCTTCCTGCACCAAACAAAGACAAGACCAATCCATCAACTGTGGTAGGTTCTACTTCCACACAGGCTGACACCAATTTTCCAGCCTTTTCATCTGTAGAATTTAGATTGCCTGATAACAAGGTGCACCCTTTGGAAAAACCTTCAAATGCTGTACCCATACAGTCTCAGCCAACCAGTGTTAGTAATGATGATAGAAGTGCTCTTCGTGAGGAAGATTCTCTGGATAGACTCCATGCGATATGCGGCCAACATTGTCCAATACTGATGGTAACAGTAACACCAATTAATGAGGAACAGAGAGGGTGTGCCTACCAAAAGGCATCTGATATTGAGAACCAGCTGGGTCCGTATTTGTTGGCCAAAAAGAGAGAACATTTAGAATGGTCAGGTCAAGACCTGACAGACAAAAATAATCATGTGACTTTGAAGAATAACTCTATCAATAAGATTGTCAATAATATCTTTAATAGGTTTTATGCTGATAACACCTTAGATTTTATTAGTAACTTTGGAATACTTGCATCCTCCACTTTGAAAGACACAAATATTTTAGGGGAGTTCCACATTACAGAGGATATGAATGCAGACCCCATGGAAGTTAGAAATTGTCAAAATAGTGTATCCAAACACATACCAAATGATCTTGTCACAGGCACAAATACTGAGCTACCCAATGGAAAGACAAAAAAAAGTCAAACCTTAAGAATAAATTTAATTTACATTGTTGGAGAAAAATGTTCTCACATGTTGGCAGATCCAGCAGAAACTTGCCACTCTGAGACATTTCTGAAGTGTGACACTTCCTTAAATAGCATTGAACATAAAGCCTCTGAAAATCTGAAAAATAAAAATGCCTTTCCTACAGAAGAAGACAAAGAAGAGGTAGTTTGCCCTTCTACAATGAACAGTGGAAACAGTAAAGATGAGAAAGACTTGTAATAAAGATCTTGGAATTTCTATTACATTAGATTAGTGAAAACCTCTTCAGAAAAAAAAAAAAAATCACATAATAAACTGCTGAATGGCACAACCAATAAAACTCACAGTGTGAATAACTAAATAAAAAGAAGTCACAATTGTATATCAGAGCTGAAATACAAATATTAATTAATTTTTTATGGGAACCACTAAACAAAGAAAAGCTGTACTTCCAAGGCAATGATTTCTTGGCTAGTTTTGTGATGAAATATTATCTTTTAAGAGGTAGTGATGTACTGGTCATCTAATTTTAGAGAAATGTTGGCTGCTTTTTTCAACCGAGAACAGAAATTTGAAATACCTGCCCAAGATTTAAGACAAGATTTTTATATTCAAGGACATTTGAGAAGGAGTTTGAAAACTGCTTTTCAGTAGAAATGTTTTTCCCAGAAGAAAATCAACTGATACTTTTAATTTAAAATGAAAAGTAGAAAATACTATTCAAATGCTGTAATACAATAACAAGTAGGAAACAGAAGTCATGTTAATTTTATATAGATATACATTATAAAATTGCTGTTTGAGATTTTAAAGGCCAGCTGCAGAACACGTATGTAAGTAAATAGATTTTTTCCATGTAGGATCATCCAGACACCAAATAAGGAGGTCTATTTAACTCAGAGGACACTAGAAAAGGGGCGTATTTAGGAACTGAGAACAGAGACTGTTTGCAATGGACTTCCTGACTGCTCTTGCCATATTTCCTTCTGAGACAGCACCACTTACTCTTTAAATTGTGCTACATACACTGAAAGTTTTAGTTGTGTGTTCTAACTTAAATTCTATCTGTACTTTAGAGATTGTATTTGTGGTTTTGTTTTGGGTTTTTTCCTTTGTTTGTTTGATTATTTTTTTGTAAATATGTTGCATTTTGAGAATCCAAGGCATATGCAATATGTTCCAGAGTCTTTCAATCCATTGTTAGAGTTATTTTGGATACCTGTTTACAGCATTTTTTAATACTGCATGTATGTAGTAAGCACCTATATATGGTTTACAATTTTCAGTAAATGATGTAAGACACAAAATTGGAAAATATTTAATGTATATTGTGGTTAGGGAGAGTGTTTCAATTTTTTGGTTAGATTTTAATTCCTAATACTGCACAGTACCCCTCTTCATTGTTAAGGAAGTCAGAGAAATGTATAGCTGAAAAAAGAAGGTGCTGCATTTCAGGTAGAGAAGGAGAATTTGGCCATTCTGTACTCTGGAAGACTGTCTAGAATAACTAGCATGTACATGCTGTGATAAGCCCTGGGCCATGATCCTTTGGTTATCCAGACTGGGGACCTAATAAAAGGCTGACGCAAATACTTCTTGGCCCAGAGGCTTTGATTGTGTCTGAGTGGGACAGAAGGCACGTGGGAGGGAAGTAGAAGTTGGATGTGAAGCAAAAGGGGTCTGTAGCACAGGTAGGAAACCTAGAAGCAATCAGTTTTTTTAGAAGCCCAGTGGCTGATATGTTTCCCCCTAAATGAATGTTATATTTCTGTTTGAAGCTATGTATACTGTGTAATAAACTAATGTTATAACTCTAAAGCAAGATGTATTGTCTAATGTATTCCACACCAGATAGCTGTGTGTTATTTCCTATACTGCCCTTGTTTCTGACATTCTTCTGTCCATCTCCACTTTTGGTATCCTCCTTCACATGTTTTAGAACTGCTGTAAGTGAAGAGTCTCAGTGGTATTTTTTCATCCCTTTACTTGTTGATACAGAAATAAAACCTTTGTTTGAAAAATGCAACCCGAAATTGCTAGAATCCCTCTGAATGTCATATAGCACTCTGTGCTGTAAATGATGTCTAAATTATAGGTGAGTTAACAGCTATATATGTCTCCATTACTCACAGTCTTTCTGCTGGATTCACAGCACTCTGTGCTGCATTCACAACACCTCAGTGCTTCCAGATCAAGGTTCAGGAGCCTTTAATCAGATCTTTATTACTGAGTTACTGAGGGTTACTGAGCAAACTAAGCACTTGAAACATGAGATGAGAGGTACTCCCTCAGGACACAATTAGCAGAGACCACAGCAAGTGGTGAAATGAATATTAACTGAAAGACTTGGGTTTTATTTCTGTTAACTGAAAGAGAAGGAATAAAATGGTCACCTCAGAGCAGGACAAAAGGTTGACAGTGAGATGTACCATACTGTCATAGGGTTTATATATTCATTAATGGTATGGGAAAGATGAGAGAATTGTGAAATCATTTAGATTAGAAAAGATCTCTGAGTCCAACCATTAACCCAGAATTGCAAAGTCCACCATTAAGCCATGTCCCCAGGTGACATACATACAGGTCTCCTAAATACTTTCAGGGTTGGTGACTCAACCACTTCCCTGAACAGCCTCCAGTGTTTGACAGCCCTTTCAGGGAAGTAATTTTTCCTATCCAATCTGAAATCCAATCTAAACCCTTCCTGGTGCAACTTGAAGCAAACATAAAGACCGTCAGGTGTCTGAGATGCACAGATAAAACAAAATTGTTTTCATAGTTAAGATTGGAGGAGGCTGAAGAGAGAACCTCACAATACTAGAGGAACATACTGATTGACAGAGGCAAGAGCACCGTGAGGAGTATTATGAGCTACTTTAATAGGATAGAAAAGCATTCAGCAAGCATTCTGGGATTTATAGACTATGTCATACATCTGGAAGGAATTAAGTTTTTATCTTGCCATAATTTAAGAAGAAACAGCCAACATAGCATATAGATCACAGTCCCAGGGACTCTCAGTTTATCTAGTTTAGCTGCTTGCCAGAGGGAAACTGCACAATTAGATAATTAATTCCATGTAATTACTAAATCTCATTTTAAATCTTTTTCTCTGTAGTCATTACAGCTTCCACTAGAGAGATGTTCTAGAGCTTGAGTCCTTCTGATGTCTGTCACGAATGTTTTCTAGTTTCCATTCGCACCCTGCTCATGGTTAGTTCACATACATGTGTCCCAAAGCCACCACTGTAATTTACTTAGAAAAGTCTTTTTCCTCCTTGGTATCCATCAACAAAATCTGACATTTTCCCAAGTTTTTCTCCTATATAAATATTTTCTCTATTTCCTCTAATCATCTGAAATGCAGAAGGCATATTTCTCTGAATTTTAAGGATATCAGAGGAAAATACCATTTAATTGTTCAATGCATTACTATTAAACAAGTACCTTGAATTTTACAGCACTAATGATATGAAATATCATTAATCTAATTGCAATGTTGATCCTCTGTGAGAATTATGGGGAATAGTTAATACAATTTTCTCACCTTGTGTCACAGATAAGCCCCAGTCAGAACTAAGCCCCACTCAGCTGCTTGCTTACTTCCCCACCAGCAGAATTGGAGAGAGTAAAAGAGAGAAGACACATGGGTTGAGATAAAGATTAATAGGTAAAGAAAAAGGTGCACACACAAGCAAAGCAAAACAAGGAATTCAATTCAGCTAATTTCTGCTTAAAGAATGGTTTGGGTTGCAAGGGGGCTTAAGACCCATCTAGTTCCACCCCCACTGGGTGTCAGGGGCACCTTCCTCTTAGACTCCATCCAGCCTGGTCTTGAGCACTTCCAGAGATGAGGCATCCACAGCTTCTCTGGTCAACACATTCCAGTGTCCCACCACCCTCACAGTGAAGAATTTTCCCCTAATATCTAATCTAAAACTGTTCTCTTTCAGTTTGAAGCCATTGCCCCTCTTCCTGTTACTACCTGCTCTTGTAAATAGTCCCCCTCCCTCTTTCCTGTAGAGTCCCTTCAGTTACTGGAAGGCCACCCTGAAACTTTCCCTTTTCCAGGTTGAATAAACCTGATTCTCTCAGACTTTCCTCCTAGCAGAGGTTCTTCATCCCTCTGATCAGTTTGCTGGCCCCTCTGGATTTTCTCCAACAGATCAAAGTCCTTCCTGTGCTGGTAAATGTTCAGTGTGTTCCAAACAAGCTGCTGCATCTGTGTAGCTGATCATACCTTTGCAGGGATGCAGATTCTTTCTTAAACAGTTCTTATTCAGCAGAGCTAATTTGCTTTCAGGGTCCCTAATGCTTAAAGTGATGAGTGTCAAGGCTGTCATTACACAGCACTGCATTGAGTAGAGCTGATATATTCTAAGTAAAGAGAACCCCATATTTGGGGGTTTCAATATTTCAAAACTCTGTTTGAAAGGTGATCTACGTTCATTCAAATTTGACTTAGTCCTATATGACATTTAGAAGAAAAGATATGAGTGCAACCTGACATTTCTTGACATGCCAAATACAGCAAACTCAATATTTGCCTGTTGTAATTTTGTGAAACTCATATTTCTGTATTCATTGACATGCTATTACTTAGAATTTTGATTACCAAAATGTATTTTATTTAAGAATCTTGAGTTTAAGTAATTCAGCAAGTCTTTTTATCTTTTGATAGCTAGGAAATGGAATGTGTCAGTCCTCACCAGTGATGTGCCATCTGCAGGAACAAGCTCAAAGGTTTATATTGCATTGTATGGGGATCGTGGCGGTTCGGGTCCTATTTTTCTTGATGGAGAGAAGAGAAAATTATTTCAGAGAGGCAATGAAGACATCTTCACAGTAAGTAATATATATTCATTGTGGTGTCCTCTTGCTTCCTGCCAGATTGCATGACATTTCAAACTCTATGTGATAAAAGGCAGCTTTTTGTAAGTTGCACATATCTAGAAACGAGAAACAAGACTTAAATGTAGACCTAAATTTAGTATCCTTTTCCACTCACTTATCCAAAGCTTATTTGATTCAACATTTATATTGTCTGTTGAAGAACTGCTGTTTCATTTGCTTTAGTGCCCAAGAAAATACAAGCATACAACAGTAGCTGCTTGTTTAGTTTGCAGATTTGAAACAGGGCTAAAATATTAAAAATTAAATGAGGAAGTGAAGAATTAAGATACAGAGTAAAATTTTAACCTTGTTAAACACCTGCTGCTTTATTGAAATAGTGGCAAATTTTATACCTGTAATAAATCTATCTGAAACTGCTTCTGCTTCCCGTTACACAAACAAATTCTTCCTCAATCAGTCTTATAATGTGGCGATTTAGGTGACCCAGACTAGGTCCTTTATCACAATCTGCATAGCTTGTGTGTGTGTATGGGATTGTCAGGGGTTATCTACAGGTGCCTGCTATGGGGCCATATGACAAACAGGTGCTTTCATCATTATTATCCAGTGTAGCAACTCACCTTCTGAGAAAAGGTGTTTGATGCCAGCACTGATGAAGAGTTCACCTTTGCCACAGTGGCCCTGTAGATGTCTGGGATGCAGGCAGTGCAGTTCTTATCCCTTTTCTCAGAAGAATCCAGCACCCCTGATATAGAATGTCATTCCCCATCTGTGATATCAAAGGCAGCCAGATTGAAAGGAGTGGATAAAACAAGTAAGCAGGTCCTGACAGATTAAAAGACCTTCTTCTCAATAGATGTTGTTGGCTGTTTCCAGTTGCCATTACTGAAATCAATTTCACCACTTTGAAGTCATGATGACTTTTAAATGCAAAATATGGAGGACAGTCCCATTGTTTGTGATCTAGGATTTCCCTGTTAGGCAAGTACGCACAGCACTGAATACAATTAAGGAGAACCTACTCTGAAATGTATAGAAAGAGAAAAGGCTCCCTGAGTACATTGTATTTGCACATAACTGTGGTCTGTCCTCGCTGCTCTGCCTCTTTATCATTTATAACTCTGAGTTCAGGGAAATTCATGATACAGGTAACTCACTTCACACCCTTCTATACAATGTCTATGAAAAAATGAATATTAATTCTATGGGAAACAACAGGAGAGAAAATCAAGCCTACATTACAACAAAACAAATTATACAGTGAGGAAGGAAGACTGATGGTGTACTTCCAGTTCCTTGAAGATAAGCTTTCTATTTCTACACTTAAGTTCATAGTAAGGTTGTTTGAATAACCTTCACACAAAGTTATTCCCTCAGCGTCCTGGTATCTGTACTGGACATATTCATCCAGCCTGCCCAAAAGCTAATCTTTCAAATACAGCTTTTTAACTTGATTTAATTGAAATTTCTTGTAAAAAGAAGCATCAAAGCATTTTTTTTAAAAAAAGCTGAACACAATTATTTCCAAAAAACAGTAAGGCATACACTTCTGGAGGGGTAGGGAGAAAGTCAGAAGTATATGGGAGCAAAAATAATTTTGGAGCAGGTCACTAGTATAGATGCTAAACTGAGACAGGTTTTATGGTCAAGACACTTTTGCTTTTTAATCATACATATGGTCTCTATTCATCTCCCACTGAGGCAAATATTCAGCCAAGAATTACTACAGCAACTTCCTGAAGATATTTAAATGGGATTGGCAGGCCAATGGGATTTTTGAGGGCTGTCTTTTAGAAGACCCAAATGTCTAAGGATTATCTGAAGTAAAATATGTTGGAAAGGCTTTTATAAATGTCAGAATATTTAATTCCTTGAATCAAAAGTCTCACCTTACTGTTACTAAATTAATTTCTGTTGCATGTCTTTTCTTTTTTAACAAAAGTTCTGTTTCCTTAGTTGTGTTTCTTTTGCAGATCAATACTAAGAACATAGGACATCTCTACAAAATACGTATTGGACACACAAATGCAGGAAACTCCCCTGCCTGGCACTGCAAAGAGGTAAAAGCAGTGAGAAAGAATTTTATCTGTCCAAAAGCAGTCACTATGACAGTGGATTCAAAATATGAGTAAGAAAAAAAATCCTTGGGATTATATTAGCCACATCAAATGCTTTTACCTTCATTTAAGGGATTACTTATGAAGGAATGGTTTTGTTGGAATTAAAGCAGCTTATGATGTCTGGGCTGGCTGTTTGCAATTCAATATATTATGTTTCTTTAAAAATGTGTGGCTCAGCAGCAAGGAAGACTGCTTAACTTAGCTGCTATAGTACAAGTCTTCCACAGTCTTCGTATGCTACAAAGTGCTTGGAGTTTGTTTAAGACCACAAAGTCACTGAACCCAGCCTAGCCAAGTCCTCCCCAAATCTCTGGCTGATGCCTATGGGTCCCTGTGCACAGCACCAGAGCTACATTGCAAATGTTTCTAGTTCTGTGTCTCTGACAAGAAAAAGACAAGAAGAGGTCCTTTTCCCTCCTGATGTAAAAAATATCTTGATGCAGGTTTAGCAAATATAATAAAGCAAAGAGAAAGAGCTAGTTGCATTTCAAGGTTTGTTTGGGAAACATAGTATAGAGGTTTCTGGATCAGAAATTAAAAGATCTGACTTTTATCCTAATATTTGATGTGATACTATGTGTGCCAATTATGTCCTATGCATGCATGAAACCTTTCCATCTTTATGCCAGAGCTTCTTATCTTTCAGTTAAGAGACTGCAGTTTATGAAGAGCTTTAAAAGCTGCTGGTAAACTCAATGTTTAAATTGTATTTCATGATACATTTAGATCTATCAAATGCAAAGTGCTCACTGAAGTCAAATATTCATTGATCAGTGCTCAACATCTGTGGCTATTTGATGCTTATCTTTACCCTGGCCTGTGACTCAGAAGGAAGAGATCTGGGAAGAGTTAACTGAAGTTTAGGCAAGATCCTGTGAGTTCATACCTCTAGCCAGTTCATGTCTACACTGAAATATTATCTAAGACTAAACTATCTAAGACTAAACTATTATCACTCTAAGAATTTTCCTAATAGAATTATAGGGATTATATCTCTTTCAATTCAAGTGATGACTGCCTGATTATAAAACCTAGCTATTAGTTTTCCAGCTGTACTGAGTTTTGGAGACAGATATTTAAAAAGGAAAGACTGAGGAAGTCTGACAAAAAATAAAAGGAAAGAGAAAAAAATGAAAAGTGATTAATAGCCTTCTTTCCACCTCGGATATATTAATTGAAATCAACATCAAAATTTTAAAAACCCCAATGCTTCAGTGTAAATAACACTTTAGTTATTTATTTATAAGTTTTAATTGTCTCTTTATAGAATCTCAGTCAATCACATACAGTTTTTAGGGAGTGGTTCATCAGCCAGGACCAGGTCATTCTCTCTTTGCAACTGTGGGCAGAAAGTCAAAGAAAAGAAAAAAAAAAGGAAATATATTCAAACCTTACAGATAGTGTTTTTATGGTTCAGAGACAAAAGAATACAGTCATTAATTTCTAGACTTCACACAAGAGGAACAACCTACAGACAGCATTGCTCTTTCTTGGGAAACCTACATTTTTTTTTTCAGGAAGAGCTAAAATGAAAATAGCATTTTATACAACTACAGAGCTTTTCTGGTAGTTAGGCACATTAGTCCTCCATCAGTGTGCCATGGCTTCTGTGTCTGTATCTGTACTGAGATGATATTAGACCAGGAAATGTCCATGGAGGCGCTGCTTTGCTAATCCAAATTTCCCTTTCGGGCTTCATCAGCAGATGTTGACATCCAAGGTGTGCCAGGTTTTTCAGGCGAGATGAATCTTTGCCTTTAAATTTTAATATTCAAGCAGCAAAAGAGATAAAAATGTTTCCAGTAAATCTGAGTTTGTTCAATATTCAAATTAAGGAGATTAGATTCTGCAAAGCACAGAGTGAAACTACAAGTAGGAGTGTCTTCCCTTCTCTCTGCTGATCCAAAATCTAGTGTAGATATGGGTACAAATTAGCATAATCAGGGACTATTAGAATATGCAGCAGCCTCTGAAGTGCTTACTAAGGAATACTTTGAAGTACAAAATAACCTCTTTTCCTCCTTCAGCTGGTTTTTAGGTGGTCCTTTTGCTGCTACAAGCTTGAAGCTGGGCATGGAAGAAAATTATGTAGAGCACTGTTTAGGCCTCAGCTGGTGTTGGGGCTAGTTGGGGCACTTTCATGGTTTATTTATGTCTCAAGGAGTTTTGAAGAATCAAAACCTGTCCCTTTAATTCCTGTTCTGATAAAAGTATAAGGAGTGGAGATACAAGCATTGACAAGCTTCCTGGTGAGAAGTCCCGTCTGAGGTAAGACCTAGTCTATGCCACCTAGTGCCAGCCCCCATGGATGTACCAGCTGGAGCCACAGCTGCAGCTTGTGGGAGTGCTCCTGAGCTGACAAAAACCTGTTTCCCTGTTGCACTTGAGATACTCTGCCCTGAGCTTTCAAATATGACTCAGCCAAAAGTCAGATTTGGGCAGTTGGATCCAGGGAGCAGAAATGCTCCAAACCCACGGTTTTGTGGTTATCTTCAAAGATCTACCTGCACAGATTTCAACAGCATCCCACACGTTTCCTGTTCTGTTCCATCTGCTCTGAGATCAGCAAGCTAAATTGGAATTCTTGATGCTATTTAGGTGCAGTTGCTGAACCTTTTCTCAGGGGAGCAGTTCTCTTTCCCTGCACATCGATGGCTGGCCAAGGACCAGGCTGACGGGGAAATATCTGTGGAGCTTCCTGTTTTCCAGCAGGGTCAGCCTATTCTTCCAGGTAAGCACAATACCACATCAGCAGAGTCAGAGCCCAGACTGATGTCGATAGAGGAGAGTTCATTATTTTTCATCAGGCCCTCTATTACTTTTTGGCTGCCACAAACACTTTTTCTGCTTTGCTTTCCTGTTGTTACTGTGCATACTCAAGTGAAAAGCCAAAAAGCACTGGAAAAGAAATGAGATAGTCTTTAATGCTTTGAATTTCACACATTCTTTGAGAGGGTTCCTTGTTTGGTAAGATTTTTCTGCGCTTATGTTTGGTTTAAAACAAAGGCAATACTAAAGACATGCCAGACATGTAACCCCCATGAAGCCAGCATATGAGCCAGATCACAAACTCTGTTTTCAATAACTGAGGATTATAGCTTCAGTATTACTATTGTAGCTGCATTTCAGTCTCTTTCTGGTAAGTGGCTCAGTCTTCCAGAATACTTTTAATTTTTGGATGTGGAATAAAACTTTCAGAATAAATATTTCAGGAGGTTATAAGCGTTAAAATCTCCACTATTCACAGAGAGATTTTATTGTAATTCTAAAGGTGAATTATTCCAAAGGATATGAAAATTATTGAACGTTGTTGTTGTTGCACTGTTTTAGTGTCCTGCTCTACCACACCAGTCCCTGATGTTGCTAATGTTCGCTCTGCTTGATCAGTGGAAAGGGGGTAGAAAGTCTGTGTTTGTTTCTTCCTTCTCTCCAATTGGCATTGTCCTTTTCTGGAAAATTTCAAAGAAAATTTCAAGGGCTTAGCAAGAACAGTGTGTCCTGGGAGAGATGTGGGTGAGGGAGCAAGAATGCTGCAACAGATTCCCATCCTATTGGGGTGTGATGCTAGAGGGGGAAGAGCCATAACACCACTGGAATTACTTGTGCTAGGACTTCACTAGAACAACATCCACCTGGGACATGTCCTTTTCTCTTCCCCACAAAAATCGTATAGCTGCAGAGGACAAAATTAATGGGATGAGAGAAACTTCCGTTCCAAGTTCTCTAAAAACTATGAAACCCCTTTTTCAGAATGTTTAACCATTTATCAATGCTTTATGGTGTGTCTATGGTCCCTCATGTCAATCTTGCAAAGTTGAAATCCTAACATGTATTTCAGTGGTAACAGATATTGTGGGTGCAGGCTAGAGGAAGAGGATATATACAGATAAAATCGAAGGGCAGAAGTCTAGAAAACGGTGGGATTTTCTAATGTGGGAAAACATACCTTGGGACAGTTACTCTTGTAATAAAGAGATGGGTTGCCTGGAGTTATATTTATGCTTCTCTATGATGACTGAGCTCTGAGATTAAGAACCTTCTTACAAAGACCAGAAAAAAACCAGATTTGTGCCTCAAAAGTATGTTTTAAGAGAAAAAGAATAACTGGGGAGATTCCCCCCAGTACTTAGCAGATGTCAATGGCTCATAGGATGCTCTAGAGGGAGAGAGGCCCATCCACATTAACCACAATCATTTTTGGTCTTGAGTGGTCATGATCTTCATGACAAGAGAAGCCTCAGAGGCACTCAGCCTGCTTCCTCACAGGTTCGGTCTCTTTGGTCAGGAGAGCAATACTGTTTTTATATGGGGACATACAAATACACTGGTATAAAAGTCAAGTGCCTCCTCACCCCTTTGAATAAATGCTAATTAATGATAATTGACATATTATATTGAATATCCTATTTGCAGTATATTTTCTTCCCCAAATATCCTCTTGTTTAAATATCCTGAGATGCAGACCTCAACAATCTCAGATGGTTAGCACATGGTACTGATAATGCCAAGTTTGTGGATTCAATCCCTATATGGGCTGTTCACTTAAAAATTGCAGTCAATGATCCCTGTGGGTCCCTTCCAACACAGAATATTCTGTGATTCTCTGAACATCCTAATTTACGGGCTCTTTGTGAGTAGCAGCTTTCCTTGTTTCTGAAGTGAAGATGCAATGAAAGATTTTATTATTGAGTAATCTTCATGCATGAGAAGCACAAATGCACACTTACAACCAACCTCTCAATCTGCATTTTGTAGTTAACAATTTCTCTCTCACACAAGGGAGGAAGAAAAGAGCTTCTGTGCATTTCTACCAGCTTCAGTGTAAAAGGGGTCATGCAGAAGGCTTTGGAGAAGGCAGTTTCATCTCTGATTTAGTAATTGAAAGATGGCCCCTGTATCTTTTTGCCAGTGTTATATTTCTGCATGAGACAGAGTAAAGGGAACACAGCTTTTAACTTCAGAGAAGATAGTTTGATAACAGAACAGTGAAGGGGTCTGGATTCAATGTGAAAAAGAGATGATGAGAGGCACTTTAAAACCAATTTCTGAATAAAAAGAGGCTGAAGCACTCTCTGATTTAACATTCTTTTTTTATTCAAAGGAAAAACATGGGAATTAAAATGTTAAGAAGTGTTACATAGAGATTTTGTTGCTATAATGCTGGAGGACTGAGCAGCATTCATTTGATGTTTGATCCTCTACCATTCTACTTTTTGTCCCTGTCTGCTCACGGTTTATGACACAATCATTAATCATATCCTGAGAATAAATCAGGGATACACAGTGTTGGTAGCTGGTGGACCTTTGCTTTTCTTCTTACAGGAATTGGAAAGCAGGTAGTTATTGAAGGAGGAAATTGTTGCAGTAGAGCATTGTTGTGGTCCTATGCATGGAATTGTTGGTCTAGAGAAATTATTTGTCTCCCTCTGCTGTGGTCTGTTCACAGGGCATATGTTCATGTGGGTGCTGCAAAGAAGAAATTGGGCAAGTAAATAGATCAGGTGGTGACATGTGAAATTATATGGGTAAAGTGCTGTATGAATTAACAGCTGCTAAACGAAAACTGAGTATTGAGACAAGCATACACTGGGAAGGATAGTGCCTGATTATGGTGCTAAGTCAAGAGTGACAAAAGCTTCTGTGTGTTAATTGTGGCTAGCCTTTGCCACCTATTTCAGAGGAGCTCAGAGGCTTGATCTCAAAATGAGTTAGCTCTAATGCCAGAAGAAAATTACCACTAGTGTTCTGTGTGGGCACATTAAAACCTGTGCAGGCTGTTTAATGTTTTTGCTAAATTATTACCATGATTCGAATTGAATTCTTTAAAGATAGCTTGTTTAGTAACAAGCACAAAAAAAAGTGTAAATAAATGAGAGATAATAATGAAAAAAATTAGGATGAATGGAAAAGTTGTAACACTGACCATCCACCCTAGCATAACTGCAGATACAGACTGATGGTGAATAAATCTTCAGTGCTTATTAAAGGAAGGTGTTTGGCCATCAGAAGAGTGAAATCTGGAAACAATCTCTTTCAGAGAATTACAGCCAAGATTCATAACATGTTTCAAATAGAAACTGACAATTGAATGATGATAATGTTGATGTTGTTTCGGACCCAGTGGTTCAGAAACTCTTTTCTGCTTGCAAGACAGAGAAGCACACGGACACCTACCCTTGGAAGAAGAGCTTGTGTGCTAGAAAATGAGACTTTCTCTTCCCCTTTCATTCTCTTTGTACCTCATCTGGTCTAACAAAATATTGTTAGTGTATATTGGCATAAATTTGGCCTTTCCCATGTTAATAATGAAGATTATGATTGCATGTTTTATCTTCTGGATTTTATAGAGTTCCTACATTTGCATTTTAAGTACCACAGTTTTATTTTGGTAGATATTTTTATGTAACATTGTCTTTAGTTTTGTTGTATTTTAACTTACATTTAGTTTTACTTGCAATATCCATTCTTATAAATTAAATGTTTTATTGAATTTAAGTCTAAGTTGTTCTGTCCTAAATTTATACACTTTAAAGGATTTCCATATGGAATATAGAGAGGTTACTTATCCCTGGAAGCATTCAAAGTCAGGTTGGACATGGATCTGAGCGGCCTGATGTAACTGAGGATGTCCAAGATGATGGCAAAGGCTAGATGGTCTTTAAAGACGTCTTCCAAACCAAACCATTTCTACCCTGTAGCATTATTGCTAAAATAATAAAACAATGCAGCATTCTGAGTTCTGAGGTCCTAGAAAACTAAATTATGGTGCTAGATTTTAGCCTGTTTGGTTAACCAGTGCATTCAAAATGTTAATGGCTCCCATTGCTTTTTATAGTTTTGATCTCACCACTTATGGTGACTCTAATCTTGGATTTACATTATTTACTTTTCAGTTTATGATGATTTCAAATGATGCTGCAGAACCAAGGTATGCTACTGGGCACCTAAAATTACCTTCTGTTTGCATTGTCCACAAGTGACAGTCTGGGACACAACAATAAATATAACAACCATAAAAAACACAAAAGCAACTATATGTTTTATTTTATTGAATAGGATTTTTAAACTTTTATACCCTGTCCTTTACACAGATGTCTTTGAACTCTACAGCCAGCTAGATGTTATTGTAACTATATAATAGTGCTTGTGATATGAAAAGTTGTCATCTTTTATTGTCAGTGGCTGTCTACAGAGTGCATGTGACAACAGGAGACCTGTGGAACGCTGGAACTGAGGCTGATGTCTATATTTCTGTCTATGGAGAAAGAGGTGATACAGGATCAAGACAGCTGCTCAGGTCACAGAAACCCAAGAAATTTTTAAAAGGACAAGTAAGTGAAAGGGCTTTTTTAGATATGTTTGTCTGGCTTTTCTCTCTCGGGTAAGTGGTGATTCCAAGGAAGACACAGTTAGAAAAGAGATAATTACTACATTCCAATGGCTTCCAAAAATTCCCTAATGAAATACCAAATACTTACCAAGGTTATACCAGTGTTTTTGGAAGTGAGAATTTTAATTTAAAAAATAGGTAAGCTATGTACTTTTGGTTTTCATTCTTCTAAAAATTTTATTTAATAAGCAAAGAGGAAATTAAATTTCATTTTATATCTGCATGTCTAATGTTGAAATCTGCTGTAATGTGTAATTGTTTAGCCATTGACGCTTTCAACAGGTTTCTCTTTCCTGACTCTGATCCCATTCATTTGAGTGGCATTACTCCCATTAGCAAAGTGATCAGTCTTACTTCTGCTTCTGTTTCAGGAAACCTGTCTTCCTGTTTTGCTCTCATCAGCTAATATTTCAAATTATGATCTTGACTAAACAGCTAAAAGGGGTTATAGTCTTCAGAATTTCGTGGCTGAAGAATGCTCTGCATTTCAGATTTTTTCTGAAATTTTGTTGGTTGATTACAGACTGACATCTTTGCTGTTGAAGCTGTGCACCTTGGATGTTTGTACAAGATTGTTGTAGGACACAATGGGTTTGGATCAGGTCAGTAATCTCACTTGTGCTCCACTCTCAACCATTATATAAGGACAGCATCTGATAGTAATTTTTTACTAATCCCTGTTAAAAACTGTGAGGAGGGGGAATGTTTGCATCTTAAGACATTGATTGTGTCTTGTATTAAAGCTAAAATTAGCTATTATAATTTTAGATGGATTAGCATTATCAGTTGCACTGTAAAGATGCAATTGAAGATTTTTGTAACCCTATCTTGTCATTAGACTTCCAATTAATGGTGAAACTTTAAATACTTGCAGTCAAAAGTCCTATTTTTCAAACTCTTGAACTTAAATACTGTAAACACAGCAACTTATTCTGAGCCATCACAAGCTGCTATCTAATTTTGTTGTTATTTTGATCAGAAAACTAATAAGACTCATATGATGGTAATGCTAAAGGAGGGGGGGTTGTAGCCAGGGAGAGACCCAGCATCTTGCAGGCCCATAAGGAAGCTCTAGAGTACCTAGAGCAGGTAGGTATGTCCTCCCTCCAGCCATGAGGGTGGTAGCTGTGACTTTAAACCTGCCAGTGGAGCTGCAGATTTTGCAGTTGCAGTAGAAGAGCAAAAACTCTAGGAAGTCTGACATAATTAAATACATCCATTTTTCTCTCATGAACAATGTTGTTTTTTTTTTTTTTTTCACTTCATGTCTTCTAAGGAAATGGATGGTTTCTCGACAAAGTTGTAATCAAGGATCCTATAACAGATTTGGATTATACTTTTCTTTGTCACAGGTTGGTTATGTTTGATTTGGGTTAGATGTTTAACAAATTTGTAACTACCCTTAGATTTTCTCCTCAAATATCCTGTAAGGGGAAATATGTGTTTCCTAAGAAGTGAGTTGAGATGGTCTGATTTTTTTTACAGCTCTAAGAGATGTATCTGGTCAAACATCTGGTCTTTGAACTAAGGAAAAAGCAATAAAAAGTTCTGTGTGGGGACTTTCCATTCTCGCACCTTTTGAACTATTTAAGATAGGCTTTTGTTACACATTTTCCATATCCAACACCTTGTATCTGACACCAGTGGGTTCATCTGTTCTTCCTGTTTTTCAGAAGAGTGGCTTTCTGGCTCTTGAGCAAACCATTCCTGATTTACTGAAGTTAGCATGGAAATTAGCTTGAGGTTCAGTGAGCTCAGGATCAGACTTAAAGATCTTGTGAAATGAAAATCACAAATGCAGCTGATTGACCACATCCCCTTTCCTCATTTGCTTTGCAGCCTGTCACCGAGCTGCAATGTAATTTGAAGCAATCCTAACTTCCCTGCCTTTTCCCCTGCAGATGCTGCTGCTCTGATTCTTCTGTTCTATAACTCATTTACAGTTTTATCTACACCTGATCAATCCTCAACACCTTGCGGAAAAATCTTAATCGATAAATATCAGTGCAAATACTAGGAATGGTAAAGTCCAGTCACGTAAGAGTCTAGCTGCAGCTTGCCAGTGGCACCCCAATTCTATTTCCTCCTCTCACTTCTCTGAGTGAATAAATAACTGCTTGAGACAGCCCAGAGTGAGCGATGTGCACACTGAAACTGATTTATGTGTGAGTAAGGGCTTTCTGCCTATCAGATACAGCACCTCATCCTTGCCTGACCTAATTTTGAGTCTGTATTCTAGATGAGATGAACTGCTATGAAGAGATCTATAATGCTGGCTTCATACATAATTTAGGGAGAGTTCAAATCCATTTCAGGCAGAAAAATACAGGGTATGTGCTAGTTATTGTTAGAGCTTGATGCCGTGCTTGCTATCTTGCTCTGAGTGTGGGGATGCTTTTGACTCAAATGGAGTTAGACTTACATAAGTAGATGTGTACAAAGGCATTGTGAAAGTACAGTTCAGAGATGGTGAAAGGGCTGCCACTGTTGGGTTTACCTCCTCCTAAAGGGATTTTCAGGGCATAGAACAATTTGCATCTTGCTGTCGCCTTCTTGCAGACAGGAAGAGCAAACACTGTGACCACTGCACAATTCATGACAGATCTGGTATGAATACGAGTCCTCTGACATGTAACAATTGGGTTAGGCCCTTTTACCTCAGTCCAGGAAAGCATTTATTGATGTTTCACCAAGAAAAAGAAAGAAAAGTAATTTTTTGCCAATGTTAATCTCTTTTTACTAAAGCTGGATTTTTGTATTGCTGTTTGTGAGCCTTGAGGACAGCAAGTATTGTATACAAGTGCCATGCATACTTTGGAAGTTGACAATCAAGGTTATTACTGAAAAAGGTTCTGGTTCTTAGGTGGCTGGATAAGGGACAGGATGATGGCCGTATTGCTCGAGAACTGCCTGTGACAGATGCCAGCATGCTTCCAGGAAGTAAGTGAAAATTGGTGGGGAAGAAAACTGTCTCAAAGGGAATGAAGAATCTCTGTAAATTAATTACACTGTTTTTAACCACACAGGACAAGAGCTGGAACTCAAGAGAGAAAAAACTGTAAGAGTATACCTTTTTTATTTTAATTTAAACCACTGAAATGATGCTTTGAGTGAAATCAGGTCAGTTGAATGCTTGCATGACAAATTCCTGTGTATCATCTTCTCATATGTCTTTTCTGTTTGTTGTTTACAAAACTAGTGGGCTGCAGAAAAGTGGAAATTTCGGAAAGGCATTACACTTCAATTTTACAACAGGGTCACTCATGGCTTCATTTGTCTCTACCCAGATAGCAGAGTTGATGCTCTTGGTGACAAGAAAAATAAATATGGTAAAGTATTTTCCATGTGGATGTGTGCATAAGAGAAACAAAGAAAGACTTTTATATGAGATTCCTAAAATGAGTAGATAATCATTTTCCTTACTTAAAATACATATTTGTTAATGACTATAAGGACTCAGAAAATATATGCTTAGTTTAGACACACACACAAATTCTCATATGGTGTCTTGTTGCTGGCTTTCCTTTATCAAATAGAAAAACTTCTTGTCATCTTCAGTTTGGTGCTCCGGCAGGACTCACATGGCAAGGACAGCTAGAGTCTTTTGAAAATAGATCCATCTAAGATAAAAAGTTCAAATTTAGGTAGAGTTCATTAATAAGGAATATATATATATTTGTGTGTGTACACATATGTATGTAACATAGATATGTGTGTGTATGCATAAATTAATTTTATTCCATTTTTGTAATTGATTTTAATGGCAGTCTACCAGTTCAACCCTTTATCAACTTCCCTCCTGCTGCATTAGTAACACCTAACTCTAATACATATCCTATTAGGTACATGTATTTTATTCCCTTGGAAGTGATGGAACTGTTCAGTCTTTCTGACATTTCACAAGGGACTTTACACAGGGACCTTACACAGACCTTTTTTGAAGTGATAGAATATTTCAGGTAATGCCAAAGAGTGCATCAGGACACCACAAGATTCCTCCAGAGACAGCTGCATCTTACAAAACTGCAACACATAATGGATTGGTAGAATAGCTGCTTTAAAAATCACTGCTGTCCCTGGAAACAATAAAAGTGGCAAGAATTTACCTTTCATCAGTATTTTGTAGCTATAAGAGTTAATTGTTTGGAAAATTGGCCAGATTTAAAATTTGAGAAGCCATGAGTTATGTTACAGGATTTGCATTACAAATTCTAATGTGGGTATAGAGAAAATGAAGTCTCTTTTCTTACCTGAGAGCTTTATGTTCCCTACATCATCTGCTATTTATCATCTAAATTCAGTGCTAGAGCCCAGATCATTATGCTCGAGTTCTCAGCTCCTTTTTATGGATTTTTTTTAAACATATGTGCTGATAAAAAGAAATTTGTTCCTTATCATTACCTCTCAGGGCTTTTCTCCTCAAGGCAGCAAAATAGACAGGAGTCCCTAGATGCCCTTTCCTGAACAAATGAGAGACTTTATTGATCAGAGAGGTCAAACTGTTGAGTTAAACACTTAATTAATTCTTTTTCTTTGAAAATGATAAACCATCGATTGTAATTAAATGCAAATATGAATTAATAGACTTTTATATTTCTGGCTTTTTTAAAATTTAACTCTTAGGTCTTTTTGATGTAAATGTCAAAAGGAGAAATATATGCATATTCAGCAGTCATCAAATGCCATCTCTTGCTCTTGCTCTTGTCAGTGGCCGTGTAACTGGAAAGGTAGGAAATGCTGTTACTGATTCCTGCTTCATAAAGACATGTCATTGTCTGATTAAAAAAAAAAGTTTTTAAAGTCTGTCTAATAAATAATTGTACTTCCAATCAGATAAGGAGTGAAGAATTGCAGAACTTAACCCAGGAAATTGCTCATAAATAGGTGAATTTAAGGGATAGGGCTTTGTTTTCTCACAGTTTACTCTTTATTCTTTGGTTCATTTCTTTTCTTTAATTAAGAAATACCAGGCCATTCCAAGATGTCATTTATATTTGTTTGCCAAGCTGCCAGGAATGCCCTAATATCTCCTCTTTTTCGATAAGGGAAAATTCTCTGGCTTGATTTTAAATGAATGCCCCTTTCTCCTTTGTGTTTTTTCTTTTTTTTTTCAAGTAACATGCCGGTCATAAGACAGCTAGTATAATCCAGGGTTTATTTTGATGCATTTTTATTTTGTCCAGCCCAGCTTCAAAGTCTTACTACGACCTTTCTTCCTCAGCACTTGCAGATACAAGTAGGTAAATGGAGTTGTAGAATTCAGTTCCTTCTGATGATAGAATCAGAGAATATCCTGAGTGGGAAGGCACCCACAAGGATCATGGAAATCTGACTCCTGGGCCTTCACAGGACAGCACCAAGAGTCACACCATATGCCTGAGAGCGTTGTTCAAACACTTCTTGAGTTCTGTCAGGCTCGGTGCTGTGACCATGGAGAACCTGTTCCAGTGCCCAGGCACTCTCTTTGTGAAGAACATTTTCCTGATATCCGACTGTGATGACCTATCCCAGGAAATGGGAGTAATCCAGGTTCTTGGAAAGGGACTCCTTAGTGCTGATTAGAGGGAAATGGCACTGGATGATCAATGTGTGTGAATATATGCAGAGGGTTTAAATGGGGTGGGTAGGTGGGAATGCCCAGGTACCTCCCTTCATGCAGGGGAGCTTTCAGTCCTCTGGTGAAAGGCCTCAGAAATGAGTCTGGGGGTGCTTTGGGAGTCTTTGATCTTTTATGACACCTGTAAGACATGATTCCTATCTCTCAGGCATTGGAGGAACAAAAAGGCAACACAAAAATGCAGTTTGCCTTATAACACATACTTAATTGTACTTTGAGGGCATGCTTACTCACTCGTTTCACAACTACTTCTAAAATCCATACAATTTTTCCTTTACTTTTATATGCATATTAAATCTGATAGACAGTTCTTTTAGCCTTTTCTTCAGAAGGTAGTGCCTTGAAAATGAAAAATTTTCCTAGAAATATTGATTCTTTGTAGTCTTGAAAAATAGAAGATGATGTAAATCAGAAGTATCATCAATTATTTGAGGGATTCTTAGCATTTTGCATTGATGAAAATTCTAATTGTGTTTAAAAATGAGAATGAAAATTTGATAAAATATTTAAATATGTATTATTATGTATTGATAAGTGTTTTGATAAAATATTAAAATATGTATTTTATACAATGGAATCATAGAGCCTGCCAAGCTGAGCAGACAATCATGGAGTAAAACATGTTGCTTTACTCTTTCATGTAAAACTTCTGATTCTCTGGGTGTTTTCTGTGAGAACAGTACAAATTAATGAGAACAAACACAAAAGCAAGAGAAGGTGGGCTGGTGGCCAAGGGCTACCATGGCTCATTTCCTTCTTGTGTCAGCTTTATACTTTGCCATCTTTATAGGCTGTGACACACTCTCCAAGTGAGGTACCCATGTATCTTTCATACTATTGCCAGATCTGTGTCATCTTACAGTGAATTCTTTCCATCAAATTCCACAGAATCCACAATTTCACAATTGCTCATCTGAAAAATGGAAAGATTTTTGTACTAGACTGCTAGTATTGTGGGAACTTGAACAACACAGAAACTCTGTTGTAATACTCTCTCTGCTGTTTGGATTTTGCCATATAGTTAATATAATTTATTATTCCTCTTTTGACTATGTTAGAGCAAAGACAAGGCCTGCTGTGAGCTCCGTGTCCACCTTCAACCAAACAGATGTGCCATTCTTGAGTCAGCCAGCTACCCAGGTCACACTGTGGCTTTCAATCTCCAAGGCAAAGTAGCTGATGAAGCAACAAGATATGCTGGGCTTTCCAGAGAATTTGTCGTGCATGTCAAGGTAAGGTGGGCAGAGAAAAATTAGGAAGACTAAAATTTTAGAAGGCGAAAATTTACTGTTATAAAGCAGATTGTTTCTGAAGGAGTTTCAGATGTTTGAGAGGTAAAAGAGGGATCCTCTTCCACGAGGTGGAGCTCAACTCCAGTGTAACAGGTAGGCAGCTCTTGAGCGGGTTCCCTTTGCTGCTCTCCGGGGCGAGCGGCGCCGGTACCGCGGCTGGGGCAGGCAGATAGAGTGGGCAGTAACACAGGAAAGATGGGACCCTAAACTTCCTAGCGGACCTTCAAAAAGTAGCACAGGAGAGCTGCTGTTAAAAAGAGACAAGTTCCTTAATTTGCCATCCTTGTTTGGATGTTGTGCTGTGCTGCTGAGCAAGAAAAAGCAGGGATGCTGCAGAGTAGGGAAGGATTTCCACTGCTCTGGTTAGTGCCTGCACAGGAAGCAGCAAATATTCAAAGACTGGAGGTATGCTTGAATTACTTGAGACTGACTTTTTTATCTTTATGCAAGGACATGCATGAGTAGTGCTTTAAACTAAATGGTAGGAGCAGTATCACTATGAAAATTTAACAGGGAGAAAAGCTGTGCTGTTCACAAAGGACTTTTTGTTTCTGATCTAAAGGGTGTGTTTCATCATGGTGCCATCATTCTGCTCAACACAAGTCTCTGCCAGGCTCTGTCCCTTAGACCTGATGGGAGCTGCAGTGGAGCAGGTCAGCAGCAGCAGGAATCCTACTGGAAGGTGCATAAAATCAGCTCTGGACTCTGCATGTTTGAAAGTGTGAAAAAACCAAGAATGTATCTGAAGATCAAAGATGACCAGTGTGATGGAACAGTAAGCAGTTATTGTTTGTATTTCCGTCTGCAGATAGTGGGAGTGAATTGTCAGTGATAGGAGAGAATCTTTTTTTTATTTGCTTGACATAAAAATTTGCTCAGATTAAATATATTTCAAATCTTTTCTTTCATTTACCAAAGCAAAAGCAGAAAAATATAGCAATAGAAGGTGTTGTGTCAATTTGGCAGTTGATGGAATCGGTAAAGGTCTGATTATATCACTAAACTATTGAGAATGTGGATGTAGTTAAAACTTATGTACTGTTAGATAGATGATGCAGATAAAACCCATTAAAGAATAACTAAGGTGTAAGTGACTGTATACTTCACTGACTTTTAAAGTGTGATTCTGTCCATCTAAGTTAATAAATGTAAGAAATATTTTTGCATAATTTTTATTTGGGAGTTTAAGACAACTGAATATGAAATTGAGCTGTGTAAGTTCTTAGGGATAAGGTGCATGAGAGTTTTTTCATTGCCTCCAGTACACTTTCAGAGACTAAAATATTTGATCCATATTTTGAATGTAGGCTTTGTGAGTATCTTATTTTTCAGTGGTCTTCTCACCAATGGATCCGAACATCTGGATAAAAAGTGATAATTGCTAAAAGTTTTGAAATTAAACTTGTAAATGCTATGAAATTGAGGAAAAATCAATTACATCTATTTAATTAATACATGTTATATTATGTAGCATTAGCAAATCTGGGCTATGCACAAAATTTGTGTAGAAATATTCTATGTGTTCTGATATAGATATTTTCATATTCCTTAATCCTCTGGAAATTGTTTAAGTGGGAAACTCCTTTGAATATATCCTAGTCTTTGCCTAAATCCTAACATAAATCAGAATGCTTTCACTTGGTCTTTCGCTTACATAACTTATGTGATTAGTCTTTCTGGTCATAAAAGAATAAACAGGGATTAGGTGCAGGTTTGTCTCTGTGTGTATCATGTTGTGAAGAATGTAAAGTTAATCTGAAATATTACTGGAAAGTAGTAATAATTAAGACTTTAAAAAAAAATCTATTAATTCAATGATTGAATTCATGTTTCTGTTATCAATTTCTTAGGGCAAGGGTGATGAATACTGTCATTTTAAAATTGAGAAGAATTTGGAAACAGGATCTGTGAGCCTGGAATCAGTGCGAAATAAAGGGATATATGTTGGTCTTCTGCCAGATGGCCAAACTAAGCCAGTTGTTAACACTGGAGAGAGAAATATCTTTTTCTACCCACAGGTCATCAAATGTATGTGATTTCTCAATAATGTATGGTTTATTTAGTAATTAATGTTTGTAATGGACAAAATTCAAAGCAGAAGTGTAAAAGATATATTGGCACAATTTCCCTTGTGTTTCAGTAGTTCTAAAAGTGAAAATTTTATTGTATCTACACTTGATTTCTCCTACATATTCAGTTAACTTCATTCCTTTCTTTTAATAATAATAATAATGATACACTAGATGTCAATTGTTTTACTACCAAGCTTTTGAAAATGAGAATTGAAACATGGGACAAGATAAAGATAGCATTGACTTCTTGGGTGTATTCCCCATTCTGGCCACAGATTTTGGAAGCCTGGGAAACGTTGTCTTGCTGCCAAATCTGCCACAGTTTTTCCTGATTTTATAGGGATATTAGTAGACTTTGAAGAAGGCCTACTTGGCAGTGTTCAGTTTCTTTTTCAGTGATGTGAAATACATTGTACTCCCCACCCAGTATATTCATTGTGTTATTCCTTTGTCTTATAGTCAGATTTGAGAGCTAGTGCAGTCAAAATGTGTCCTCAGTAGAGAGCTGACCTAGTCAACTAGCCAGGACTCAGAAATTGGGTCTCAGCACACTCTGGATCACTGTCATTGGGTGGCCTGCTTGTCTTTTCCCCTTCAGGAGAACAAAGTTTTTAATTTGGTGAAAAACTGGCTAGCAAAGGTAGCCAACTGACTTAGATTATAACTGCAGGAAGCACCATTCTGCAGGAAATGTATTCTTATCTGGTGGACTTGACAACAAACATCAGGAAATGAAACAACTCATGAAAAGGCCAGGGTCATCAGTTTGCAATTAAGAAGCTGCTCATATTTTTTCCAAACACAAGGAGAACAAACTTAGCTTAGCAGAAAGAGAGTCTCAAAACCTACAACCACTCTTACTAATTGTTCCATGTATGCTGAGATTGAAGCATTATGAAAGTGACTGTAAGCACATCCCTACTGTTCTGTCCCTGTCTGCTGCAGGGTGATAGGAATATTTTAATCACTATGTCCTTGTAGAAATGAGGAAATTATTTTCCTTTATTACCTTTTGGAACAGCAGTGTTTTCAAAAGAAATTTTCAACAAGGCAGTGCTTACTGGTGTCATTAAATAAAGCTAAATGTTACTTTGTCACAGGCTTCAACCCTTCTGAATCTGTGTTGCTCACTAAAAGGAATATCAAAAGGAGCTAATATTTTCTCTGCAAGCAATAAATATTGTCTGTCTGACGTGTTCATATTAACAATATCAGTTTACTTTTTATTATTCAAATGGCCTCTAGCAATTTTCATTTCAGCACTTCCACTCTAAAGAAAAAAACTTTTTGTGGGTGGAGAAGCTTATTTCGGGGCAAGCCACATGCTAACAAGTCATTTTATTCCTACATCAATGTTAAATTTTTGCTTAGATTTTTAAAACATTGAATGGACTTTAATTGGTATGTCAGTTCTGTTCCCAGTTTTTGTAGCATTCTTTTAACAATAGAAAAAGGATTTTGATGTCTATTGTGTAGAGCAACTGTGAGATCTGTTGTTAGCTTCTGAGAAAGAAAAAGCAAATGGCTTCTAGCTAGTGACAGATTTTACATTTCATTGTTTTAGTTGGCCGGGAAAAGCCTATGGGAACATCTGCAGCACCCAAACAAGAGAAGAAAGACTTCAGAGCATCTCAAATCCAACCAGCAAAAGCCCAGGAGCCAGTACCTCAAAGGCCTTCAGCTCCCCCAGCCTCAAGTAAGTGACAATTCACAAACCAGCTGTGGTACATGTTTTATGCTTGTCCTCTGTGCTTGCTTGCAGACTTAGCTCAGGAAGGACAATGAATGAATTTTCTAGGTTATTGAATTGTTCACACAAACACACAACATAAAATACATTTCCAGTTACTCTTTTTTTCTAAAAGGAGCATTGGAATGTGGTTTATTGATAAGGCAACAATCAGCAGGTTGAGTAACTTGTTCAATAACTTCATTTTAAAACATTAATTAGTAATTTATCAATTGAATATTTCTGTGGAAATTAAGAGGTTGAAATGGTGCAGAACCTTATCTAAAGCTCACTGAAAGAATAGAATATTTCTCATTTATGCTCTCACACTCATATTTTCTGCTTTATGGTTCACTGGAGGAAAGAGGGAGGTTTTGATGCAATGCATGCTAGATTTATACCTATGATTTTGCAGGCAGGAGTTAGATAAACAATGTTCTGGTCATGCTTCTGGAGTCATGGTCTAGCAGACATGTTTTTCTAGAATAAAATACTTCCTCTTTAGCTAAAGATGTTGCATAAATCGTCTAAGACAAGAATTTTTGGAATATTCAGCATCCCAGTAACCAAACAACTAAACAAAACAGGGACTGATACATCTCTTAAAGAGTGGGCATGATCATGTTTGTTTCCTGCATCTCTTATTTCAATAAGACCCTGACAGTCTGAACGGTGTCATATCACCACAAAAAGCAGGTGGGATAAATGGAAACTGCTGAGCTGCAAACAGCACATGGAGGCACATTCACATGGTGGAAACATATTTGTTACTCTGAAAGAGCTTTAAAGACAAGATTATACTGCAACTTCCAGTATGGGAGACATACTTATGGGACAGACTATGGGACACAACTGCTTACTCAGTTACAGGTGTTCTCAAGGGCATTTATGCAGCAAATAATTCAGGTGGATTGCTGATTTGGTTTCGAACTTGATGCTCACATTGTTTCAAGATGTACATGAAAAGTCTGGCTATGTGCACAAGACATTACATCTGGCATCCTTGTTCATAGGGTATAATGGGAGGTATCAGGCAGGATTTTAATTAAATTCAGTTCAGTCAAAGTGTTCTGGTTAAATTCAAGCATAGTTGTGAATCACTATAAATACTTAATTCTTTTTGGAAATATTTTTTCCATTTTTAGCTCAAAACACCCAATTTCTAATCTGTCAGGCTTCATCTAGTATCATTGTGTCACAAAGCCTTCCTGAAGTGTGGTGGGTTGTCAGCAGATATGCTGTGTCTGAAACCCATGACAACAATACATGAGCCATCAAACCAGTTTTCAAAGAAGCTGGATGTTTTTAGGGTTGGGTACAAAGGATCCTTTTATAGAAGCAATATCTGCCGTGAAATTGGTTACATAGAGTCTACAGCACTTTGTAAGTAGTTTTTCTGGCATTCATAAATATAGATTCTGCTTATGGAAAATGAATAGAAATATCAAAGTTACTCTGTCTTTCAAATAAAATTATTATTTTTTTAGTAAGATACTTTTCACTCATCATGTGTCTTTTGACATGTACAGGTGAGCCTTGAGTTTTAAACTGATTTTCATTAAATTGTTATTTTCTATTTTTCACTCACAGTTAATATTTGGAAAAGGTGATGCTTGTACTGAGTTTACAATCCAGCAGTGGGCTTAGCAGGCAAACTCAGAGCAGATTAACTCTTAGGCTGACCAGACCCTCCTTTTTATGTCTGTGTCTGCTAACTGGTAGATTAATTTTGATTTCTGTTTTTACAAATAATAATTGATTTAGGATTCATTAAACTGAAAACCATGCTACAGCATTTGAGACTTCTCCCACTGCAGTGTGAGTTCAGTGTTCCTCAAGAAACTTCTTTCACTGTACAGAGATGATGTCAGGTCCCAACTTCCACTTAATAGCTCAGATGTCGTTAACTTCCATGAGACAAATGCAGTCTGTGACCCTGAGGACACCTCTGTGGTTTGGTACTAACAAAGTGTAGCTCTGAGAAATGCTCTCTATATCCTCCACGTTCTTTTCCTGTATGTCTGGCATTATCAGTTGCTATTAATTTTTTAATATATTTTACTTAGAAGGTAAAAATAAAATCTGATCTCATTTCCACCTCAGTTAACATTGGAAATGATGATGCACAAAGGTGTAATAAAAAATACATCCACTTTATTGCCCAAACTTCTGCTCCAGAGATAAGTTTTTCTGATGGTTCATTTTAAAAGTGTCACTCAATCATATAGTTTTCTCAGACAAGATAATTTTCCTTTTGTGTTACATTTAAGATAATAAGTAAATTTTAAAAAAAGTTATTTCTGTGAAGTTGTGGAAAGGGTTGTGACTTCAACATTCTCATGCAGGCCTATTAGAATTAATTTTTGTCACAATAGATTTACAGCACGGTGTCATGAAATGTGTAAAATCCCATGAGTAATGCAGGGCAACCATCAAATCCTCTTTTCAGACTGGAATATTTTTAGCCTGTAGCAAATCAATGCTACTGATTTCCAATTGTAAGAAGAGCCAGTAATTTATGAGGCAGAAAGCATTCCAAGCCTGTGAATTGTTTGTGCATTATAACTGTTCCAAGAGGGGGTAGTTCCTTTGAGGTTGCAGTAACTGTTTTGGGTAGCACCTGGCCAAGTCTGGAGTTCTTGTCGGAAGCATGTGAAGCAGCATGGGATTCCTTACGTTTCTTGAATACCTTTGCATTTTATGAACATTTTAATCTCTTTGCTGTAGAAAGTTGAGGTTTTGGATAGCTGGAAGGAACTATAGCTTTCAGAGTTACAGGTGAGAAGTTAGGTAACTACAGTTACAGAAAATCCTATAGTCAAGTTCTCAGAAATATTTATCACATCAGAGCAATTTGCAATAGTTCTGTTATTTCAGTCACTGAAAGACAAGTGTAAGTAAGTTATTATTCAGGTAAACTCTAGATGTTTGCCTCTTGCTTTATTTTTGGGGTGTTGATTTTCTTTTTCCTGTCAGAATAACTTGCTCTCAGTCATGATGAAGAATACAATAAAACCAGCCAGCAATGCCTATTCTAAATCACTATGACCATTCCAAAGTCATAATTCTACTGTTAGAGGCACTGCTGTAAAAGTCATGATACTACAGTTCTGAATTTCTTAAAAACTGATTTACCAAATATTATAATCTTTGCCAGTGCTAAATTTCCTGTGATTCCAGAAGTCAGTCCTTATTTATTGTAGAACTTTGTATGGATCCTAAGTCCTTTGCAATTCCTTGTGCAAATATTTCACATCAGTTAAGATATGAATGCTAGTGGATCATAATTCAGTTTTGGTGCTTTATTTACCATGCTGATTTAAATATAGGGCAACCTGATGATCCAACCAACTGTTTAATTCCTTTTGAGTAAAACTCTTAAGAAAAAAGGGCTGCTGGCGGGGAGTGATAGCTTTTGCATCAATTGCTTTTCTGTCTGGTTTTGGTTTGATTTTGTTTGGTTGGGTGTTTGGCTTTTTTTCCTTTGATGTAAGGGTGGTGAAATATGTGAAGGAAAAAACTCCATCCAGAGAAACCAAGTACAGTATTTTAATCTAGCAAACAAAAAAGGAAAGGACTCTAATACTACTACATAACTTATGCAGTGCAGCAGAAACCTCCACAGTGATGCATTGGGAATTCTTCAACAAATTCACATTGGTGGCACATTAAAAATTCTTTTTGCAGTCACATGGAAAGTGCTCATGTGGACAATTTGGAAACCCCTGAAGGACACAGTATATTGGCAATGTGTAGGTTCATCTTTTCAAATGTGAGGCTTATAACTGCTTCTTGTGTCAGAACAGACTATTAATTCCTGGCAACAAGGATTCCCTCTTTTGGAGAGGGCTCCATGGTCAGTGGTCCCATAATTGAAAAGCAGTGTTCCAGACATCTGATGTTTGTAAATTCCACTTTGATTAAATTACTCAAAGCTAAATTCCTTTCCCCTAATGGAGTCTGGTTTTTCCATATCTCCTGTGCAGAGGTGTCGTCTGCATGTAGGTGTGTTTCTTTTAATGGTAGATGGAAGATCACTAGGTGTTGTTCTAGTGAAGTCTATATTTTACAAAATTATATTTGCTTAGCCATTAGAGCTGTGAAATTTATTCATAAAGTGCTACTATGCTGCTGTTGTCTCATTCATGCAGAGCATGCCTTAATCCAAATGATGGCACTGCATAAATATGGTTAAGCAAGGCTATATTGAGGTCTTTTTTGATGTTTTTTTTTACAGTATTTAGTTGATACTTGAAGAAAGTTAATTTCCTGGGTTTTTTTTAAATTTGAAATGAAATTTGTCTGTATTGTCAGACATGTGACTCTGCTAATGATGTCCCAAAACAAGGTGTTGGAGGAGAAATTCTACTTGTTTCTAAATGTCAGACTAAGAAACCAGAAATATCAATTTAATGGTCACAGTTCTGCACCATAGCATCCTTGCTCTGCTCCAGAATATGTACAAAGAATATGATGACGACGTGTGTGAGAGATAACTTGTTCTTTCCCAGCTGATTCTTGTAGCTCAACTAATCAGTACATTTTGGTCTAGACAAGAAACATAAATCAATCTCTTCAGACTATCTCACTTGTCATGAAAAAATACAATCCCCCTGCTGTTATGGCCTCCTTATGTGCTGAAGTTACAACAGCAACTGGCAGTTTCATGTCAATTTTCATCTCCCACTAATGTTCTGTGTTTCACAGAGGAAATGAGAAATGCCCAAGGTGGTGCGAGTCCCCTTCCTTCGGATGATGAATGGAAAGTGTCAATACTGACAGGAAATGCAGGAACTGAAGCAAGTGTTGCTCTTTGGATATATGGAGACAGAGGATTAACTGGACCCATAACTCTTGGCAAGGACAACAGGAAGCAGCTGTTTTTTCCCAGGCAGGAAGATGAATTTCAGGTAGTTAATGAAGGCTAAGAGCATTATTTTAATAGGTACCTTTCCAAGGATTATCCTGTGGTGTGAAAACAAAAAATATTTTGCTCCTATATTTATTCCATGAAATAAATCTGTATCTAATCTCCATGAATTCTGTGTTAAACCAGCTTGTTACATATAGTAAGCAACAGAAGAAATAATTTTTCTTTTAAATCCCCTCCCACGTATATAAGATCAAATGGGACAACTGCAGAAGTAAATTGATTCCTTTAAGGCAATTGATTTGAAACTAGCTTTAAAAACTATTCATTTTGAAACAAACCATGCTTGACTTAAGACTTGCATATTGTTTAGGGAATCTTTAGTAATTAAATTTTCAGGCATAGTTTTCAAAGCATACTATAAAATATATGCTGTGGAACTCGTTCAATTAAAGAAGAAAACCCATTTTAGAATTGCCATATTAGAAGTGATTGAAATGCCAGAAATGTGGAATAACTAAAAGTCCAATGACATCTCTGTGTTACCATGTTGTGAAAACACAGGGTTTCTGCTTTTATTTTGGGATAACCCGACCTCTATTTTAATAAGGAAATTATGTCTAGGTAGGCTGAGAGGAAATTACCAAAGGAGCTAAAATTTCTGCTTTGCTTGAATCTCCGTCTGACATGCATTTAACATTGCTGTTTGCAGCTACTAAAGCAGAAGTTACATAGTTCATTTTTTTTTTTTCTGGACTCACCAACTCTTCTAATACAATCTTCATACAATCCAAGATTGCTACTGTCAATGATATTAATAATAATTCTCTCTATGAATAGGGCATAGGCAGGGAGACAACCTACCATAATGTTTATTTTCTAAGCATATAGGCTATAGATTATGATCCATAGGGAATCCTGTTCTCCTAATTAGTAAATAATTTATAAACAGTGTTGGATAATGGCATGTTTGCAAAGTTAATCCATATGTTCAAAAGAGATGGACCAATTTTTCTTCTTTAAAATGGATGTGGCCCATTATGGCTGTGTGCTGCAGATATTGATCTTGTGAGAGAGCAGGATCTTTCTCTCAGCACCTGGGGCTACTCCTAGAGTTTTTTTACATCACATTGACACTATAGCTTTCAGGCATGAAACAGCAAATGTCACTGAAGTGCTTTTCACTCTTTAGTCTGCAGTGGATAAATCCGTAAGAAAAAGCCTATGAGTAAGAGCTCTTTCTTCTCTTTTTCCCCTTAAACTTTATCCTGTACTTGTTTAACAGAACAGGTCTTGAAATGAGGATAGGAATGTAAGAGGTAAAAAAAGTTACATCTTCTTCTTACCACTTCTGTCTTTGAACTTTTATGTTTTCGCTGATATATTCTAGAACAGGTGATACCAAATTTTATTTTTAAAGTAATCAACTTCATCATAGTTCTGGCCAGGGGTTCTAGGAAGAAAGCAGCTTCTGAAAGGCTAAAATAATCCAGCAATTAGGAATCAGTTTAAAGTTCTTTAACCTTGCATTTGTCAACAACATGTGCAACTATGAAAAGTTTGAGTAGAACTAACCTAATAATTGAATAATCTGTGCAGAATTATGAAAGATTTGTGACTTGTAGTCAGGGGATGTAATTTTGTACTCCACATTTCTCTCATGAACAACCCTCACCAACTTTTTTTACTCCTGAAACTCTGAAGAGTTCAAATACCTGCCAAATCATTCTCCTGGCAAGCATTGTGATTCCAGTAGGCTGTAATCTGGTCAAACTGGGGCTCTGACAGTAATCTGCTTAGTCAAAACAGAAGAAATGTGTTTTCTGAATCCTATAACCTCAAACCTGCCAATCAAATATTATGCATTGCTCCTGAACACTCAGATACTACAATGGTTCAGATAAATGCAGAATAAATTGCAAAGATATAGATGTAATTCTATGTAGTTTTATACTGTACTGTTCTGACTTGATTCAGGTTAAAATAAACAGCATTGGGAATATCTACAAGATAAGAATTGAACTTGATGGATTACCAAATGAACAACCCGAGTGGAACTTACAGAGGGTGAGACCTTTATGGTGATTTTCTTCCTGTTATATTAAATTCATGTGAAATAAAGGCCCATCTTTTCATGAAGACATATGTTTATGAATCAATAAATGCTGATTGGGATAAGTTCTTACTGAATTGTGTCCTTATATTGCTGTAGAGATGACAAAAACCTGATACAGTTCACCTCCTAAGGGATAGAAATGTGCAGGATTATTTTGCAATTATTCCTAATTCCTGCAGACAGCAATTTTATTGTATTGATGTGTTTGACCAAATTCTGCTTTCTGAAAATCTGCCTTACTCTTTAGTGATTCTGTACTCTTCAGTGTGTTAGGGATATTCTAGCTTTAAATTCCAGCTCTGAAAAATTGAAAATGATGGAGCATCAATCACTCCATGACAACAACTTGCCAGGAATGAACAAAGTTTGCTGAAAGGTAAACAAAGTAAGTTATAACAGGCCCCACCATTTCTCATGATTATGAATATTTTCAGGGGAAAAAAGCTGCTGGTTTTTTTTTTTTTTTTTTTTTTTTTTTAATTTAGTGAACAAATTCTTCTTTGTTTTGTTTTAATTCTATTTTTCTCTTGATATTTAGGGATGTTCACCAGACAAAATTTATTCTAAATGCTTCCTAAGGCTGACACCCATGTAAAATGTATTTCAAAACTGGGATAAGAATTTTTTAATCCGTTTCTTGTGTTGAATTTGTAAAAGAAACAAGTTTATTCAAATGACAAAGAATAATCTTAAAAAGCTTGATTCAGACAATCAGAATTGGGCAATAATAGCAGATTTTTACATTAACCCAAAGGCCTTAACTGAAACTGTAGTAAAACTGAATGTGAGCATAAATATTCCACTTTCCAGCCTGGTGGTTACTAAATATTTCTTTAATATCTTGCTCCAAATTTCAAAGGGTAAGCCAGGGATTTCAAAAACTTCATTTCAGATCAAGAATAAATGATGTTGAAAGCTGTGTTTTTCTGAAAAAGCAGTTAATATATGCAATTGTTATGAATCAGCAGGAGGGCACTGCCAGTAAATATTAGAGATTAGGAATCAATGCTGCCAAATATTTCACGTTAGAATAAATGCATGCTTTGGTACTGAGAGCAGTGTTCATTTTACTTTAAATAAATTTTTTTGGAAAAGTGAGATCAAAACATCTATTGCCCTGATTCCCTAAGTGTTAGAATTTGGATGTGAGTACTTATTTTCATAATTTTGTTTGCAAGGCTAATGTATATGATATGCACACTCAGAAACACAACTGCAGAAAGAGAATTTTTGATTTCCTTTTGCTAGTCAAGACCTCTGTAAAACCCCTGTAGTAAGTATTGTAATTCAAGACCAACAAAACTGCTTTCATAAAAGATTATAAAGAGTTCTGTAATTGTAGGAAAAAAGTGAGGCAGCTATCTTATTGTACAGCAGCAAATAACTCTAGAAATTTGAATTCTTACCATCTTAAGAATATATAGATGGTGATGGTACCCAGCTTGGCTTTTGTTTTGCTGTAGAAGAGCCAAAAATAATACAAATGGATTTAATATTCCAATGCATCCTCTGCTTATCAAAGTTCAGAAGGATCTAGTTGATGAGTTTCATCCTGTTTTCATTCTAAAATAAAAAAAATCTGTATCCATCTTTCCACATCTTCCAAAAGCTCAGTGTCATGTAACAGCAGCTACCAGAAGGTTTTCAGTCTTTATTCTTCCAGGCAGTGTTACATAGAGGTGGTTCACTCACTGAAACCAGACTTGGGGACATTTCAAATGGCAAACCCACAAATTACCACTACAGATTTGTTTTTTGCATACCAGTGGCCAAAACTAAAATATTTTCATACTGCAATTTTGTATGCCATATTTACTGATTGTGTTACTTTTTTCTGAGATAGAAAAAAAAATCAATACAAAACTATGTTTTGCTGTTGAGAAAAAAAGCACTGGAACTGAGTTATATTTGGAATTGCTTTTCCTTCAGGTGATACTGCAACATCTAAGGAGCAAGAAAACACTGAATTTTCCAGCAAACATATGGCTATCAAAGAATCGTGATGATAGAGAATTTCTGTGTGAACTTCCAGTAGTGGAAGCTGGAAAACCTATCTATCCAAGTATGTGTGCACAGTTATTTGTATATTGGCTACCTGGTTTTCAGTGTTAATGCCAACCAAATTGTGGTCCTAGCAATCTTAAAAGCAAACAGTTTGACTGATTTCTGGAAAGTATCTTCCAGAAAACTAATTGCAGATCAGACATACTGTCATTGTTAGCATTAAGCTATAACAGCGACTAAAAGTAGTTGTGATTACATATAACTTGCATTTTCTTCTTTTGGTTATTTCTGGAAGTTGTTTTGTACCACGTTTATGTCCACACTGGTGACTTGGAGCAAGCTGATACAGACTGTGCAGTTTATTTGTGTATCTATGGAAAAAGAGGAGATTCTGGTCTGAGACTTCTGCATAAAACTGGTACACCAATGCCATTTCAGAGAGGAATGGTAAGTCTGGAAAAAAAATTTGCCTAGCCTTGTGGATGTAGTTAAGTAAATAGTTAAGTAATTGTATACAGGTTCCTATTAATAGCAATAAAACAAACCACATAAGTTTAGCTAAATAACTTTAAAGAGCTGAGGAAAATATTTTTCTACTGACCCAGGATTTAATAGGATGAGTGAAAACATAGGCTGGAAAAGGGAAAGAAAAATTGTTTGAGGGCCTCACCCTCAGTTGGTGAGAAGAGCTCCCTATGAATTTAAAACATATCCTTTCAAAGTATGATGAGTTACAGATGGCTCCAAAAGAGTGTACAGAAATTGTTCCATGATTTCAGATCTTAGTAGATCTGTTTGTTATGTATTTTAATGTATAATAATAAAGTATTGTGATTAATACAGGACAGACTTAAAGTAATTTTTCTTTCAATTTATCACCTCTTAGCTCTTCCAAAAACAAAATATACATCATCCTGATTTTCTGCAGTATGGTTAAATTTCAGGAACTACTGAATTTAATGTTAACTCTGCCACTAGCCTTCTTGTGACCTTCTATTGAGCCTGTTTCTTCCTTTGTGGTCTATTGAGGATTAACACTTGCATGTATAACCAGTGGTATCAAGCTGTTAGTGGAACACAATTACCAAATGAAAAGCAGCACCTAAAGTGCTAAAAACAGCCATAACCCACTGGGAAACTTTAAAAGTATCTATACTATTTTAAAATAGATATTCTGTGCTGTTACTAATGTATGAGAGATAAAGTTCTATTCAAATTACAATGCAGAATTTAAGTGGAATTTTCTGGGGGGGCACTATTCTAGCCAGACTGGTAGTCAGTTCAGTCTAGTATTTACACAGGGGCTGGGGGGACTGGTTCAGAGGGCACTTTGTCATGGAAATGGGTGAATAAGACAGTGGATTGTTTCCAGCAGCAGAGCAGGGACTGGGATATATCATTTTTGGCAGAGATAGTAGAATGCTGACTTGAACAACTTGATTTCATCCCTGCCACAGATATTCTGCATTATATTGGGCAAATTGCTTAAAATAAAACCTTCCAAAGTGACCACATTTTTCATGCTTGTGTATTGCTGCATAACCAGTTTAACTTCTCTGAACAACCATAGCTGTAACTGAGTTCAAATGGAATACTGCTCGGCACACCTAGAAAGCTCTTTGAAATGCTAAATATTTCAGTAAATTAACCCCTCTGTTTCTCAGTTGAGCACCCACACTGCTCTGCATCTTTGACAGCTTTTGGCAGCAAACTTTGGGCTTTAACTATGTAGGTAAATTGAAATATTATGCAGATGGCCTTTAAAAAAAAGATTAAGCAGTTGCAGAAAACCAGGGTGCTATGGGAAAAGTGCAAAGGTGAAGTCACTGGGGAAATCAGTTCTATTTCACTGAGCTCTTTGGGTGGTTGCAGTAAATAATGCATAGAGACATAAAGATAATGAAGACAAAAGGAGATACTGAAATATCTGTCGTCCTCCTCAGCACACTTTGAAGCAGGAATCTTTTAGAGAGCCTAGCTTGTGATCATGTATTATCTATACACAAGGGATAAGTAATCTTGCACAGGCAGTCTCAATTCTGCCATTTGCTGAGGACTGAGAACTTTACAGATATGAATTTTCCAGTGTGTTTTTTCCCTTCATTTTCTTTGTACTGAGAAGGATGATCTGGACCATTACATTTAGAGACGGAAAGCTCTGTGCTTTTTACTGGGACAGAAAATTATCAACCTGAACCTGATCTGCTTCATGCTTCTATGAAAACAATCTTTTCCAACTATAAGCACAAGCCTCAATGAATAACAAGGGGAAAATGGCATGTCAGATTTCAGTTTCTTTCAGTAGAATAAAATGTAAGTAGAGGAGGTGAAACCAAAAAGAGAAAATTATGAGAAGGTCTGATTTAAAGTAATATCAGCAAAGAAAATAACAGCTTTAAGTGTTTCTTACCTAGAGAAGAGTATTGTTAATTTGCAAGGCATAGAAACAATACTAAAGGGTTGTGTGCAGCATTTTGGATGATGGCTGTAAAAGCCCAATATTTTTGGGGGATTATTACAGCATCCTGGTTTTGGCTGTGCTTTCTTATTTACTGTGACACTTCATCAAAAGACATTTAACTCTTCAGATTCAAACGTTTTGAATACGGTCCAGCTGTCATTAAAACCAGTTGAAATCTTTGTACACTGTGGGAATTGATCAGGCTTTTAACACACTTCAGTTTTTGGACTGCCTTTTTGGTGGCAAATGGCAGATTGCTGTCTCCTCTGCCTCCCAGGTCAGTGATTTTGAAGTGGAAGCTGTATCCCTCGGGAAGCTGCAGAAGGTGCTGTTGCGCTGTGAGGCCAGCACCAAGTCCCAGCACTGGTACTGTGATAAAGTCATTGTCAGAGAAGCTGAGAGCAACTCAGAATATGTTTTCAATTGTGAAAGGTAGTTTTTACAGCAATATTTTAAAATATTCTTCAATATGTATCACTACGAATATTGTGTCAATTGATGTGCTAAATGTGAGTTTTTCAGGCAAAGACATTTTTTGATTATTTCACAGTTTCATTAAATCCACAAAATGTGTTATTCCAGAACAGATTGCTTGAATTAATGTTCTGTTTGATCTTTAGCAAAGGTTAAACACTTATATTGAGTCTGTGTTACTAAAATTAAGAGTACAGCCTTATCTTACAGGATCAGTGCTGTAAGCATGATTTATCTTTCAGGAAGGAAAGATAAAGCACCTGAAATGTTCTAAATTAAGTGTATTTCTAAATGGGAAAGAAACAATGTTTTCCATCCAAGACTAGCATTCACTCTGTTTACAGCATGGCCATAGAGACAAATATGATGCCTGGAACTATTTTGTAGGTGTTCCATTTAAGTTATTGAATGAACATCTTAAAAGTGTATTGATAAATACTTCATTTTACATTTTTAGAAAAATATGGTAATCCCACTATTGGAGTTTCCAGTTTACAGTCTCTCTCATGGGAATAGTCATGACTTGAGTGAAATAAGGAAAGAGAAGAGGAACAATATGACTATTTGAAAAGGCACCAGAATAAATAACATTTAATTAACAATAGTTAATAAATGTATGCTGCCTAGTTATTTTGTCTAGATTTTAATGAATATGTTACATAACCTTGAACAGCTTCTTGCAATTCTCGGTGTCACATCCTCAAAAACAGAAATAAAGATGTTTTCTCACCTTGATTAACTCTCTAAATCTGAGATTTTTCTTCAACTGGTAAGATGCTCATAAATAGTTGTATAAGACTGAGGATTTCTCTGAGCAGATTTGGATGCAGACCAGCTGTTGTTGCTAGCTGTAGTTGCTACCTTTCTAAAAAAATGCAGGTGACATTTTCTTTATGTCATAGCTATCTCTAGTGAGCAATATGGCTTAGGAAAGATAAATGGCAGGGTACTTTGCTGTGTTAATTCTGTGATAATTAACACCAGGTGTTTATTATTCTGTGATAGAGAATGTTAAGAAGAAACAAGTGTTTCTTTTTCAATGTCTAACTTCTATAGAAGGAAACCCTTCCACTGAAAAGGGATTAAAATAAGTCAGTGGTGGGGGTCAGGTGTAACTTCCGTGTTTGCCAAAATGTACTTGTGCTCTATTCAAGGAGGGAGAAGGTTTTTGCTCTTCAGAAATCTAGTCCAGTAATCTTCAGCCTCACATTTGTTTTATTTTACAGAGCTATTTTCTGATCCAGGACATAAAAAAAGTTCTGTCTTTGTTCTCATTTAACCAAAGGAACATAAACATTTTATCTGTCTTAAAACCTGATATTAGTTTCTGAACATCTAACACCTTCTGCTCAATTTCAATTATACACCATTTACTAGTTACTGATACCTTTTAGCATCTGGGATTTCAGAAGATACCTGTGCCATCAGTTTTTAGCAGAAGTAATAGAAATAAGTAGTTTAGTAAGAGAAAAATTATTTCTTAAGGAGTAGCTCTTATATGAATTGGCCAAGTAATGTTTTCAAGACAAAAAATATTGGAAACTTCGTAAGTTGCTCTGGACTTTTCTTGCCCAGCTTGTACTGGAATCCCAATAGGCATCAGAGGAGACTGAATGATTTAGGTCATTCCTGGAGAGTCCATGGAAGTGGACTACAGCCCAGAAGATTGCTGCACTTCTTTTCTGGTAAAAAAGAGCTGATTTTTTACCAAGCAATAGGAAATAAAAGCTGTTGGTAATCCATGTTCTCAAGGAAAAGTTTTCAAAATTATACATAGCCTAGGGTAACATGAATAGGAAACCTAAAGAATGTTTTCCTTGATTTGTCCTTTTTTGAGACTCATTTACCTATCCTCAATTTATAGGAGGAATAAGAAAGAGAAGTGTTTGGTTCCATCTTTGTTTTAACACTGAACTGTAGTTTTAAGAAATATTGCAATAAATACATACAAGTTATACTTACCTCTCAATCCATAGTACTGAAAAAAATGTTCTGTGCCATATTCTTGTTTAGCTATAGAAACAAGTAAAATAATGCCATATGAGTCCCTTAACCTAAGTGTATTTTCACCTGCATAGCTCTTACTTTTGCACAAAACAAGTTTCTTTGTTGAGTCATGTAATTTCTACTGTAAATCAAATACTAAAATTTTAGGAGTAGAGACCCTTTGCTGTTAGGTGTATTCAGTATGAAAATCAGATATGGACCATTCAGTTATATGGTAATGTAAATAAAAATTGATTGCTATCTGCTTTCTTATTTTCTTTCTTATTCTTAGGTGGCTTCCATTTATGTCTCAAGGTATAATCCATTCAGAAATTGAGCTGTACCCTCAAGGTAATATTTATTGTTACTTTATGGAAGTAAGAACAATAATTGGTAATCCTTTCCCTCCCAAGAAATCTGGGCAGATTTTTTTACATTGTAAATATCAGAGTTAACTGATTTTGCAGCTCGCTTTGCTATATTTCTGAGAGAACATTGTTTATATAATTGGTGTAGGTGATAATGAGAAAGTAGTGAGGGAACGAATGAGAAAGAGTCTTCTTGTATTGGCTAGAAAAATGGAATGTCCTTTTGATCTCTTCTTTCAAACCTTTTCTGTAACATTAAAAGAAAGATCCTTTATTAATGGATTTTTTTTTGCAGACTTTAAAAAAAATCAGCAGCTGAAAATGCAAGAAGCAAATGATAAATACTGTTCTTGATTTCTGATTTTAATGAAGACTATTTCTGTTTCAAAACTAATTGCTTTACACATTTGTTGCCGCTTGTATTTATTTAAAAACATTAATTATAGCCCACTATTTGAACATTTCAGTAAACTCTGGACTTCACATTTTAATTTAATAAATAACTTTGTTTATACTTTTTATTCTGTCATTTTTCTTTCCATAATGTTATTTTTCTTTCTGCTTCTTTGAAAAATTCCTATTCTTCTAGTATTTACTGGTGATCTATCTTAATTTCAGTTTTTTATAGTTAACATTTTAAAACATGATTCTTTCTCCTGGCCAATATGTAGTTTTGTTCTGAACAATAGTTTTTAATTTACTGTTTTACTTGTGATTTCATATTTGTTCAGGTTGACTTCTCTGTCCTGGCAATCAGAGCAGATTAAATTTAATTTCTTAATCACACATTAGAATTTCTCAGCGATGAGAAGTGCTTTATGCTGTAGGATGAACTGTGATCTAGAAGGCGTTGTGAGAAAGGTTGAAAATTTTATTCAAAATTTCTTGTATTGACCAAAATATCCATGAAGACCCAAATATCTTGTCTTAAACCTTGTTCCTATGGCAAGTGGTTAACAATAAAATTTTTGCCCAGTTATTTTAGAAAATATATGAAATCCTGCCCTATTAAAGGCTTTCTTTTGAGTCACAAGTATTTTTGTCCTTCCTGCTTTCTATGCTTTCTTCAGCAGGCAGAAATTTGCTCTATGTTGATCATTCTTTGTGCTTTATCTGTTCCACTCACCTCACTTCTGCATGGTCTATCCTGAGAGGTCTTCCCTTCCATAATTCAAATTCTGCACCTACAGCTGGGTCTGTGTCATTTAAGCTGTGCAAAAGTCTCAATCAGAGTGAGGCAACCACAAGTATGTGAAACAAACAGCCTCTTGTTTGGGACACTTGGTAAAACATGGATCAGTGGGAAAGAGACTTGAAATTGTGCATCCTATACCTAGATGGGCTGCTCCAATTCCTGGTTTTGTGGTTGATCTGAGAGTTTGTTCACATACCTTTTTTTCCCATGAGCTTTTAAACACATTGCATTTTCTTTCTGTATCACTTCTCAAAACCACCACAATTATTTTCCTAGGAAGTAGAACTTTCTAGTGTATTGTACTGTTTCTAATAACATAGAAAATTGAAAAAAAAAAACCCAAACCAAAATACATGTCTAGACAGTCATCTGTGGCAAGTTACCACTTTCTGATGTCCCCAGAACCCCAGGTGATAGGTTGCACCTTTCCTCTATGTATGCTAAATGAAAGTGATGTCATAACACCTTTATGTGTACTCTTTTCCTCTCAAAGTGTCTTCCTCTTCAGTCATTAAGGAGCTATTGGTACTCTACCTCATCAGAACAATTTTTATGCCAACAAGAATTATGTTTTTATAATACTTTTATAGTACTGTTTCCCTTTTCTCTTTGGAAGCATGCAATGCACTGCAATGAGGATTTCTGGCATCAGAGAGATTAGAAATTTAAGGACTCTTTTCCTATACACACATGGTCTTTCAAACACAAGTCCTTTCTACTTCCATGAAAAGCAACAAGCCTCAAAGTCAATATAGAGGAGATCAAACCAAAACTCTTAATATGTTTTTGGGGAAGTTTGAGTCCCTACTTTACCTTCAGAGGGGTAGTTGTGTGCAAAATAGTTTGTAGATACTAAACTTGGGAGGTTGGAGCTGAACTAACCTCAATAGTAACTGCTGCATCATTTCAGAACCCCATTGCTTAACAAAAGACAGACTTTGAGAGGGTAATGCAGTAGAAAGGGTCACCTAAACCACTTGAGACACAATTAATCACTGAACATGTCAAAAAAGAAAATATTTTTTACCTGCTTTAAAATGAGTATGTGTTTCTGAATTATATTTGAAATTTTAGGAGTAGTGTGTCATATTTTACCCCTTGTCTGCACCATTCTTCATAAAGCCTTGTAAATGGAATTTTCCTTATTTTCCAGTCAAATGGTTCAAAGGAACTTTGTCTTTAAGAAATTAGCATTATATTGTTTGAAAATGGAAAAGGCTGAATTTTTTGTAAACAAGCTCTTTTTCTATGGGGTAGGGAACCCTTGCCTTATGCTCTTTGTTTCCACCATCAGCGTATAGAGGCTTTTCAGTCTCCTAATTGATGTTTATCCTTTTCTTTTCTGGTGCTATGGTTCTTTTATTAGGAAAGTGAGTCTACAGAAAAAATTGTGAAGATGCAGATTTTTAAAGGCACAAAAGAGTTTCTTACAAACTGGAGTCTGACAATTCTTAGTGAAAATTGGACAGTTCACTTCCTTTATGGAATTGTAGAATAGTTTAGGTTGGAAGAAATCTTTAAAGATACCTGGTACAGCCTCTGACATGGTCAGGGACATCTCACTGTGAATCAGGTTTCTCAAAGCCCCATCTGACCTGGCTTCAAACACCTCTGGAGACAGGACATCCACAACTTCTTTGGGCAACCTGTTCCAGTGTCTTACAATCCTCATAGTAAAAAAAGGTCTTATCTAAATCTACCCTCTTTCAATTTAAAACCATTCCCCCTTGACATATCATTATATGTTCTTGTAAAAAATTCTTTTATTTTCTTTTGAGTTCCTTAATATATTGAAAGGCTGTCAATAAGGTCTACCTGCCTGGAACCTTCTCTGCTCCAAGCTGAACAACAACCTTTTGTCACAGGAGAGGAGCTCCAGCCCCTAATCATTTTCTTGGCCCTTCTCTGTGCCTGTTTCAACGGGTCCACATCCTTATTTTGTTGGGGAGCCCAGATCTGGCTGCAGTACTCCAGGTGGGATCTCATCGGAGCAGAGTACAGGGGACAATTCCTTCCCTCAGTCTGTGGGCCAGGGGTGATTGGACAGAACAAATGAGCTATTGCTGCTTTCTGAATTCCCAGCTGTGTATTTATGTATATTTAAAATTCTATCACCTTCCCAAACCAGACATCAGCCAGACCTCTAAAGACTTGGAAAACAGGAAATCAAGCTTCCTGCTCCAGTTCAATTTTTGTGGGGCAAATTACTGAGTGATAATGAGGCTGGCCCAAGATAAATACTTCTGTCAGACAACAGATTTAAATCATGCAGGCATTACCAGACAGCTTTCTACTAAGAAAACTGCAGTGTACGCTATGGCATTTATTTATAAGATGACTGGGGGCTGATATTTCATTTGTTGTTTGCCTTGAACAGAATGAATTTAAGTCACTGTGTGGAACTTGTTTCACACAGACAAAAGCTGCAATCAATGAGGGGTGGAGAAGCGTGCAATCCCATCTTTTCAGATGTAGAAATGCATTTTACAATTATGAATTGTTCTTTTTAAAAATGAGAATTATATTAAGCTGCTTTTGAATATTTAAATAACGTGTACGTTTTATGGGAGCAGAGATGACATTTTAGTGTCAGGGAGCTTTATATAAAATGATTTTCTAATGAGTCCTAATCTAGTTCAGACTTTTGTACAAAACCTTTTTTTTTTTCCATGCTGATTTCAGTATCATGCCCCCATTGCTGTATCGCATCACCCTAAAATGAGAGGAAATTGTGCATTATTGGGATGCTTTGACATTTTTCCTGTTCCATTTCTTGGGTATACTCTTGTCATAATCCAAATTCTGGATGGTGGTCTGCTTCTGTGTTGACCCTCAGGGTTACCAGTAGAAATCTCACTTAGCTCTGTGTTCATATTTCTGGCTTTAGTGCAGTGTAAACCTCCTCCATCCTGGGTCCATAACTTGCTTAAGATGAGTTTGAATGATGAAGTATTTGGCCAATCCTCTGTTGCCTCTCCTGACATCATTAGCTTTTAGGTGCAGTGTAATCACAGTCCTTGGGCTAAACTATGCTTTCATTTGCATCTTTCAAGTAAAACTGCTTCATATGAGTAACATTTTTAAAAGATTTTTTTTTTTTTTTTTACTTTACAGAAGGAGACTGGAAAATAACTGTAGTCACTGGGGATTTTGAAACAGCTGGCACAACAGCAACAGTATTCCTTTATGCTTATGGAGCAAACAAGGCTTCTGGTCCTATTATTTTGGGATCTGGGAAACAGCAGCTGTTTAATCCCAACAGTGAAGATACATTTAAGGTACAGTATGGCTGTTCTATAAACACTGGAGAGTTCAAAACAAATTCAAAGTAGCTTTTCTCAAAACTAGATAATAGAGGTAATGAAAAAGACTCAAAGAAACATGTAAGGATGATTAAGTATTTCTGAGGGAGTGGCTGACTTTTACAACTCTGGGTTTTGAATCAGGAAATGTGTTCACAACTGCATGAGGCAGATGTCTCCCAGAATCTGCTTCATACTTGCATCTTCTTGATGTGCTAGATTACACTAGGTGTTCATTGGAAGAAGTAAAAGAACTTTCTTTGCATTTATGTAGTCAGATACTCTTGGTTTTGGTTTGTGATGCATATTCATCTTTGGAAGGGTCCACTGTAAATTCTTCCACAAATTTCCTCAGACTTCCACTGAAGTCCACTCTTGGGTGAACTTTATTTTAGAAATAAGAAGGAAAGGGGGAGAAGGGTGGCTAGAAACTAGAGGTAAATCACATAGATAAAATTAACTCATGTGATTTAAACTAGTGTTTTCCTGTTCCTCCAAGCAAATGGAGATATTTCTCTCTGCTGACAAAAAAGTCTCTGAGATATGCTTCAGAACCGTGACATTTCTCAGGACTTCTACAAGATCTTGTAATTCCTGCCATTTTCTCTACTTCATGCAGTTCTTTGGTCAGGACTGTTGCAGTAGTTAAATCTGTGATATGTCACTTAGATTTAATTAATTTATGCATAATAAACACATGATGGGAAATCAGTGACAGATGGGACAGAAAGTATCTTTTGATACCAAAATCAGCCAGACAGAAACTTTCTAGCATAGTTTTTTTAAAAGGAAATGTTTACTGATGAAGGGTACTGGAAGAGATCAGCATAATATAATGGTAACAAATAAAACACAGTCATGCCTCACAAAAACAATCAAAATACCACACAGTTTCAAAAACCATAAGAAATCACAAAGAAATGGCCCACAAAAAGAGAATGAGACCAAACTGTACCGCATTGTCTTAATAAAAAACCAAGAATAGTAGTCTGATAGAAAGCACAGTTAACTGTTTAGTAAGTTTGGTACCTAAAAGTATACAATGAATATTCAGTAAAGTTAAAAATAATGAAAAAAGAATTTTAATAAGACGAGTAAATCAGGTGGTCCTCCTTTATACCCTCCTGAGATTTCATTCTAGAACTTAATTTTAGTGTTTCTTCTATTGCCTTTTAAAGCAAGTGTAACTTCATTAACCTGGACTATCTCTGATTAAAGTTTGTGTAAATGAAATTAAAAACTGGCCAAGGTCCATTGTAGTGCAGTCCAATGTAACAAGGCCCTTAGAGATTTCCACATGATGGCAGTACATGAAATTCATTGAAGGTAATTTATAATTGTGTGATGGAGACAGTTCTTGTTTCTGTCTGGAGTCCTGGGTTCTAGGTTTCCTCAAGACAATCATATGTACTCTGCACAGCATTTTCTCTTGTGGCTTAGCAATTTTTGCTACCAGATGGGTATGTCAAGGATAAACAATATGGGAGCAGGAAAAAAACAGAATTAAATCTGATAGATTTCCTTTTCTGCTCTGAATTGTCCCCGTGTGTTCAAAGAAAATACATCTGGGCTGTGGATTTCTGCTTCTGTTACTATTCAGGCATAGTTTTTAGGGCATTATTTTTCTGTTGAGAGTCATTCCTTCTCCAGCAGAGGAATATCAATCTACCATAAGTTACAGCTTTCATCACAACTCTGATCAGTTTCCTGCATCTTCCTCTGGTGTCATCACAGTCCCTGAGTATTTCTCAGTATTTCAAAAATACTGATTTTGGCAGAACGCTGGGTTGCTCAAGACACTGGAGCTTTAATTGTATTGTAAATTGTATTCTCTGGAGCCCAGTATTCTGCATCATCATTCTTTGAAACATGCCGAATTATCTCTTATGACTGTACACACTGTTTGATAAAGAAATTCTTTTAAAAATATTCTTTTAATGTTTGGTCATGCTAAATATTTCCTTCTGTGTCAAAGAGAACTAAGCATAAGACTGTAAGCCTATTATCTTCTGTAAAAAAACAGCTGTAATCTCTCAATTTTTATTACTTCCATACATAATAATTCCATACCTTTGGGTACAAGTTCTGCTGTTCTAGTAATAATGAAGTCAGTAAAAACACTGACTGGTTCAGTAGATCTGTTTTCAAAATACTGCTTGCCTTAGTGGCAGGACCTAGCATTTCCCCAACAAGACTTTTCCCATTATTTGCTCTGTGAATTTGCTTCATAATCATCTCTTCCATCTCTTTAGGGTGGTGTCGGTCTTAAGAATCTCAACACATTGTCAATTAAAAAAAAAAAAACCACTAAAATAAACTACTAGAAGTTCTGGAATTTTTCCTAAGAAATCTTCAAAATTGTCAGTTTAACCTTAGATTGTATTTTGGGGTTGCTGGCTATCTTTGTAAGGAAGGTAGCTGTTCCATGTTTGCAAGTACAGAACATGAAGTATGCATGATATTTTAGGAGCACTGGAAACTGAAATCCATCCCTGGTGTGATTTTTGATGCGTGAGCTCATTTTTCTGACTTTTAAAGCTGGTGCCATATCCACTTACATGATTTAGAGTTTGTTCATCCACATAAACAATCCTTTAAACACTCTATGGTCTAGGGCAAATACCAGAAAGTAATATAGGGAAAAGAAAAGCAGGGCTCCTATAATATTTGAAGAAGTACTTAATACCATAAAACTTAAAAAATAGTGCTCCTATGATGAGACTGTTAAAGTGTTAAATACAGCCATTTTCCTTCCACTTCCACTTTGTTAAGGGTTGTGTTCATCAGATGCACCTTCATGCTGCACTGCATCTCAAGAATATGCTACACTTGAAACTTCATCTGTTAGTTTTCGTTTTGGTTTCCTCCTGTTTAAATAAAATTATCAGTCATTTAAAATGACTTATACATGAATAATTAAAACTCCTTCCTTTAGAATCAGCCCTACAGACTCTAAGAATCTGTTGTGTTTCACTGTGTGTCTTTCAATCCTGTTCTCTGGATCTATTCTTTCATCAGTCAAAACTGAGATCTCCAAAGTAAAATGAGAAGTGGTGAGAAGAAAACTAAGTGTTGCAAAAATAGGTTGAAACAAATCCATTTTCATGCTTTTGCTCATGATGTTCAAATAAAAGGGGCTGAAATGAGCTCAGTTAGAATCCTTCCAGAGAGGGAAGATTGCAAAAGAGAACATAAGCACCGATGTAGCTATACACACTCTGAACCATGGGACTGACAATGCCTAAAAGCTGGACATTGCTTGTGTCCTGCTATTTTCCAGCTGTCCCTGCTTTCCATAACGACTATTTAGGTCAAGAAAGAGTTGAATAAAACTTAGAGAAGCCCAGGTTTTAGTCAGATTTGCTTAAGGCAGCATAAAACAGTCATACCCATGGCTGTTACTCCACTTGAACCTGTCACTGTCTGTGAAACGCATAGGATAACAAGATGAACCTCATCCCTTACTGAGATAAAAGGGAGAAGATTGTGAAATTATCTTCATCAGCTACAGGCTGTGCATTAAACAAAATTTAGCTTGTTCCAAGAAACAACTCAGGATTGTAAAGAACTCACAAAAAATCTTGGAGAAAAACACAGCTCATCTCATCTTTAAGAAATGGGAGTGGGGATTGTGGTGTTACTTGTTCAGTAATTAGGCAGTATGTACTGCAGTACCAAGTGTGTGTATATACACATGAAATGAATATTTGTACTTGTTGTCGGCATAATTTGATTAGCCCCACTGTAAAAGTGAAGTTCTTCCAGAGCTTGACTGCACTGGAAAATAAATTGTTTTAACAGTTACTGTGCAATGAGCAGCATTTGTTTAAGCAATATATTTTTGTGACCAAAGCAAGTATGAAGTAAGGAAAAATAATGCTGATCTTTGTATGGCCTTAATACTATTCCTTACAGGACTATACCCACCCTTTTCATGACACTGTTGCATTTCTATGTGAGCACCTGTGACATATTCTAATTCTTGAGTTAGTGTGTAACTGTGCCAAGTTTTTTGGGCACAATTAACAAATTGGATGAATTCAGACATCTGGAAAAAAGCAATCAGCATGGGTGGACCCTTTGTACTGTACTGGTATAATGGTTATTGCATTTTTGGCAACAGTTATTAGCTGCATGTTCACAATTAAAAAATATCATCTACTTCCAAAGATTTCCCTATTACATGCCGATGCTGTAGAAGTTAAACTAATGCAATCAATGATTTTTCTTTCTTTTGGGAATCCAACTGCTGTACATGACTTCTCTGAAATTCTGTTAATGAAGTGGCCTTACATGAAATTAATAACTGTCTGTCAAGCACATTCTCTGGTGGGTGTGTTAGGCATCAGGATTTTGGTGCAGCTGCCCCTGAAGTGTTGATTTATCCAAATGTTTTTCATGCTAGCCTGAGTTTATCTCAAAGAGATTGCAGGATACTCTCGGCACAACAGGAAAGCAGTGATATTATTTTGCTTATTCTAGTAAATAAAAGAGAAATGGAGTAATCACATGTATTTTTCCATCCTTTTATTGAAGTATCTTTCCACTGAACCTTTTCTTGTTCAGACAAGGAGTTGCACTTTTCACTTAGTTAAACATCTTAAGTACATGAAGATAGGTCATACTGACTCCATTCAAAATGTCACAGGTATGCTAGGGACCAAAAAGTGCATTTGCATGGCTCATTTAGAAATGGAATTAAAATTTAGTCCTTGCGTCCTCTTTAGGTAGAACTTCTTGCTGATAAACCTGGATTTCAATTATGCTTAGAGACAAATGGTAAAATATGAGTTTTATTAGGCTTCAATTTCAAAAAGTAAGGCCAAGTTGTCTAAGACATGATTTAATGAAAATGTTCCCATTGCCTAGGGTAAGAAGATTATTTAGTCTTATAAATAGTAGCAATGAGCAAAGTATATAGGTGTACTGTTTAGCAGGTCAGTCTAGTTTAACTGCTTGCAAAAATTTAGAATATGACTAAATCAAAGACGCTGTGTGTGAAAACATGGTCCTTTTGAAAGTGGTAGTCAGTTTTTTCAATAATTTGTACTGGTACTTGTGCCATGAAATATGATGCATTGATATTATTGCCTGTAACAGTGAAGAAAAATGCTACAAAGGCAATAGAATTGCCACAATCATTGTAGTCACAATGATATTCTTAAGCCTATTAAGTGCTGGCAGTCAGTCACATAAGCAAGGTCTATACGAGGCCCATCCCCTTTAGAATTTATTAAACTGATTAATGCAGCAGGAGTTCCACAATCAACCAACAAGTTAACTGTACAAGATGACTCAGGTGTTTTGCAAAATCTTTTGCTGGGAAGAGGTTGGCATTGGTAGAAGATTTCTCTAACAGGTCATCCCTAAGAAGATCACCATACCTGGTGTTTTGTGGTGTCTAGATCCCTTTACCTCAATCTGTGTTTCCATCCCCTTCTTTGTCACCTCTGCAGTTTAGGTTTTACATTCTATAGGTGGCTGATATAAGCCACATCATAACGGAATTTGAATTTCCCTCCATGTCCAAATTATTACATCATTACAATTCATAATTTTTGACATCTCAACTGAATTTTAGAGAAGTAGCAACTAACACAAAATGAACAGAACATTAAAAAAAAATACAGAATTTCAGAGTTGTGCCTTTTTCTGAGGATCTCAAAATTTATGAAGAGAGATTTGCAATGTCCCTGTAAAAGACATGTAAATGTTGTCCTTGTATAGTTGAGAAAGTAGAGCAAAATGGGCTTGTGAATTTTCTAGTTTCTCAGGAAGCCTAAAGTAAATCCAAGAATAGAATCTAGCTGCCTGATTTTCAGAGCAATGCTTAAGTCTGGGAACTCATCCTTTCCTCTTTGGACATTTATTGCAGGCCTACCAGAATGGCTCTTTCCATATACAAAGGAATGTTACTTTTGCAGCTTCAGTGCTGGAACATTCATAGAGCAGCTAGACTGCAGTTTTTGTACGCTCATTGTTAACAAGGGTGACAAAGTGAACTTTGTTCTACAACTTTTTACAGAATGTTCTGGCCGTGAAAGTAGATTTCTAAATGCCAGGTTGTGTTCAAGTCATGCAGAAGTTCAAGGCGATTTATTCAGCACAGGGAACGAAGAAGCAACCTCAAGACACTGTTTATGTTGTCAAAAGAATATCGTTAGCTCTGCTGTGTTATGAGAATATTTTCCTCTGCATTTCACTGCAAGAGCAAATTTTGACATACATTTGACGGGATTCCAATTGACAAAAAATAACATGTTAGCAAGTCAATACCTCTGAGAAACCAATGTGATATCTGAGCTGACATCAAGATGAATTGTTCCAAGCCCCAGATATGCAACTGGTACTGAAAATAAATTTCTAATTGTATTACATGTATTTCAGAACATCATACACAATTGATTTCCCCTCTGCCATTGCCTAATTTCCACCTAAGAATAAATATTACTTTTTTCCCCTCAAGGTCACTAATAAACAATTATTCATAAAAATAATTTGCAAAAATTATAAACATATTACTAAGCCTGTTATCAAACGGGCAGTGTTCTGTGGTTTGATTTTTGAGACTTTTCAAACTCAGAAATATGCCATTACCTGTAAGTCCAGCATAGTTTACCACACAAAACCCTCTTATTTTGTAAGTCAAGTAGACAAGAATGCTTGATGCTGTTTCTCCTTTTAGCTGAAAGCAAGTAAATATAATTGACTTGAAACTTAGGCCAAATTCCCCTTTAGCCATAACTTTCTTACTTTAGTTATATCTTAACTGCTTTTAGAGTGTGAATGTTAGGGAGGGATAGGAAGTATAGAAAGACACAAGGACATACATATTTGGAGATGCTGGACAGGAACTCAACAAATCTAATTGAATTAGTTGTAACTAGATACATCTCCTGGAGAATCCTTAAGTTCTGGACAGAGCTTTCTGTTCACTACCTTGAAATTTCATTTGATTATGTTTGATGTTTCTCCAGTAGCAGGAAGTCCCTGCATGCTGATATGGTGATGAATGGGCTTCATCATTTCCCTCTCCTTTTTCAAATTGTTTTTCTTTTCTTTTTCTTTCCTTTCCCCTCAACTTTTTTTGGTCAGCTCTCCTACATGTGCTTATTTTTGTGATATTTTCTCTGGTTGTATCAGTGGTCTGCCAAAGGCCATCTACTATGCAGCTGGCAGGTTGAGGGAGGTGATTCTGTCCCTCTGTTCTACTCTTGTGGGACCCCACCTGGAGTGCTGCATCCAGCTCTAGGGCCTCCAGCACAAGAAGGAAATGGATCTGCTGGAGCACAGCAGGAGGAGAAGGACCAGAAGGACATGTTCATGGTCTTTGCATGGGAATTCACCTGGAAACTTCTCACATCTTAGACCTCCTTCTGGAGCAACAACTAAAAAATCCAAAAATCCACTTTAGCATAATGTGATAAATCAATATAATTTTAAAAGTTTTAGCTTCACTTTTGAGCCAACTCCTATAAAACATACTATAACTCATAAATGTGTGTGTGTGTATATATATATATATATATATATATGTAGATATATAAAATAGATATGCAATATTTCCTTTATTAATGTTTCAGTTTGCTTCATAGCCAAATGACAGATTAGCTGCTTCAGAAATGGAAACGGGCTCTTTAATAGTGTTTCCTGGTCCTGACCAAGAATCCAAGAATCATGGTAATGATTATTGTATACAATACTCTGTGATGGCTGTGATGCTTCTCTTTCAACAAGGATTAAGCCAGAATTTAATCATGGACATAAAATCACAAGGCATTAGTGTTTTATTTACAAAATTTCCCTTTAACACTTCTGTACCACAAATAGCAGCCAGTGCCTGTATCTCAGGAGAGAACCACCTTTGTTGTTCACCAACACCATACTCAGTTTGCAATAAAGATTGAGAGTTCTAATATAATTTTGTATTTATTTTAGAGATAACCTTAGCAGTCCCTTGCTTGCTGCAGAGGTCTCTGTTTTGCAGCTGGGTGACAATTTTTAGAGCAACTTAGCCTTTGTCCTGGCTACATTTGTGGCTAGTGTCAGAGTGCTTTTTTTATCTGTTGTAATTTCACTGTGAGAATTAAGTGTCTATCTTTGAGGTACATGGTTTTATTGCATTAATGCTATAACTGTATCTTCACTTGGCACGTCTTACTTTAACATACTGTTTTAATATAGCAAAACCTACTATAATGGTCATAAGTATGATTCTATTCAGACTTTTTGCTACTAGCATGCATGTCATGCTCTCAGACTGTGCGACTGAGCTGTGCCAGGCTTGCCTCAGGGATGTTTGTTTCCTTTTTTTCCTTTTTGTTTTGATGTGAAATAGTACAAAATTGCTGTAATAGGAAAGGAAACAGCTCTTTTTTATTCTTTTTTACTTGGTGATTTTTTTCCCCAATTACCATGACCTTTGAAACACAACACTGATAAAAAAAAAGTTAAAAAAAAAAAGGTTGAAAGTGGTTAACCCTGCTTTTGTGTTTTGATTCCTGCCATCAGAATTGCCCAAAATACTTCTGCAACCCAAAACATAGTGGCTCTCATTTCAAGGCTGCAGTATTCAATGCGACATAGCCATGCTTTATTGTTTAAATTTACTGCAGTGTAGCATCAGCACTTACAAGAACAGTTAACCCTGGCACCAGAGCACAAAAAAACAGGAGTCAATGAGAAAAGTAGCTGACTGATAAGTGGTAGGACTAGATAACAGGGCTCTGCTGATGGTAACTGTATGGACTTGTATGATTTGGTGTAGCAATGACTGAACTTAGTTCTGCTTGTTAAAGGATTTGTCTAGCAATAGAGATTTACATTATAACACTAGAAAATGGATTCCTTGAAGGGGTCTAGAAACAGACTGGATTCTCTGAGCCCTTTACTCACTTTAAATAATGCAGTGCTGAAGTCAATAAAATTACACTTGCAGACTACTCCACGGTTTTACTCTTTGTCTCTGGGATTCATTGTATATTAAGGCTTAGCTTTCCAACAAAACTCATTACTCTTGGCCATGTTAACTGCACATTTAGCTTGCATGCCCAGTATAAGAAGGATGGCTAAAGACAACAGTGTAATTTGTTATTAAAATCTGGATTCTTTTTTTAACTTTTTTTTTTTTTTTTTTTTTTTTTTTACAGATTAATCTCAGAGACCTTGGGCAGCTATATAAAATCCGCATTGGCCACGACAACTCTGGAAATGATCCCAGCTGGTACCTGAAGGAAGTCAGACTTGGAAGAGTAGTCCCTGTTTCTGCTGAAGAGCTTTGTCTCCCCATAGAGAGCTGGCTTTCTGAAGACAGGGATGAAGGTGACACGTGGAGAGAAGTGGCAATAAGGAACCCTGCAGAGGAGCTTTTGCCATGTATGTGCCCAGTATTTTAGATCATGTGCTCACTAACCATATCCTGTGAGTATATGGCAGTTTTTCATGTTTCCTCCAGAGCAACAAAAGCCCTGCTGCCCAAAAGCCAGTGTAACCATGAAGCAATCCCTTCCAGACACTTTCTAGCTCCAGGAGAGGGAAGTGATGCTTTAACCCCACTCCTTTCCTTCCTAAAATCAGAACAATAGCTGTTGCCAGGGCACCTTACCCTATAAAATCTTTGATTTCTCAGAGTATTCATACATCACTGGTAAATACTGCTCTTTAGAGAAAGACATCAGGTAGGAAATCAAGGTGTGTAATGTCATGTGATATCCAGTTCCTTTTAGAGAGTTTGAGATCATCCTTTCTTGTCCTGCCTGAAACATACTTTATGCGAAATCCATGATCTGAATCATCACACATGTGTTTTTCAAATCAGGCTTCAGTCACAGCCATTCACATAGAAATTGTTAGCTGCAGAGTGACACTTTGGAACTTCAAAGTTTATGACAGCTTTGATGCACTTAGTTCTCTTCAAGTGAAGTGGGAAATAGTCCATCATCTAAAGTTATTATTTAAAAAGTCCTGGGCCTGTACAGAAGAATATAGATTCAGTATAATCACCATGTGTGGGGTTTTTTTAATAGATTGTCTTGTCTTTAATAGAATGACAACAATGCAGTTGATGGCCAATAATGTCTGAAAGTGATGGGTCTTACATAGGTGTTACCATTTAGTAAATTGGATTCAAACTGATGCAGTGAGTTTTGCAAGGTGTCTGGGATTCAACATGAAAGAGATCATCATGCATTTAATGACAATCAAATAATTTCAGAAGAAAATATCACAGAAGTGAAAACACTTAAGTCAAAAGAATATAATTCTCTAAAACAATATAAAGAATATGATATGTGAATGTTTTATTGCAGAGGACAGAAGATGTTGAAAAACATCTGAGCCAGCTCACATTTCTGCTCTTTTTTTGCTTTTTTTTTTTTTTCAGAATAGTTATTAACTTCAATAAGAGATTTCAAAAAATGGGACTGATCAGGATGAACCAAGTTTTATGATCATTGACATGTTCCACAGTACCATATGCCACTCACAGTGACATATATGTAATATATATGCAACAGAAAAACAGTGCAGAAGCCAAATAATTTGTACCAACAATCAATTCAGCATTAATAATTTAAATCTGCATTATGCAGTCTGAAAAACATATTCATTGAAAGGTACTAATATTCTGGTCAGTGCACTCTATATATATTTATATATGAAAAATCAAGTCAGTTCTTTCAAATGCTGAAAATATCATTAAAACAGTACATTTATATAGTCATTAATCATTGTATTACTGCATATTTCCTTGTATTTGCAGGAACATTATTAAAATACATGTTTGAAGTGTGTAAGAAAATATACATTTCCAAAAGAACTTGGAAATTTCTCAAAAATTTAAGTTTTACTAATTAGTTATTGATTTTAGGAACATTTAAATTGAACATCAATACAAACTCAGCAAGGAGTCCAAAGGATTTCCTATTTATTTTCTCAAGAACAAGAAAATGAAACACTATCCATTTTCATTTCCCATTTAAAAGCTAATTGCTTACAAGCACTGAGCAAACCACATCAAGTCACTTTCTCCAGCAGAAGAAACTACATGCTGGTAATTACTTAATGAGGATTTGGTATGATTTAGGAGTTTGTATTCTCTACTTTCAATTTAATCTGTGATCTTCTGGTGATAACAGATTTGCTTAAGTATAAAAGTCATGTGCTACAAACTTTAAACAAAGCAAACAAATGTAATCTAAGCACTGAAGGCATTGGTCTTGTAATTGCTGTTCTTACTTACCTCACTGCTCAGCTTCCCTATCAGAAGAAATGGTAATTTTTCCTTATTCTTTTTCTCCCTTTCCCCAGCTGAAGTTTTCTATGCAACCAATATGGACCCAAAGTCTTGGAACAGTTTTTTGACTCCTTGGCTTACTTTTTTTCCTAGCATCTTTTCTTAAGATCTGAATTTATTTCCTGAATCTGTTAGCTTTTCTTTACCTTCCTCACTGAACTCGCTTCTTTTCCATTCAGATTTCTCACCTTGGCAGCCCTTCTTAGTTTTTCTCACTGTTCCTCAGCCACTTCAAAAAACTGACGCTAGTCTGGTCTCCTACTCCAAGTATTGATTTCAGTTCTTTGTCAATCTCTCCATCACACCAGTCTCAACTTCCTTTCTTAACTCATGTTTCTTGTCCATCCAATGCAGGTCTGGCTTTGTCTTCCCTTTTCTTATTTTTTCCACACTGCCAAAGCTTCTGGGTCCATGACTTCTTTTTCTCTTCCTATTACATCTTCTCTTTTGCTTTTCCAGCCCTGGGATTTAGAAAACACCTGCTCTGTCTTTGAAGTTGTCCCTGAATTCCGAATGCTGTTGTACTGTGTGATTCCTGGAGGTTTCCTCTAACCTGCTTTGGTTTTGGTTTTTTGAGGTTTTTTTCTGTGATTCTTCTATGTAGATTGTGTTTTTTTTTTTTTTTTTCCTTTCTAGCAGTTCCAGATACATTTAGTTTACCAATTTTACAAGTATTGCATTTTTCACTTGTTGCTCTTTAGATATGGTTTCATCCTCTTGTTACATCGTGATGCACAAAATAAAAGTTACTCAAATATTTTCTAAGTGATAGGTATTGGAAATTAGTAATCATGCCCTGAGTTGGGTAAATCTTAAAATAAATCACCCAATGACAATAAGATAAAAGAATTTGAATACTTTTGGCTTAGCTTTATAGCACGGGAATATTAGGGGAATCAGACCAGAGGTGGCAGCTCAGTGTAGCTCAGTGAGGCTGCTACAGCTGCATGGCCCCAGGTCCAACCAGCACATTCCCAGCCAGCACCCACACAGAGCACAGATCACCCAGACACACAGAGCAGCTGCACAAACACAGCACCAGCAGCCTCTTCCTGCCCCCTCTGGCTGAGCAGGACAGATGTCCAGCAGTGGGACTGGGTATGTGTATAGATGTGCACAAGGCAGGTCCAACAGCTGGGCTCACACACTCTGCCTAATCCCCAATTGCTCCTGGATCCCAATCTCTCCAGTTGCTGCCAAATGGATATATAAGCCCCTGAGGCTGCAGGCCTGCTCCAGCTTCTGGTACAGGCCATTTCCCTCATGCCCAGCCCAGCAGGTCTCACCCCTATAGATACCCACACCTCAGGGTGTCTTGGCAGCTGAGCAGGACTCACCCGGTCCCTCCAACACTCAGCTGCTCATGTGGTCTTGCACTCAGAGACATGGGCCTCTGACCCCTGGTCCCACTCCACTCACTGACACTTTTATTCCCTTCAGTCTCCAGTTGCTGCCATGCAGGACTCCAAGTCCAGTTGCTGGTACTTGGACTCCCTGCCCCCACGTGCACACACAAAAAGAGCAGATATGATCTATTTTCTAGCACCACTTCCTCCCCAAGTCGCATAGATCTGTCTATTCCCCTGCCTTTAGATTCTCTCCTAAATGTCTTATAAGTCCTCTGCAATCACAAAATCTTCTTCTCTTCTGCCCTCTATTGCACCTGACACTCTTGGGGCATCAAACCTCTTAAGTGTGATAGATACTCCAAATTGTCTCATCATGGTGGGGTTTATGCCCAGTCTGAGACTCCTGGGACACTGCTGCAGGGGTTGGCAGTGTTCCCTTTCCCTGTGTCTCTATGGGTTCCCACCTGCCCTTGTGCACCTGTGATTGTGGAGATGGGCTGATGGCTCTTGTGATAGGTTTGGGACACGCCAGAGCAGGGTGTTACCTGGGCTGTCCCCTGCCTGTATTTCTCTGTACATGTGCAGACCTTTATCACAGATCCTAACACGGGCTGTCTTCAGATATGGCTGAACTTTTGTTCCAAAGGCATACCTGATGCAAGAGGTGTTGAATTTTCTTACTGCTATGGTTATGTGAGCATAAATGTCAAACGAGGATATAAATGGGTAAAAGTGCCCCGTTCTTGTTCACATATTCAAAGGCATAACTGTACTGAAATGAGATAAAAGACAAATACTGAGACTGAGGCAGGAAAAATTCCAGCTCCAAAGATTTAGTATTCTTTTCCACTTGGAGAAGTGTGCAGGCAAATACAGAAATGTTAGAAGGTGGCCACTGACTTCAATAGTGCAAAAAATGACCAAAGCAAATAGTAATAACACAAGTGTTATCTCTACAAAATTTTTATCCCTGTTTTATCACTCAGGAGGCACCAACTGCATAAGTAAATAGTCAAGCTTCTTTATTGTAAAATTCATTAGCAAGTGTGTTTTTTCAAAGCCGATAATTTTCTTGCATGTCATGAAGAATATATATATTTTTAGACTATCACTCCAAATATTACTAGTGGAGATTAGAGAGCAGTTAGTGGAGATGAGAGTGAGAACTGTAATTCTAACTGAAATGTCCTAACCTGATATTGTTTTTGTATTTGTGTCTTCTAAATTAATATATGCACCAATTCTGAGGAAAATAGTCCCTCTTAACCAGTATCAGCCATTAAGAATTTGTTCTCCTTTAGCCTTTATGCTGCACTAACCTGTATCTTTACCCTTCTGTCATGGCAAAATGCCAAACACCCTCTATGAAAGCCAGGTGGTGACAAAACCAGAGATTCAACCTTGCTGTTTGACAGATTGAGCTAAAATGACCATTTCATTCAAGTGGGCATGTCATATGGAAAAAAGGTAAAACCTGGAGCAATACTGTGCAATACTGTTCTGGGACCTTGGTATGCCAGCATAAAGAGAGGACTGAATAGAAACAGTTGGACAATTTTAATGTTGTGTGTCATTTAACATCTCTCCAGTTTTTGTGCTCTTTGGCCAGTTTGTCTGTTTACACTGGCAGCCTGGTGGGAGTGAATTTGCTCAGTGAAGCACTCAGTGCTGAAATCCCACCTAGTTAAGTGTCCGATGTGCTCTTTATGGGAGTCTAGAGGGAAGTTACTTCAGGCTTGTTCTAGTCTGTTCCCCCAGACTGACTGCCAGTTTGTGTCAAGATTGTTGTCGTTGTGTTCCTGGAATGTATTATCTGGTGTAGTTTCATGCAAAAAGGACCTTGTTCTTTGCTCTAAAACCAGTCCATGCTGCACAGCAGGAAGGAGGAATTAGAGCCAACCAGGGGATTCAGTGTGGTAAGCAAAGCAGTGTTATTAGGCACAGACAGCTGTGGATCTTCAATTCATTTTTCTCTTAGCCTGAATTCTCAAATAATGACTGTACTTTTAGCGGAATTATTTTCAAAAAAAGCTGACAATAGAACAGCAATTTGTACCAAAAGAGAGACGCAGTATTTCTGCTATGAAAACTTTCATTTTCAGGTTCTCAACAATAAATTCTTCCTCAATTCTATTAGGTTTGTTTTCTTCTCCCAAAACACATCAACATATTAACTTAGTCTTTAGTGTGAAGCAACTGGAGGTATTTGTTTACTGTTTATATTTTCCAAAGGCAAGTGTCATAAGTCATTGAGTTCTGTACATTACTTCTTCAAAAGGAATTGATAATTATATCTTGTGCCTGCAAACTGGGACCAAACTATCTCTTGTCATTGGTGAGGGCTCAGGTATGTATCAGTTTTCTGTACCTGATTTAGGTGCCCAGAATGGGAAATCTGGAAAAAAGGTTTTTCTAACTCACGTTCTATTGCCCTCAGTATGCCCTTAGATTACCTCTTCTTCACAACCAGGAAAACTTCCTTTCTCCTTCTCTTTTGTCCAAGATAGCTCACTTCTTATGTTATCAACAGATGCCATAAGCTGGAGTTAGGATTAAAAAAACTCCTTAAGCCTCATGATAGTATCTCAAGGGATAGCATTTTTATAGGCTGAGCAACAAGAAACTTGGTACTGGTACACTAGACTGCTCTTATGACTCTACAGTACTTTTTATATATTTGGTTCTGTCATTTTTTAGCACAGTTATAATACTTCTTTAAAGTCTGCCTTTTAGAAACTCCTCACCTCTGTCTGAAAACACTTTCCTTCCCTTTTTCATCTGTTTCATCCAGGCGTCCATGTTGCAGATTTTTCTCTTTGGTTTCTAGAGCTTATCTAAGGTTACCCTGCGAGCAATTTGAAGATTTCAATCACTTATTTTCTGAAAGGTCATTTTCTTTTTTGCCGAGTGCTAGCTGAGATTTTTTTTTCCCCCTGCTATTCTGTATTAATTAATCCTCTTATATCCTTTATCAAAGTTACTGTGTTTTCCAAGATATTTCTTCTATCACTTTGATGTGCTGCACATTGGACAGATGCCTAGATGTGAGTCTCACAGGTCCCTCTCAATGCTGAAACACTGTTTCCTGACTTCTGTTTGGTGGCTGGTTTCATGAAATAATTTTAAACTTTTTTTGCCTTTTTAAATTTTTTTTTTTTGCCTATGGGTTTACCTCTCAGTGTTTTGTCACCCCAGTTTACAGCTGGTGTAGTTTCACAGAATCAGCACATAGTAAAATGAAATTACTACTACAGAATAGGGGATCAAGCCATACATTTCTAATTTTCAGAGTTTTGGGATGGCGTATTCTTCCTGCAGTGAAGGAGGTCTCTATTGCAGATGGGCCTGCAGTGGGGGCCTTAGAATAGGTTGGTTACTCAAAAGAAATGAAAACACAGTCTCAGAGGCTGAACACATTATCCAGGATTATTTCACTTTACTCTCTACACAACAAACTGTGTTTAGTGAACAATATACAGAAAACTGCAAATGGAAAAAAAAATCACATATGGTGAGTCTTTTTGTCTCAGCAGTGCATTCAATGGGTAGGTTTGTTCTCCAGATTTGGTTGTATTGTCCCATCAAAAAATTGGTGTACCTTGTTTTATCTGTGACACAGTGGCACCATCACTCCTTTGCTTTAAGCAATCTTTGGCTCAGGAGCCATTAGCAGTAGCACCTTTTGTAGCTGCTGTGCAATCTAAAGGAACTGATTGATAAAACTTGAACGATTTGAATCCTCTAGGCTGGTCTGTGCCTAGGTTTCCATTTGCACAGAAAAGGCTTAATGTCCACAATCTATGTAGTGAATGTTTATTTGAATGTGCAGGTGTTTCACCATAGTGGCCATGTTCACCGTGTTCTAATTAGGCATGTGTGTATTGGAGAATATTTTCCTTGCTTTATTTTTTTTGTGATTCCTATGACATGCATTGTAACAAATACTCAAGTTAAGGGGTATAAGCATTCCTTTTATTATCCTAATATAATAGCCTGTATTGTAGTAGCCTATATTTGTAGAAAAATTTAGAGCACAAACTGGTCTTTTTTGTTAAGAAGGTTCCTATATAAATAATGCAGATTGTGTAGCTTAAATAAATGTCAGACCTAACATTTTACAGATGGTGAGGGATGTATAGACACAAGAAACTATGGAAAATATTTTCCAGTTTTTTACATTTCAAGATGTGCATGCTGTCTACTTCAGACTGATTTATTTAGGCTGGTAGCAAAGGAAAGCTCTCTTTAATGATTAGATCATTATCTTCTCTCTGGTTACCACAGAGATGCACAGTGCTACAAAATGTAGTATCATTTATTTATCTGTTAATATCTTTGTGTTGTGTTATAATTACCTCTTGTTCTCTTCTCCTTCCATGAAAAGACTTGTTGGCATTTTGTTTTCGTAAACATTTATTGTTAAAGGGTTTCTTAAAAAAACCTCATTGAATATGCTTTAAAATTGTGCTTATAGTTACTTACATTTTTTATTTTTGATCATGGAAATTACTTGTAGTGTAGGTAATACTAGTCTTTCTATGTAAACAGTCATAATATAAACACTCTATACCCTTTTCTTTCCTCCCACAGACAGTTTGCATTTTCAAAACTAAGAAAGTAAAAGTGTAAAGGAGATTTTAAGTCAATATGTTCATTTTTTTACTACCTGCAGCATCTTTCTTCCTGGGTAGTGCAGCCCTGTTATTAAAATTTCTGGTCACAGAGTATTATAATTTTAAGCTTTTTTTTTTGGAAATGTAACCTTTGTCCTTTCTCACTCTCAAATACTTTGTCCCTTCATGATCAGCGTGGCTCTTTGCTTTTCTGCACGTTTTCTGTCATACTTTGCTGCCACCCCTTATACTCTGCCCTTTGGCCAGTTATGATTATATTAGCAGTTATGATATAAAATGTAATTGGGATATATAGCTCAATTATGTTAATTATCAGGTCAATTTATCTTTGCTACTTGCTATGCATATCTAGAATTTGTTCTATCATCATTTTTTTTAATGTTGAAAACCTTGAAACTAGTTTTTACAAGGCTCTTAAAATTTTTGAAGATATGTGTGTATTATTGAGATCATTTATACTTCACAAGCAGTGTTGGAACAAAATGCATGGATGTGAGAGCTGCAATGAGTGCTTGGAATTACAGAAAATAATAAAATTGGTCAAGGAACACCACTTCTATTTAGAGTTCCAGTTGTAATAGTGATAGAGAATTGGAGACACAGTGGTTTTGGATAATTTTATGCAGATTAAAAGAAATACCCTAATTTGATTAAGCATAGAGTCTATCCATAATATTTCTCCTATCTTTTAATACTTGTGGTGCTATTTTTTTCCCTCAAGTATTTGCAGTAATATTTTACTACTTGTTTAATTTCTCATCTGGGAATCAGAGTAGCTGTTTTTCAGTGATGGTAGACAACATGATGTTTGAGTTTTATAAGCTGATTTAGGAGCCAGTGAATAAAAAATGTATGGAAATGTAAGATTCTAGTAACTATATGGTGGTTTAAGGGTAACAGTATTTTAACTAGTTTTTGTAGAGTGTAGTCCAATTTCAATATTCTACATTGTAACTGTAGATTTTATATATATTTATATATTCTGTTATATATTTATATAATCTATTTATATATTCTGTTTTATATATTATGTTATATTCTATTTTGTTATATTCTGTTTTCATCTTCATTCCTTCTTTAAAGGAACTTATTGTGTTTGTTAGGACTTCTATTACTTTTCTTCACTCCTAAGAACTGTTAAAATTACACATAAATGAAACAGTAATCTTCCCTGTGAACTACTACATAGCAGCTGAAATGGCCAGCTGTGATTAGAATGAAAACACTGCATGGAAAAATTGCCATTAAAATGTAAAAAGGATTTTTTTTTTTTTAAGTCACAGAGAGAAAACCTGAAATGAAGCATAATAGTATGTGATCACTGCAAAGAATATTTAAAAAATAAATTTGCACATCTGGACAGTTATAAAAATAATATTAGTGGGGCATAGAGCATCTTATTACAGTAATTCTAAATTATATTGGAGAATTCTTTGAAGATGTATATATTTTTGTATGTGTAAGACTTTGGTCTAGACTATTAGGAGAGGCATTAGAAAGTTGTAAATATATTTTAACTGAGAACTGTTTTTGGAAGTCCTATCATTCACTAGTGACAGATGTAGAAACTTTCAAAAGCAGAGTTCATTTTTGTAAGTGTGGGAGTTCTTCATCTGCTTGCCCACCTTTGTACATGGGGTGAAAATCTAAAACCCCTTGGATTTGTGGTTGTTATTCCTCTTTTAAGAGGAAACAAAGGTTAACAACCCAGATATTTGTTTTGCATAAATCTGGAGGTTGAAAATGCTCTGGTACCAGTGAAAAGTAGCTTTTATTTCAGATGATGACTCGATATAGTTTGGTGGTCTCCAGATAAATTGCAAAGAAAGACTTTGTGAACTAGCAATGCATAGCAGCACTCAGAATAATGTGGTTTTCTTAAGCTCGGTGTTTTCATACTTTTTGTGGAGAGAATTAAGAGATTTGAACCTAGAGGTGACAAAGTCATGGATAGCTGTTGCTGCTTGAAAGCTTGAAAATCAATAGAGTTTTCTGGAAAAATTTTGGTGAGGAAACTTTAGAATCTTGTGCAAGCTGCGATGATAATCTCAAGTTTTTTCTTCTTGTAGTGTTGGTGTATGAGGTCCATGTATACACAGGTGCTATACTTGGTGCTGAAACAGATTCCAATGTTTATATCAACCTCATTGGGACAAGAGGAGATGCTGGCAAAAGGAAGCTCCATAGATCTAAGAATAATAATGTTAAATTTCGACATGGACAGGTAAAGTAAAAACAGTGCTGCTTCTGATAAATAAGAATATATTATGGCTAGAAAATGGTTTCATCAGGAAATCTAAATATCTTTTTATTTACAAGGTTTATTCAAGCATTGACCATTTTCCTTATTCAAAATTCCTTAGACAATTGCGTCATATGGATAATTTTTATCTGCTTGATCAAGCATTTACTGAGAGCTTTAGATATTGGAATTTGGGTATTTTGGTTATTTGTATTGCACATATAGATAAAATGATAACAATATCATTTTAGTTGTCCTGAACAGATCACTGTAGATTTTAGAATCAGGTTCTAAATCTGTACACCTAAGTATGTTTTCCAAACTTGATGAGGCACATAGGGCTAGAAAATATAATGTAGACACAACCAAGTAATTGAAACTGATCATTGTGCCATGCCAAAGGTATCAGTGCTGTCTTTGGGGAGTAATTTTCAGGTGTTATTTACCTTAGAAAATTTTAAAGGATCCTCCCTGCTTAGCGAGGATGAATATAAAAGAATTATATGCATTTTGAAAACAATCAGTCAAACAAACAAAAGATTTAAATAAAAAAGCTTTTCTATAATGTTAGAGTCAAAGCAATAGCTATGTTTAAGACTTTTATCATTTTCCTTGTATGGTTCCACAGATGGATATTTTCTGCATAAAGGCTGTCTCACTGGGAGACTTGGAGAAAGTTCTGATTGGCCATGATGGATCTGGTCCAGGTAGGATTTAATTTCCTAGAGACCAGTCTGTTTTCAAGTCCTTTTTAAACCCAATGCACTTGTTTATGCTGCATCCTTCATAGAAAATGTGACAGAAGGTCTTGCAGTGATAAAAGTCTTCCTGCAGGTTGATCACTGTGATGGGATGATGAAAAACTGTGGTAATGGACAGAGAAAAGGGCATGAGTTTAATGTCATATAGTGTTATTCTACTCTCTGTTTTCACAGTTATTTATGAGAAAGCACTATTTATTTGCATGTAGAAAACTCTCAAAAGTGGGGCTCACACTGGTAGGACAATCTTCCACTACACAAAACAGTGAAAACTATCCAGGAAGGAATTAAAGATATTCAGCAGCTGAGAACTGAATACCTGACAAAATTTGAGTAGCTATAACAAAATGTCCCCACTGCTTTGGGCAATTGTAGAAGATTTGATTATACATTTAATCTGTGAAAGTCAATGTGGAGCTGTTCCAGTGAGTGACATTGCATTCAGCTTGTAGGCTTTTGAGGAAAGAAGGAAGAATTTGGTAATGAGATGAATTTTGGGTACAGGCCCTCGAAGAAATGTGCATCTCCCTGGAATGATGTAAATGAAGAGAAAGCATTTAAGAGCACCAAAGATGTAAATACTGCAAATATGCTTGCAGATTAGTATCTAGGAAGAAGCTAAGTGAAGAGAGGGATTTTAGACAGTTCAGGGCCTCACTGATGACAGATTAGAAAAGCCCTTTTACCCTACTCCATTCTGAAATGGCCCCAGGCAGTGCCCATCTTGCTGTCTGTACTGCCTAAGGCTCTGAGCAGCCTTGTGACTATTACAGAAATAGCCATAACACGGCAGCCTTGCAATGGTGTGTAATCTTGTTTCCTGTAGTTCCACAGAGTTTCCTGCCTTCAGCAACATTGAAAGTTTCACACTGTAGTAACCCAAAGAGGAATGACAGCCACAAATCCAAGGGGTTTTAGGTTTTCACCCCACATACAAAGGTGGGCAAGCAGATGAATAGCTCCCACACCTGTAAAATTTTCTACGTTGTAGTAACAAAAGGCACTGTGGTGGAGCCCACCTTCCCTCCATTCCCCACAGCACTGTGCTGTGCTCTCTTCCCTGATATCTCCTTTAACAGGCAGCAGAGATTAGCAGGATCAGCATTACAAATCTGTAACCCAACTCAGCTATCTCAAGATGTTTTTTGACATTGGAGTTCAAATGTGTGGGTTTGAAGAACTGTCTAAACAGGACAATGGATTGAATTCTCTCTGTTCATTGTACTCAGCACAGACAGATCTCACAGACATCTTTTGAACTGTATCCAAGACTAGCCCCACATAAACCTAGCCTGAGGTGGCTGAGGGCTTGAGAGCTGGAAAAAGATAGTGACTTAGAGAGACTCAACCTTATGGGGGTTGAGAAGGAGGAAGGAGGATTCCTTCAGAGGTGGGGTACCCCTTTTTCTCATCACTTGCCTGAGTGACAGGGCAGGAGGGTCTTAATTCTTGATTTGGCGTCTGTCTTGAAAGGATCCTAGAACATATGTTTTCTTTGGGGCTCCCAGGCTGCAGGACACAGATGTAACCCCACAGTTACTGTGAATGAGGAAAGTGAAGGACTTTTGTCCTAGAGAGCAGGGTTTGCTCCATGCACTACCTGGGGATACCCTTTCTATGTGACAGAAACTGCCACCTTCTAGGGACTTCCAGGCTCAGATGCAGCCAGGAGGCAAAGCATAAGGATAAATAAGATGGTTGTTTCTGACCAAAACATCCTGCATGCTGTTTTGCTGCAATGTGCTGATGGGTAATGGTGTGAATCAGGTAGTGGTGTGAATCAGGTGAAACCTCATAAGCAATGTGGCAAGTTTGAGTGGTACAAGTACAGTGAGAACAGGATATTTGAGAAGGGCATCACAGGACAACCAGCCCAGTCACTAGGATGGTCATTGGAAGCGATCTACAAGATCAGCACCTATGTGCCAGTGGTTAGTGCAGTTAGAGAAAATTTTAACTCAGTAGCCCAGCAGAAGTGAGAGTGCACAGCCTCATGCCTGCTGGCCTCATAGCAGCCAGGCTGAGTGTGTGCTCCCCACTGACATGCACACAATCACATTTCTAAAACACAAATGTGTGCACATAGCTGGCCATGCACACCAACACAGGCAGGAACTCAGCACTTACACAAACAGCACAAGTGGCCTTTGCCTGTAACCCTTTCCAGCTGAGCAAAACAACAGTCCATCAGTGTCAAATACAAAAAAATATGTACAGGATGGATGTATAAGGCCTCCAGCAGCTGGCCTTAGGCAGTCAGTCTTTCTGGTTGCTGGCTCTGGATCCTTGGATCCTCAGTTTTGCCGGTTATTGGCACCAAGACATAAAAACCCCCTCCAAGGCTGCAGCCCCACTCCATTTGCACATGAGAGCATAAGTTTTAAAGATTTTTTAATTAATATTTTTATATGTACAATAAGAAGTTCACTCACAGAGGACAAAGATTTCCAGCTTTCACACAAATCTTGATTATGGGCATAAACAGTTTTGTCCCAACATCATTGTGCTTGATTACTGAGAATAATCAAAAGATGTAGGCTGGGATGTGAATGGTGTTGACAGTTCAGAGATATATGCATGTATTTTTCTCCAAGGGAAAAAACCCACCCCTCTTAAAATTAAAACAGGCAAAGGCAGAAAAGAATTGCATCTCTTAGGAGACACAAAAAATAATAAAGCTTTCATTCTGTTAATATATCTTATTTATTTAGATGAGATCTGTCTAAATATGATCTGTGTTTCTGCTAGAAAAAGATAATCTGGGCTTTTTTTCTTAAAATTTATTTAAAAAATAGCATGATTTCACATCATAAACTTTTGTCATTTCAACACAGGCAGTGGATGGTTCCTGGATAAGATTGTCATCAAACATAAAAAAGGAGAGGAAGCTCACGAGGTTGTATTTCCTTGTAATAGGTATGTCATTCATGGAGAAAAAGAATTTGTTACCTGCCAGCAACGTAATGAAAAAATTTTAGAGCAGATATGTGCCCACAAACTAGATGTTTGAGCAATACCCCAGAGTTGTTCAACATACAAGTGATGCAAAATTTTGCAGCTGAAGACAAGGAAAAAGTTCCTATATTGGCATGGAAAGGAGTAATAGCCTAATGCAGAGAAGTCCCAAACCAAATGTTGCATAAGAGGAAAGGTGCATTGATTTTTACTTTTTTTTAACTTAAATTATATAGAAACCATGTGAAATGAAATAAGCTTTCAGTTCTCAATCTTTTAAGAAGTATTGTGTGTAAAGATCTGAAATGTCAGATAGTTGTCATCATGGAAAAGGGGTGGGATGACTTGCACAGCTGCAGTGCTGCCGTGGATGACTATAAACCCTTCAGCAGGGAGAGGCAAGGAAGGAGAGGAGGTGTGGCAGCCCTGTATGTTAGGGAGTATTTTGATTTTCTAGAGCTTGATGGTGGTGCTGATAGAGTTGGGCATTTATGGGTAAGAGTCAGGGGGAAGGCCAACAAGGCCAGAAGGGTCTGGGTCTGTTACAGACCAGCCAGCCAGGAGGAAGAGGCAGACAAAAGTAAATGTGAGCAGCTGGAAGAAGTCTCACAATTGCCAGTTGTTGTTCTCGTGAGGGACTACAAATACAATAGCAGAGGAGAAGGAGTTTAGGAGGTTCCTGGAGCCCATGGAAGAGAACCTCCTGACACAGTTGGTGAGGTAGCCAAGTAGAGCTACCTCACCCACTGGATGAAGGGAAGATTGAGCCACTTAATGCCTTCTTCCCCTCAGTCTTCAAGAGTAATACCAGTTCTCCTTGTAGCCAGCCCCCTGAGCTAGAAGAAAGGAGTGGGAAGCAGAACAAACCCCACAAACAAAGTGGAAAGAGTCAGTGGCCTGCTGCAGCACTCAGACACAGACAAGTCTACTGGAATGGAGGGGATCCACACAGGGGTACTGAGGGAGAGGCTACAGACTTGGGGATGAGTGGCTGGAAAGCTGTCTGGTGGAAGAGGATCTGGAAGAGCTGGTCAACTGCCAGCTGAACACAAGCCAGTGTGTGCCCAGGTGGCCAAGATGGCCAGTGGCAACCTGGCTTGGATCAGCAATAGTGTACACCAAGGCTGTGGTTGCCCCCTGCACTCAGCAGTGGTGAGGCTGCATCTTGAGTCCTGTGTCCAGTTTTTTTGTCAAAAATTGCTTTCTACTTTTAGAAACTGCTAGTGATTTTTTGTTTCTTAGGATGGAATGAGGAGGTAGGTCTCAAAAGTTAATCAAGCTATTTATTGCAAAAAAGTTGAAATACAGTGGAGCTTAGACTTCATGCATAAGAGATTTATTCATAAAGCTTGGTTCCATACAAGAAATGAAATGTGTTATGGATGTTGGGTTTAAACAAATATAACATCAACATGGAGTCAATAGAATAGAAGATGATAGTGAGCACGTATTTATTTATTTTTAAAGAAGTGAGGTTTTTGAAGGTTGGTAAATATTGTGTGAACAAGGGGGTTCAACTGAAAGGAGTATGAATGAAATGATATTGCAGAAAAGCTCCTTAAGTTCATCAGTGTAAAAGAAAAATAAATTAAGAACAGAAGTTCAGTTTATTGCTGCAGATCTGTAAAAGTTTTAGAAACTTCCAGACCTGAAGGTTTTATATATAATTCTTAGTGCAATAACTATAACTAACCACTGCAGGTTTTATAACTCTCTCACATGTACAGCTGAGTCTCTGAACCAATAAATAATTAGTATTTCACACAATATACTCCATATAGTACTACTCACTTCATACAGATACCATGAAAATTGTTCTTTGCCTGGAGCAAATTGAACCAAATTCTTCTTATATGAATAAGGCCAACTGTGCTGAAGGTATAAAAGAAAATTTGATCCTCAAAGTAGTTTCAAGGTGTAACTTGATAAAAGGTGTATAAAAAATAGTATTGGAGACAAAAGGTAATGATCAGATGATATATACTATACTAATAGTATTTATTAATCTTATTATTTTTGTTTTTGCAATGAAAGATGGTTAGATGAATATCAAGATGATGGGAAAACAGAGAGGGAGCTAACTGCCAATAGTAAGTATTTTGTTGAAGAAAATTTGTTATAGAACTGCAGTATATACTTAATACCTAATTATTACACCAGATAAGACCATAACTTAAAAAAAAAGTGATAATAAAGCTAGCTCACAATTATTTTTCCTGTTCATATTTTAGACCATGGCAGTTCAATGAAGACATTTCTTAAAGGTAAGAGCTGTTTTCCAACCACTTTTTTCTATACCATAGTTTTTGCATAGTTTTTTCAAATCAGTATTGCGAGAAATATGTGAGCAAATGACCTCATTTGCATGTGTGTTTTCTTGTATATCAGCTGTGAGAGAGCATGACAAATTGGCTGGCAGTACTCTACAGGAAGGACTAAACCTTTGTAAGCAATTGAGAAAACACAGAAACCATTTCTGGTTTTCTTCCTTCTTCTACTATTCTGTTCTGAAATCAACCAGGAATTCCTCTGAGAAGAGATTCAAGTGTTCTTTTGTTTACCCCAATGTCACTGTCATTTAATACTTGGGGACGGGTCCCCTAGCAAACATCAGCAAGTTGAAAAATGTGTTGTGAAGTGTCAGTGGAAGCATTTTCAGGTCAAAATTCCAAAGTAGCCAGAAATAATGCAAGCTTAAACTCCAAATGCTCCAGTGAAGCTAAATGTAGTATGTGCATTCAGTTGCCAAAATCTGCTTCATTAATAAAAAGACATAGATAAAAAACTCCCCACCCAGCGTTCTTTTTCTATATCTACAAAGACATTCTCATCTCTGTAATGCAATAGTTACCATCTCTGTGTTTCTTCCTAACCAGAAAAGAGAAACAGACTGACACACATATTTTTTTATTAACATTTAACTGTAAATGGCTATTCTGTGCAACTCTCTCTGGGAATTTTATGGGTACAACTAAACTAAAAAAAGTAGTGTTTCCATTTGTCTCTGAAAACAGTGACTTGCTTTCTGTAGGATGAGTCCTAGTCTCTCAATCTAGTTCCAGTTTCAGTGAGAATGAAATCATTTGCATTCAATCAAACTGTTTAGCCAACAGCTTTATTATTCCAGAAAAGCATGACTTTGACAAAAGGAGAGTGACGAACTCCAGTAACTAAAGACTTTCTCACAGAGAAAGTTGATTTTCACAAGTGACTTGGAATTGGAGTCTGCATTCTGCTAAGTGCACAGTTCTGAGAAACAACCATGATATCTGTTTCACCTTATGTTTAGAAAATAGACCATATTTTACTACCAGTTCAAATTTTTTTCCAGCACAGTTTCATTCTTCATTATGTTGTAGTAAGCAGGCACAGATGCACAGGCTGCTCAATGTCTGTGAGCGTCAAGAGTGATCAGACTCAATATATTGATTATGAGGAGAAAGGAGTGGCTAATTCTTAACCAGCTTTTGAAATGTCACACTGCCAAGATGTTCAGGAGGACCCAGAGACCGTTGAGATCAGAGCTTCTGAAAAAAGAGGTTATAAAAGAGAAGAACATTTTTAGGAAATTATCTGTCAGTTAGCTATATGACAGCTTAGCTTGAGCTGCTTTTAAGCCATCTTTGCTTTATCCATGGGCTCACTCCAATGAGGAACTGAGATAGGTCAGAGATTGGACTTTTATTCCTTATGTAAAAAAGATGGTGGTTGGGACTGATTTCTCACAGTTTAGTTTGTGTTGCCATATCAGTGATCTCATAGACCTTCCATGATTGAGCTTTGTAGGAGGCAACCATCACAAGAGGTTTGGAAAGATATCCTGTAGTCAGTTCTGTGTCTTTCTATCATGATTCAGTGCCAATGTCAGAGCTGGAAAGAGACCATTCCAGAGATGCAGAGTCCTGGGAGAAAAAATAATTCCCTTAGATTTTCCCAGCACCTGTAGCAGTGAAGATTCTACATGGTAGAATAGTGAAGAGCAGTCCCCTTCAGAGTGGGGGGGAACACTTTCCATGTAACAGATATTTACTGAATAAGAGGCAAGTGGAAGTTCTGATGTTAGGGAGCCAATGTTTTAGGCACTCATGTAGCCATATTCTGTATGAGCTGCACTCTGCAAATGGGCTTCAGGGAAAGTCATAAAAATCTGATTGGCATAATTCAGTGTTTGCTGATTTTCAGGGTAGGATCAATGTGCTTAGGTCAAGTTTAAAGCACCAGATACAGAACAAATTACTTTATAAGTCACTCTGAATGTCAGAAATCTCATTCACTTTGGATGAGGCTAGTAACCTGTTCAACCACCTAGCCAAAGAGGAAACTTTGAAAGTCATCATTGCTAGGCAGGTGATTTGAGGGCTCTCTGTTCCTTTTCAGTCAGCCTGGCATTATGCCAGCTCTAATGAGGCATAAATCCCAGATCCCTGTGACTGCTGCTGGCGGCTATGGATTCTGCCAAAATGCAGTCTGCCCATATCAAGTTTTCTCAGTAACCTTTGTACATTTACACAATACAGAGAGGCTCTGGCAAATCAGGCATAGGAATAGATTTATTTGTATGCCTCTGATTCCTCCTTGTATACTTGATGCAAGATAAATAGAGAAAATGTATTTTCCTAGTGGAGAAAGCAGACAGATGCTCTCAGCTCTCAAATGAAGTTGATTTGAGGGATTTGAAGTTGATTTGAAAGGGACTTTCTCTTACTCTCTAAAAGTTTCCTACATGGTAGGGGTATTTTACTAGTTTTTCCTTCTGTGTTCTCTATTTATTTTCCTTTTCTGCCTCAAAATAGATGACCTATTGTAATAGCACATAGGAAATCATTTTCTTTCAAAGCAAGTAGACAAGACAACACAGTATGTTCCAATGAAATCCTCGCTGCAGTCAGCTAAAAGGAGCTGGCTTCCTGTAATGTGATGCCTGTAGGGTGTCCTGAGGTTTTGTGAGTTTTTGTGGGTGGAAAATAAAGTGTGGTTCAGTAGCAGAGTTTGGTTAATAGATATTTCTCAGCTGGTTCTTCTGTGGTGCAAGGTTTTTGGTATCAAGGCATATAGAAAACTCATATCAAAAGAGAAAATATTCAGTAAGTTCTGCTGTGACTAATTTTGTTTTGGAATTATTCCCTTCCTTGCAAGTACTTGATAATGGGCTAAGAATAATCACAGGATTCCCAAATTTAAAGGGGAATGGACCCTGTTCTAAAAAGCAGCAACAGCATGTTACCATTGCCAGATGGAGGTGGAAATCCCTAAGAAAAATAATTAAGCAGACTGACTGCTCTGTCTCAAGGCAACATAAATTTCTACAATCTTCAGGAAATAAGCAACCAACTCCTATGTCTTGCAAAGTATGAATGTTATTCTAGGCCTAAAGACCAAAAAACACCTGAAATAGTGTATTGTAAAAACACTTTTGGAAAGCCTTAAAAAATACATAAATGGCTCATATTTTGAAAACCCACAAAATAAACCTTCCTTTTTCAGCTTTCTGAATTATACGATGAAATGTTGACTTCAGGTTTTGCCATGCTCAGATTTCTGTGTACAGAAATCATTGTGGGTTTGATTTTCGTGGTTTTTCTGAAGAAACTTCCAGGTTCCAGACTGGTGGTTAAAAGAATTTCCAGCAGGAAATAGTTATACTGATCCCATTTAATTTCTGAAAGTCAAGAAATTATCCCTAATTCTAACAGATCTCTGGATAAATCTCTGTAATGTGAATCAGATTCTTGGTTATATCATTATAGTAAAGAGGGAATTCTGAGACACTTTTCCCCCCAGAATTCTGTTTTTTTCCCCTGCTATTCATTTTAGTGCTTCCTGCACTGGTGTCTCAAAGTAAATGGCTCTAGCTTTACATGTAAGCTGCAGAAGTACAATAACACATGAACACACTAATCACTCTGAAAGGAAGTTAACACAGGTCAGTGATATCAGAGGAAAAGTCTTTTTTAATGTGGCCACACAGATGAAACACAGAAAAATGACCTATTTAAGCCCAGCTATCTCACTTCCACAACTTCACTCCTGGAGAGGTATAGAAATCACTGAACACAGTAAATACTTGGCATCAGTCTTCTGTCTCATGTAGCCATCCTCACCAAGATGTCTGAGTGAATAGAACATTAGACAAAGGATGTTTTGATTCCTCTGGCATGAGCAGGTTAAATGAATTTGTTGAACTGAGAGAAAATGCAGTCAGTCTGTGTTAGTTCATTTAATAAACTGTAGAAGCATTAAAATAAGTGTAGGAGAATAAAGAATCACAGACACTAAGAGGCCTTAAATCTGTAGCCATTGATTTATTCCCTGGAAAATTTCCAACTGGTGTCCTAGCCTTCCTACTGACATAATAATTATAAACACAATCCTGGATATTAATTAAAATAAATCACCTTGCTTGAAATACCTTCTCTGAACATGCTGCCTCTTTGAGGAGGGAACAGCCAGCTATGCATCTGTGATTTCTCTTAACTTGGGGCTTGCTCTCTCCTGGAGCAGAGGGATATCACAAAGAGAAAAAACTCCTCCACTTGGGAAATACAGAACTGCAAAATTATCTTAATTTCCTCTCTGCTGTGTTCCTGGGACAACCTTCAAAATGGAGCATGGTTGGACAGGATAAGAGACTCAGGGCTATATTGGGAGTCTTTGTAAAAATTTGAAGCTCCTCATAAACCCTTGGAGTGCTAAAGAACAACAAAAGCTCAAACAATGCTTGACTTCACCGAGTGTGACACCCTGAAGAGTACCACATGCCAACCTGGCACAAGGAGATAAAATTCAAAGCTGGCACAAATATCAAACAGCAAAAGTTCCTCATTAGGCAAAGTGTGGATCTTCCACACACTACATCTGACTCATTGCTGGGAATGACCTTAAAATAAGAGTTCAGATGGAGGGAGCCTTTCAGCCTGTGTGTTACTCAGAAGACTGGCTGGGAGATGAGTGTTTGCCTGCTGTTTTCTAGCTGAGCCCAGAAGAGTCAGGGAACAGTCAGATGTAAGGCAGAAACAGGTTCTATAACAAGAGGAAAAAAACCCCAAAAAACCAAAACTGAAACAGGATTAGCTAAAAAACCAGTAAGAAAAAAAAAGGAAAATTATAAATCAAGGCAACCAGATCAGGTTTTCATCCAGTTTCCATCTTTAAGCAGGCAGAAGAAAAAAAAGGTAGGAAAAAAGCACACAGTTCTGTAAGAAAAAGTCACATCTGATTTTTTTTCTAAATGAAATTATTCTAAAATTCAGCAAATTGTATTGGGAGCTTACACAAAATCACAAAATAGTTCTCTTTATATCAGTCCCATTAGCAAATTATTGTATTATCACAGTATTGGCCACAGTGTAGACAAAAGCTTTTAATTGGCTTCCACTGTTAAGTTCCTCTTTCCATGCAGGATCAAGTGTCTTTTCAACAAACAATTCCTTTGAATTCAGATGATAATTTACCTTCAAGCACTTAAGTAGCTTCCTAAACTATACTATCTATGTAAGACCCTGTATTCTTCCCACACCTGAAACAGCTTCCCAGTGGCATACTGGACTTCTAACACTGTTATGAGTGCAGGTGACTTACCAAAAAACAACCTCTAAAAGGCCCAAACCATGAGGTGAGAATAAAATCTCTTCAAAAATAAAGAATTATTCTCTTCAAAATTTCCTGAATTTTGTATTCAACCCTAATGAGTGATCTGATCTGACAAATGAGCAGACTGAACATGACAAATTAAGTTAGAAAAATCTGAAAAATTTTTGAAGTTTCATTGTTTAGCTATTTATGCATTAGCCAGCAGGTCTTGCAAGTGTATCACATACAAGTCTTTCAAAATGTTAATATTCTTTTCATGTTACATAAGAACATTCTAAGAACTGAAATGTATGAAAATTATTGCTGAAATTAAAGTAACTATTTTGATACAAAGAATGCAGAAAACACCCTTAAGCAAAGTGCCTTTTTTCTGCTTCCTAGGTATTAATTTCTGTTTTCATACCCACTTCAACAATTGTCTTATATTTATTGAATCTCAAGTATACTTATCTTCAAGAGATTGTAAAAAATTAATTATTAATTATTTATTATAGTAAATGGGATGTAAACCATGGTAATCTATAGCTCTTCTTTTCAAAGGCACCCATTGCTCTCTACCATTGATCCTAAAACTGTTTAATTCGTAGATTGATGCTAAAAATGTTTTTCCTGTTTCAGCACAACAGTGGAGAGTGCAGGTTAAAACAGATGGAGATTCCCCAGAACCACAGGAGTGTAAAAGGACCCTTGTGATTTATGGCTCAAAAGGCAAAAGTGATGAGCTTCTGCTTTGTCCACAAACCCCTGGATGTGTGTGCTTTCTCCCCAGAGCCACTGATGAATTCATTGTAAGTCAGAAATATACAGCACTACAAAGAACTTATCCTGACATTTCCCTCTAGGATATATATATATATATATACACACAGTTGATTTGTCTGTTAAAAAATGATGTAATTATTTAAAAAGATGGAATGACATAAGTATAGATCTTGGGTCATCTCCTCCTGCTAATCCTGTTCTGCTAGCTACAGCCAGCACCATGGACTCTTTTGTGTAATTTATTGCATTCACCAGTTCACCTAGCATTTTTTCTGAATCCCTAAAGATTCCTGAGTTGAAGTTCACACAAAAGGCAATATACAATTATTTGTGAATGCAGAAGATGAAGGATTGGGCAGCACTCCCAGGAGACATAAGTGGGCTTTTCTTTCCTTCATTTCCATCTTTGTAAAGTAGTATCCACTCTCCACAGGATTGTTCTGTCTCTCAGGTCAGCAGGCACAGGATTTTTCTGGATAATCACAAATCACTAGAGAATGCATTCATGCATATCAAAGTGTGGTGAACCCTGAAGCAATAGCTTATAGATGGCCAGTATTAAAACCAACCCTAACACCGTCCTGACCGCCCATCCACCTGACACACATGCTGATGATTTGAGAGGATTCATCTGAATAGAATCTTTTAAATCTTCAATTCTGTCCTGGCTTTCTAGGCTAGGTCATTGCAAATTCTGTTGATTGTCATGAAGTACAGCTTCTAGCCAGCAAGATGGGAGAAATAGCTTGCAATTTGAGGCAGTTTTATACAGCTCAGAAAGACTTTTCAATGGCTACAATAAACATTCTGAAAACAATGGCAAAACTACATTTAGAAAATTATGTCAAAGCCTCATTGTAATGACCTGATCCAGGCTGAATTTTTAGTTTAAATAACAAGCTAAAGCAATTTAGGAACTTTATGGGGAGTAAATGAAAAGATAAATGGGATTTCTTAAGGACAAGGAAGCAGCTGCTTATCAGAAAACACACAGGAAACACACTGAGCAACAAAACAAGCTTCTTATCCTATTCCATGAGCATAAACTGAAGAGGTTAGTAGAGGCAGAATCTATCTGTGGAGCAGGAGCACCAGCTGACTGAATTTTGGCAAGCACCATTGCATAAAGCAGTGATGCTGTTACGTCCAGCGTGTTGGTAATTTCCCAAGTGGCACATACTCCTTGTTAAGGCTGCCTAATTTCAATGATTGGGTATCACACCAGGAGAAATTTGTATTTCTGTGCGTCTGTTGTGGTTGTCTCTCATAGTCTACTATCCTTGGTACATTATGGGTTGTAGCCTTCCACCCCAGCAGCTGTCTGAATACTTGTTCATGCTTTGGATAGACTTGGGGTTAGTGCCTGTATTTTCCCCACAGCTATTTGTGTCCTTGTTTTTATTGCTCTGTATGAAGAAGTTAGGAGTATTTGAGCATTATTTACTGTGCATGACATTTTATCTCTTTGCTGCATTGCGTGCAGTGCAGCTTACAGAATAGCAGCTCTGGTATAAAGGGGCATTTGGGGATTCACAGGTATCTCCATAAACACCCTCATACCTCTTTAGGTGCTTGAGCCAATAAACCCAGCTTCATTTTGCTTTCCCTTTCTTTGTTCTTACTAAGACTATGCAGAAGAATGCAGAAACTTTGCTGATGTTTTCTTGCTGTAGCAGCAGGCTGGAGGCGTGAACGTGATATCACAATGAGGACAAGCTGTGAATTCAGCTTTCCAAAAAGCACGAATAAATGAACTTTTAACCTCCCCCCAAGATCCTGGTCCTAGAAAAACATCCTTAATAGTATAGTGCAGTGAAAAGAACAACAGGTTATGTGCTATAAGCAGCTCACATAATTTTGAAACAGTAAGCTTAATTTTGATCTCAGAGATACATTTATTGCACATTGAGGACAGAAAGGCATGTAAATTCCTGATTTTCCAGGTGTTCTCACACAAGTATATGCACAGATGTGTATCATATTCAGAATGATTATTCCATCCAAAATATGCCCAATCAACTCCTATGAAAGAACAGGTGGAGTTTAATTGCACATAGCAAGCATAAAGAATAAATTAAAAGAGAGAAAATAGAAGCATGCTCTTAGGTACAGTGGGGTTCTAGTAGTCTCAGAAATGTGTAGTATGGTAGTTGAGCTGCTTAAAAAAAGAATGGATTTAATTAGAACACCTAAGTTTTAAAAAATAAATTTAAAAATAGGTGAATGCATCAATGTTATGAAATCTGACAGGAGCGCTGAAGGCAGCAGGGCAAGAAACCAGTGAAGAGGTGGAATTTTTTTTTTCCTTGGTAGTCTGGAATCAATCACTGATCTCCCATGGAAAGAATAGATTTGTAGAGTATATAGATCTTTCTCACAGTCACCTTTGTTTCTTGGTTGCTAACAGAGTAAGTTTGCCAGAGTGTGTCTTTGGAAGGTCCTGCTGTATTGTACACACTCTGTTCTCCAGAGAATCTTAGAATGCATGGGACAGTGTGGGAGTTTAGGATGCCCAAAACTGTTGTCCAAAACACTAGCACAAAATGAGGTAGTACAAAATGAGCAAGAGTGCTCCTTAAGTAGGACTGCTGATAAATACACAATAAATTTTGAATGTATTTTGTGTTAAGGATTAAAAAGGTGACAGAAAGTCTCAAATCACATAATACAATAATCCAATTCACAGCATGAGATGATGCTCTAAAGAAGCAGAAGGATTTCCGGAGTTTGTGACAGATGGCTGTCCAATTGAATTTTAGTAGGTTTGACAAAACCCTATTGAGTAGAATAATTTATGGGGGGGGGGGGGTGGGTGTGATTTGTTTGGGGTTTTTTTTTTTTGGTTTTAACAGAGAAAATAATCAAAAGGAATTATATTTAAATATGCACCCAAACAGTAAAATTTACAAGGCTTTCATTACCCTAGGCATGATGTCTTTGAGAAGCCCTGTGTGAGTTAAAGAGGAAAAGATTTTAAATACTATGAAATTCTGTAATCATCTTTATCAGTTACCTGTCTCTGAGATCTTAAGAAGCCCAGTGGCTCTTCCTAATTTTAAGAGCCTCACTGTTAAAAATTCCATCATGTAATGGAAAACATATTGTGTTGTTTAGTATGTGACAAATCATGCCAACTGAGCTAAGATTTCAAGTTCTGAATATTTCAGAAAGCTATTTAGAAGAAATAAATGTGAAAAAATTAATTAGAGAATTATAGTAATGAATGAGGTAAAGTATCATCTTGCAAATATTCAACAAATTTAAAACCAGGACATTCACTGGATACAGGCTTTGTGATGGATTATATGTCTTCAAAGTTCAACTTGCATCCATTAATAGACACTGGTGGAGGGAACAGACAATTTTGGTACCCAAGACAGAATATCATATTCCAAAGGAAAACTGCTTGTACTAAACTGGTCAGAAAAGGATTGCAAGAATGACGTAATGGCAGTGCTGGGTACAATGATGGAGCTGAACAAAAAGGCTAATGCTGGCCACAGCTGTAAGTGAAAACATAAATCCATGAAAAAAGGGGAACTATCTAATACACTCATTTGAAAATAGCTGGTGTTTAATTCCATGGATCATAAACAGTATGATTATTAGTACTTGCTGGTTCAATGGCAGTCAGGGAATTGATTGAGATTGTGATTCTAGAAACAGAATGGACAATTGTGGCTTCTAAATACTCTGTCCTGTATTTTGGAATTATTTTCCTATAAATCTCCTCTGTGCATTTCCTACAATGATTATACCACATGTATTTATGACAACTTAGAATCCTAGCAAATTGCAAATTAGGGTAGCAGAAGACAAAGTAAAATGTGAATTACAGCTTGCCCTGTCACATAAAAATAACCAAGTTCTGTACTTTTGCAACTCCTAAACAGAGAGCTTTATGGAATAAATTGTTCACAGCATTTAGAGTAGCTGTGTGATACAGTCGTGGGATCCCTGCATGAGAAAAAAAATCTGCAGGCAATAATTTTAAAAGCCAGTAGTCTGGTTATGAAAGAGAAGAAGTAATGAATTTGTTGTCTGTGGAAGACCTGTAGTTTAGGTGGGTGAAGAACCTGTGCACTTTCCTCTCAATGAACCCAAATAACTCCAGTTAAGTTCAATCAGGTGGAATGCATATTTTGCAAGGAATTAATCCACTTAGTCCACCACAGCTAATGATACGTAGCTAATTATATCCTTTGCAACAAACACAGCATGAGTGGAAAATCTTGATGCAAAACTCTGCCACTCATTTCCCTTTTCCCAGTGCAGGAGTGGGGACTGAGTCAGGGACACCTTTGATCTCTGTCAGCACCATGGCACAGAGACAGGCAGGGCAGGCTAGGCTTAGAGAGACGAAAGGTCTGGCGCCCTTTTTTCTGGTGTTTAGCTACTGTGTGGTCTTTTTGAGTCCTGTGGAGTTACAGCTCAGGAGCTGAGAGGTCCCGAGCAGCCCTGGGCTGTTCTATAGGCAATGGAAAGGAGTTTTTCCCTGCTCCTTAAACAATGCCCTGAGTCATGAAATTGTGTAGGAGTGGCATGGCAACCACTTATAATACTTACCTCAAGAAATTCAGACCAGAAGGGATCTTTTAATCCATCAAGTGCAATTCCTTCCTACCGAAGGCCTCTTTTAATAAGTTCTGCATCATAAACCAGTCATAAAATTCCTGTAAAATGGTTTGGGCAGGTAGCTTTATTTTCAATTAATTATTCCTCTTCATACTCTGATATTTTACTATTTCTTATGTGCATAGCAGTAACTAAAAATGATGTCCAACTCTCCCAAAATGACAAAAGCACATTTTTTCAGTACCTCTCTAATTAGGATAAAGTAGCTGATGCTTCCCTACATGCTTGTGTTCACTGTGCAAATGCACATGAGCTAGCTTTAAGCGAGCGAGGTCAGCAGTGAGGGGCTGTCACGTCCAGAGCTCTGCTGAGAAACAAAATAAATTGATCTGTTAGGTCTGTGCTCTGTCTTAGGAGCCAATCTGCTGGTGGTGCTGTCAGAGCCAGGGCATGATTGTATAAGGCTAATTTCAGTTTATTATTGTGATGCTATAGGGTGTACTAAGGATTTATTCCCTGGAAAGTCACCAAATCTTATGTTGTGACTGATATGGGAAAAAAAAAGCAGCAATATGGGAGAAGAAAAAAGCCACTGGCAACATTTTTTTTTGTATTAAGTATTTTGATGCTTAATAAAAAAAATTGTTGCCTTTAAAAATTGCTAGTTCTCAGTTGTTTCACTCAAAATCACTTCCCATCCTGTCTTTCTTACAGCTGCCCAGTGCATGGCTGCCACATTAATTCCTGTTGTTCAGAAGACTTATCATGAAGTGATTAATGTCGTGAAAATCATTATCCACAATCAGCAATGAATTATTGAATTTCTATTTGTAGTATAGGAACAGGGCTGTTTGGTCCTACACAGTTATTTCTGTAATATAAATGATTTATTTTTATTCAGAAATATCCCTTTCCTTTTATGAAGAATTGGTTGTAAAGTAGTTTTATGTTCTAGGCAAAGCCATTTAGCAAATGACAATTTAGTAACATTTCTTCCCCAGTAGGGTTGCCAAGCACTGGGACAGGCTGACCAGGGCAGTGGTTGAGCAACCATCCTGGAGGTATTTACAAACATGCTGATGTGGCACTCAGGGACATGGTTTACTAGTGGATTTGGTAGTGCTATGTTAATGGTTGGACTAGATGATCTTAAAGGTCTTCTCCAACCTAAACAATTCTGCCATTCCAGGCTCACAGTAATCATCTTTAAATTAATACCTCGCTTGGCTGCTGATATTAGAATTTGTAATTGTAAATTAATGCTCTCTTTATCCAGTAGGGTCAAAACTTTCTGTGTTACTTTTTGTCTAAATAGCCTAAATGCAAAGATCTCACTAATTTTAGCTGTGACTCACTCCAAAGTTATCATTTTTACAGTATGTATGCTTACAGAGTATCATGCTTACAATACTAATAAAGGAGATCATTTCCCCCGTGATTATACCATGAAATAAAAAGGATTGATTCTATCATACACTTATCCCAGCCTCAAACTCAACTTTTCCTTCATTTACTGTCAAGTTTAGAAATTCTACACTGGGATTGGGGAAAATCTTTCCAAGTGAACCAGCCTTGACAGTACTCTCTTCCTCATGCTATTTGGTGCAGGTTGAGACTGGAGATCTGGGAGATGTATACAAGATCCGAGTCAGCTGTGATGATGTGCCAGGCTTTAAGGGCTGGCATCTGAAGTCTTTGCACTTACAAGAGCTGCATACAAAACAAGAACTGAACTTTCAGTGCAACTGCTGGCTCACTCTTAAGAAGGGGGATAAAGAGCTGGTGAAACAATTCCCCACAGTCACTGAGGACCAGAAAACTTTACCAGGTAAAGGCACCAAGAAGATATAAACACTGTAAATTAACTGCTTGAAAATAAATCAGTGTCACAGATATAACCACAGCTATAATATAGTGCTTTGTTTGGATTTGATACCTTCAGTGGCTCTGTTGCACCTGTCCTCACATATGCACTGCAAGAATGCTGAAAATTATATTTCAATTTTCCAGTTAAGTTGCATATTGGATTTTACGATTGCTAGGTGTTTTGCATGATTTTAAATGAAAAAAAAAATGAACTATACAATTGGACTTTTAGGGAAATGGACACGTTCAAAGCCATGGAAATGATTTGCTCTAGAGTAACTGCAGAATAATTTAGCTTACAAAACTTTACTTGCTGATGTAAGTATCAGATGTAAGCCTTACTGCACAGAAAGGTTGGGGTTTTTTCCTATGGACTACTTTTTTTTGCCATGCTGAGAGTTCTCAGAGATGCCCTTGGAATGTGAAGACTTACAGAAGTCCCACATTTGTTCAGAAAAGTTAGCTGTTACACATGAGATAAAAGTAATTAGAGACATGACTGCTTTGCTAAACTAAAGTTCCAGAAGTTCAGATCCCTGAATACTCAAACCTATTCATGACCTTCAAAGAAAGTATAGTGTTACATTAGTTAAATGTTAACTCTGCAGAACTGGACATTAAAAATGACATTAGAAAAATTTTGGTTGTTCTTTTTGTATGAGTCTGAATATATATGCAATTAAATGATCTTCCTCAGAAGAAAATCTGATCTGACTGTAGAAATTCATTCATACAGGATCAATATGCAGGCAAAGAATTTATAGTTTCCTTCTTTAAGTTAATAAGGGCATTTTGTAAATTTTTATACTTGTATGTCATGTCATGCATCCAGATGCTATGTTGTATCTGTTTCTTATTTTAATTTGCATAACCTTATTCTTTAACGTGTGTTACTTATTATCTATTTCAAACATTATTCCGTTTTTAATTAGTTTTTAATTTAGTTTTTGAACTAACTAAAATAAATTCTTACTTTCCAGATCTTGCACAATAAAACAGACTTTGGCAGAATTAGCCTAGATTCTTAAGTCTAAGTTGTCCAAGTCCAATTTCCTTCAAATTTCTAAGAAAGTGAATGGAAAGTCTTCATTAGATCTTAGTATGAAGAGATTAGATTCATTAAGAGCAACCTGATCATTTCATTGGCTGTGTAGCAGATTTTTTTGTAGCTGCAGAAATAAAAAAAAAGCGAGTCTTACTAAATATTCTGTGCTGCAGTTTTATTTCAAGTGCAGCTTGTACTTAATCAGCTTTAATTAAACTTTTTCTTTTCTTTTTGTACAGTCTATAAGTATGTTGTTTCTGTACATGTTGGTGACCGCTGGGGAGCAGGGACTTTTGCAAATGTTTATATCACTCTCTATGGCAAAAGAGGGGACACAGGTGTGAGGAAACTTCAGACATCTCTAATGAAAGGAAGAAAATTTCAAAGAAATAAGGTAATGGCACCATACTGGAGTCTTACATGTGCAGGGGTTAGCACTGCATTAAATATAGCTTAATGCCTGCTCAGAAAACATCTGGCTAGAAAGGCAAGAGTTTGGAAACCTTCACAGAATTTATCTTCCAGGTATTCACAATAGACCAATGCCAGTGTTATTTATTTCCTGTACAAGAACATACTCACATGGCAATAAAGGCTTAACAAATGAGCAACACAAAGCAGATTAGTGGGGAGAACCTCTGTGATCATGCTTCTGGCTTCTTCTGTTCCAAATTTAAGACAGAACACGGAGGAAACAATTTAAAAATCAGTAAAAAATTAATTACAGAAATTTCCATGAGACTTTTGCAGTCTATGATGTCCCTGAAACTGCAATCCCACTTTGAAACACCAACTCAATATCAGCAAGTTTAGACAAGAAACAAAGATTCCACTTAGAAAAAGAATGCAAATAAACAGTGTTTCTAGAGAAATAAAATTCCTCTGTTGTGAATTAGACTTTCATTCACAAGAACAAGGACATTTGAAAAAACGCATGCAAAAGTGCCCATTGTCGAGGAGAGGCTTAGATTTCTGTGAAATAATTTTATTAGATAATTACCACAGCACTTGTTAAGGTAAAAGTGGAATCAGTAATGAATTGAGAGAATTTCTAAATTTCATTTCTGTGTATTTCTCAGAACCATGCCTACATACAGAAGACAGCACTATATTGTAATTATTTTAATTTATGTTCATACATGGATTTATTTCCTAAAATATCTTAATTAATGAAATGAATGATTTCTGCTCACAATCTGCTGCTGGGTTCTGACTATTATTAGAAAAAAAAAAGATCTTTTTATTATATGAAAATACATTCAATATTAGTAGCAGAAAATATGCTTCTCCAATATTTTATTTAAAAAGTAATAGGGACAACACATAGGTCTTTGGCAACTACTGTACTCTTTTAGGGATGAGCTTGCTAATATCTTGGTCTTTTAATTGTTTTGACCTCCAGTTTAGTTAGTTCCTACTACTGAATTCTTTTATTTTTAGAGAAAAATAAAATAATTGAAATTTCAATGGTGGTATTAATTATATTCCTAGACATTACTGTCCAAACTCCAGGTATTCATGACTTTCTGACCTTTAGCAGTTACCCTGACATCCATCTGGGCCATGGCTGGGACATCTGACTTTCTTACAAAAATTTAGTGGGGCATACAATTTCTTCCTTTGCATTTCTTATTTTTACTTATCTTGTTTTTCTGATCCCTTTTCTCATCTACTGCCACTTGTGTTTACTTCTCTCGTGTCATTCTCTGCCTTCGTCATTCTGCTTCCCTTCCCATCTCTCATCTTTTACTCTTCACTTTCATTTTAACTTCCTCCCTTACTCTTCTCAATTTGCTCCACAATTATTTTCATTTTGTAAGGAAAGGAAAAAGTCAGGTTTTCTGACTACTGGAGAAGAATTATAAAGAGATCTTGGAGTAAAAACACTCTTTAGATTTTTTACTTTTGTTTAGAACTATTAATATGTATCTAGACTTGTATGATAAACTTTAGAAACTAGATATCTGAAAGACAGAAATTTCATTAAAACCAAAATCTTACCATAACTAACTGACAGAAAGTTGAGGTATATAGATTCTAATGTAATATGAAATGATTGATGCAGTGATACATATTGACCAAACATCAAATGAAATTAAAATGCATCATTAATGATGAATATAGGATGAAATGTTAATTCTAATCAGTGTGTGCTTTCTTAGATTCAGCAGGGAGATGCTGTGTTAAACTTTGCAAAGAATCAGACTTTAAAAATTCTGAAATCTCGGATGAATTCAGGCCTAAATTTTCCCTGAAGTTCAGGTCAAAATTCTGCTTTATTAAGTATTTCCCTGTTTTGCAGGTGGATTCGTTTTTGGTGGAAGCTGTTTCTCTGAGCCAGTTGCAAAAAGTGGTCATAGGTCATGATGGAGAAGGCTACGGGGCAGGGATGTACCTCAAGATGGTAACAGTCAAGGAATCTCAAGATTCAGACAAAGAATGGGTCTTTCCACTGTGGAACTGGCTTGATACTCATCTGGGTTTATGTGAGACTGTTTGTGAGATTGTAACAGTTGGTAAGTTCTGTAAAACTGACCAGCCCATTTTTATATACATATGTTTGACTACAGCTCATTTAGATGTCTACAGTATTCTTCTTTTATTGAAAATGTGAATTTTCAGTTTAATCTTAGTGTTGTAGCAGAGCCACATCTGTTAAGGTCAAAGTTAGTATAATTCTGTCTTCTCAATGTGTTGCATATGGAACACCTGCCTTCCAAATTAAACACAGCACATTTCAATGAGAGATAAACAGCCAAGCTTAGGATGTGCACCTCGTGGGGATAAATAGCTTAAATTTTATGCACTATTTTTCAGCTTAGAATCTCATTTGAAATATAAAGAAAAATTACTCCAGTGAAAGGAGCCTAGTCTTTACCTGCGAGAGTGTTCCACAGCACAAAGCAGCAGTTCTGGTAGGCTCGTTTCCGCTCATTTCCCACCGACTACTATGCCATGGTTTGCACAAATCTAAACCTGGATGTACTTGGCAAAAGAACACTTACAAGTCATTCAGAAGTAGTAAAAGACTTCTTCCTTCAATCCACTGAAAAGAATTCAAAGCAAAGGAAATGAACTACAGAACTTTGTCCAGAAGAAGTAAGATGCAAGATGTCCTTGAATCAGTTGTGCGCTTTTTCTGAATTGTAGAAAGTACGTTTACCTGAGCTACTCCTCTTCATGAAATCATTTTCAGTTCACCTAGACTGGTTAAAAGAGAACTAAAATGAAGAATAACACCAATTAATGAAGAAATAGAGAAGGAGATAGTGATATTGATCCTCTGAGCATCTGGCAAATAACTTTATGTGTTTATTATAGGTTACCTGTCAGTCTCACACTATTAAAACACCTATTATTTTGCTAGGTAACATCTGGTGACAAGCAAAGTTCATTAGAATTGTTCATTTTGCATTAGGTGCCTACATGCTACATATGGCTGCATGCTCTTAAATGATAAATTTGCTTTATTAACACTGATTGCTTTTTAAAGAACAATTACTTAGACCTCTAAAAGGTGATTGAATATTTCCTTACAAATTACTTCCAAACATGACAAGGAAAATACATTGTCATAAAGGAATGCCATTGAAACTAAATTTTAAACCCAGAAAGAACACTAAGCTGCTAAATTTTTCACAAAAAATATAATAAAGATATTGATGTGTTCTTCTTAGTGAGCAGTTGCTATAGATACAACATAACCTGCAAAAAGAGCTTTGTTTGTGTACTGTAAAGGCTGTGGTCCTGCTAGATTATGCCATTCTCTCATGCTGTCATCTTTCCTTTCTCTTTGATAATTTTTAAAGGTAGAAGGTCAGCTCTTAGTCCTAAACTGCCTGAAATCAACATGAAGTCATCAGGTTTCTGGATAATGGATATCACTGGATCTGACTTGAGTGCTGAAGAGGATCCAATATGCCTTTCTTTTATCTTCTACGGCAACCTGAGTCACAAAAAGTTGCCACTTCAAGTCACAGGAAAAGCGATTCAGATCAAAGTACTTCAACCTTTCTCTGTTGGAAAAGCCTACGAGTCATGTAGCCAATAATCCACTTAATTCTGAGATAAATTGTTTCTTTAAACTAAACTACCAAATTGATTTTTAAGTCCTCTGTGTAGTTTGGCACAGATCATCATTTTTGTTTGTAGGTAGCAACACATGAACAATGGTTTTTGAATGAGCAAATTCTCCCAGTGTCTCATACTGAGAATGTTTAAGTGAGCGAATTGGTCCCTTGGTGCACATCACAGTGTATAGCACGTGGCAGGTACTGATTTACAGGCTTTGTTGATCTCACAAAAATCAGCAATTTGTAAGCATACAATATGCCATGGGATACTGTAGAGCTTTTGGGGCTGATGATAGAGAAGGAAGAATCATAAATGAGATTAAATGCACAGAAGGTTAATTTTTCTCTTTTCTCTCTCATGTAATTTATTCATCCCTGCCATCAGTTTCTCTGAACTGCTTTTTCTAGTATGGTTTCTCTTTTTGCCCCTGTTATTTATCGTCTCTTCCTTTTTCCTCTTAATGAATTGAATTTTATGATTGAGCTGAAGAAATAATTTGTTGTATTTTGATGCTCCTCTTTTATTTAGTGAAAGAGGAACTAAGCAGACTAGTCTAACCACAAACATGATCCAAAATGAGGAGTACTCAGAGGGTTTTTCCAAGCTATTTCCAAGAATCTCTGGTAAATACAAAAAAAGTAGTGTGAAGATAGAGGTGCCCTGTCAGAGGAAAGGCTGAAGTCAGGTCTCATGGACTTCTACTATCTGGGCATACCTAAAATGAAAGAGCAGGGGAAAGAATCCAAGAGTATTGAATAGGAAAACACAACTTCTCTTTTCTCCCTTTTTTTTTTTCCTTACAGTGAAACAAAATAAATTCATTTTAAACCCCTAATATAATATCTAAGGCCTCCTCTGCTTTCACCTACTCAAGCAATGGTATGACCTAGAGATGATGCATTATCGCCAGTAGAAATAGATTAGTTTTTTTTCCTCAAGTATGAATGCAAGATTTTAATGTACAACTTCTAAGATCTAGAGTGAAGATGAAGGATGTCTTGGATGTTTCCTCAAAACTGGATTAGCTTTCTTTCAAATTTATGTTTAATTGCATCATTTTTATTGTTGTAAGAAATATTTCCAATAGTTTCCAAAGTTTTAAAAATTGGCTTAATCTGCTGTGCCTGAAAATAATCTACTGAATCTGTGTAATATGTATGAACATTGTGCCTTGTTCTGTGTACAAATTTCTGCAGCAACTGCCATTGCCTGTTCCTTAATATCAAACCTCAAGCATTCCATCTCCTCATTCAAGCTTTTAAGTCAATTTTATATAGATTAGAAATTAGTAAAGTTGATTAGAAAATAGTACTAGTTATGAATCTGCCCCAATTTTTTAACTACTGAAGTTTGTTCAACTGTTGCATACAACTGCCAACTATGTTTGTTCTGCCACAATTTGAAATGAGATCTATTCATCTTCTCTTTCTCCTCACACAGGATGAACTGGCAGGTATTGGCTCAATATACAAAGTTCAGGTAACTGGCCCACACAGCGAGCTAAAACAGCCATGGCACTTAGATTTACTGCATATGAAGCACCCAGACACAAAAGAAGAGATGTATTTAGCTTTTGACTGCTGGTTCAAACCTAAGGAAGACAAATGTGTGGAGCTGCCAGCTCTCTATGCAGATCAGGATCCTTTGCCTGGTAAGCCATGTCCTTTTTAGTTACTGGGGTCAGGATCTGTCTCTGGAATACCAGTATATCTCTTTTGGGCCAAAAACACTGTGTGAAGATTTCCATAAGAATTTAATATTAAGGAATGTGTTGGTTTTGCACTTGCATTTACCACAAAAGAGAAATCATTGGTATGATGATTATGAGAGCTGCTCTAACTGATGATACCAAACATGGTATTTGGCTTCTTTCACATTAGATGATGTTCCAGTTTTAACTCTTGATTATTTATTATCTCTTCAAATTAATGCTATGTCAGCTGAAGATGAGTACAAAATATCATCTACTGTGTGATACTATTTGTCTCTTCCTATTCACAAAGAAATATATGTGATCTGGAAACAAAGTAAAGAAGGAAAGGATTGCAGACCCCCTGCACAACAAAGGTGGAATTTTTAAAATGCCACACAGCCAGCTAAGAGATATTCAAGAATTTCAATTAAATTAGCGTTTTATTGATGCCAATGAGAAATTCATAGCAGAGCAAGTGATATTCTACAAAAATACACATTAAGTTGCATGTTTCTCTGCTCTTAGTAGTACATGTGAACTATAGATGCCAGAGATAATTAAGTGATTTCTGCCAACCATCCCCAACCACTTCCCCTGGAACAACCAATTGTACACTAGTACCAATTGAACACTAGTACTTAAGGACAAGCTTCCCATTTATTCAGCTCATTAGAATAAAGAGGATTGATGGAGAGAGTAAAGATCATATATTGAGGCTTTTAGTGCCAGTTAAGAGGTCTCTTGCTAGAGGCTATAGTAGAAAGAGTGTTCTGCTTAAATGGAAACTAATAGAAAAAGATGGAAGCAGCCCAGAAAAAGAAATAAAATATATCACATGGACTTTTGCAGACCATTCTCTAAAGAGAGTTTCCTAAATATTTAATCTAACTTAAAGCTGAAACTTGAAAGAAACAGCAAAGACCCTTTAAATTTCTGGTTTGGGGTGGATTTGCATAATTAAAAAAAAAATGTCACCTTTTATTTATGTACTGAAAAATCTTACCATTTTAGACTTTTGGTCCATCAGATTCAAAAAACATTGGGTGCTGGATGTTATATATGCTGGATTTACAATCACTAATATAGTAATTCTAGACCTTATTAAAATGCCCTATTTCCCTAATTTATTTAGAAAAAAATGAGAAGGATTGTAATTATGAACAATTATTTTCTGAATTCAAATTTGCTAAATTCTTTATTGCCTATTAAAAGTACAAAAATTTTAAAAAGTTAAAATTCTAAAATATGCCTCTCAAAGCCTCTATTGTGCTAAGAGCCAAATGGAGATACTGTCCGAAAGCATTATTCTGATATGTAAAGTAATTAATTATTGAGGTGTATTAGAGATTTAGGGTGTTTTTCTTGGAAAATTTCTGGGAAAAGACATGTATATGCTGTCTCTCAAAAATTAATCTTTAGATGGGAGTATCTACCAACCTAGAAAGTTTCTCACAAACCATTTTGTGGAGTCCAGTGATTTAACTGGAAGTGTTAATATCACTTTTATTCTTGGTGGTCCAAATACTACTTCAGTCTAAAATTTCTTCTTTGTTATATTTTGGTTTTATTCATAGACATACACACAAGAAATTGATACAAAATAATAATGAAAAATAATATGTATTTAGTCTCCTATCTTTAATTTATGGGGTTTTTTTCCTTTTTAAATGAAAAAGTGATTGCTTTCAGTTTTGCAATATGTTGGCTTACATCTGAAAGAGAATTTTTGTAAATAGGATTGGGAAGAGACAAAGAATGAAAAGCTTGAACAGAAAACCTTCTCTTAGTAGATTTTTGTTGTTGGGGTATGCTGTTCATAAAGAACACAATCAGAATGCTCTCAAACTCAGCCTAAAAACTTTTACTCCATTTCCCAGCACCCCCCTTCAGTTATGACTCCTTTCATAGGAGCTACTTTGTATACTTTTATTTCCCTTAAACAGTGAAAAATGAATGGTAAATATTTGCTATGAATACATTGAGCTTTAAATTATGCATCAATAGATTCAGCAGATTCAGCTGGAAGTGCCGACTCAGCAGAAACACTACATGCATTTCCAAGCTAAGCTCGTGGGTCTGTATATTAATGATTCAAATATTAATGGACAAAAGCAGTAAAAATGTGAGCACTGTGCTTTCTCATCTACCCCCATGGAAGTGGCCAGCCACATGGATCAAAATATTTTGATCTTATTCATACAAGTAGCCTTTTGACTTCAACAAATCTGCTCACATGGCCCAGTTACATAGAGGAGGCAACACTCTGAAAGAACAACACAGAAACTCCGTATCCTAACTCCCCTGATAGCAACATGCCATTGGCTAAATGCTAACCAAAGTGTCACCTGGACAGCTCATGCATTTTCAACCATCTGGAACTCTAGAAAGATCAAGTCTGTGTACCTGGGCTGACTTTAATGCAGCTATGTTGTCTTTAACCTGGCAGCGCATTTTTAACTCCCTTGAAGAAATGAATATGTTAGGGCCCCAGGCTGGGAAAACTCTTGGTTTACTTCTTATCATCAAATATGAAGTGATACCATCAATTATAAGAATTTTCCCAGTCCTTAGTTTAAATTATTAAAAAAAAATATAAAAAGATAATCCCCGGTGGAGTCCCTGAAGCAAATAGTGCTGCAGTGAAATAAAGCTACATTTAAGCAAACAGATTTTCTCAGACATCATCCTCATGAAGTAAAAGGTAAAGATAAATAAATACATTTCAGAAGTTTATTGAAATGAGCACACTTTCGCTAGCAGGCTTATGCAGCCCTTATTGTTTAATGAATCCTTTTAAATATTATTAGTACAGTCTATACCAACCCACTCTTTAAAACCATTAATTCTGTTATGGGACCTTTTTATTTTAGAAATAGAAAGAAATATCTATATAAGATGTCACAATATTTGAATTCAGACCTTTTGATTATAACACTCAACATGAATAGCACCAACTTGTGAAAAGAGCTGTAAGAAAAGCTTAAAATAAATATCCTCAGAACACTTTTTTTCCCTCCCTGTTTTCCTATCACCTACGCATAAAACTACATGACAGCTTTAGCTTCTGGGCTCATTGAATCATTCTAAACCTACTAGAACTTTCTTATAATTATAATATTTTTAAAGAATGCACATTTGCTTAAATAGACCATTTCTATCTTGGAAAAAAAATTGATTGAAGAAAAATATACTGAGAATATCAGACATTTCCAGGATGTATACTCAGATATTCATGTATCCTATGATGTACATTAGACTGAAATACATGTTTTAGACTTGAATAATGTGCATTTCCATGCTCTCTAGCTTGTACTGTCAGTTGTGAAACTGAAAGTGTTTTTTTCTCCTTGATTTCATGTCAGTCTAAAGCACCACTCCCCTCCTTTGCACACCAGAGTTGCCTGGGAAAGCAGATATTGTAGAGCCAGCCAAGTTCCAGGGAGGGACAGGAGGCAGAGTGAGGCTGGAAGACTTTCTCCAGCATGTAAATGTCACATAGTCTAGATGTTGTCTATGTTTTACTTCTACAGTGATGAAGGCTGTGGGAGAAATAATAATGATAATTTTTGGTAGTCAAACATAGCTCAGGACTTTTAAAACACTGAATTTTAAGGCTGCTCAGTTCTTAAAAAAAAAAAAAAAAATCATAGTGTTTGCAATAAAAAAAAAGTTCAAGAGATAAAACAAATATTTTCAGATACATTCTTGGTACATGTGCATTGCTCATCACCTGCATCCCAAATGTGACTCTGCATTTTACGGTGGAGAAAGATTCTGTCCTTATAAAAATATAAGACAGTCGTGTTTTACAAACATGTGTTGCTACAGAGCATAGCTTTTATTCTTAGGCTGAAGAAGCAATGCCTGTGGTGGGAAGCAGAGGAACATTTAGACCATCTAAATTTAGACTCCTGAGTTCTAGTGTTTATCTCTAGAATGTGTGGGAACCCATCAGAGGTGTTTCCTACAGCACCTGCCTTCCCCTGCTGGCTACATAAGAATCTCAGTCCTAATATAGCCACCAAAGTTAGATTCCTAAATTGACAGTACCAGCTCATAACATAAATGAGCCCACATGAACACACTATGCACATCATACTTACTATTATAATCTGAATTAGAGTGCACAACACCAGAAGGAAAATAAAATCTATCCACCAAAAACCTTTCTTGTTTTGTCCTGGGGTCCTTGTTGTTAAAATGATGTAAATAACAGAGAATATTGAGATTGTGACCTGCTTCTGTTTAAGTGTTTCCTTGTTCCTTGTTTCCATAGGAAACTCAGGGGTTGAAATAGGTCATTTAAAAAGTGAACATAGGATATTTCCATGAAGTTTCTTTGGCAAGAGTTCAGTCTGGTCTCATCTGCATCACTTCCCTATGTATTGTGACAAAAAGAGGCAAAGAAGCAGAGACTTCATACAGGGGGCATGGGTGTCTCTTCTAATCTCTGTACTATGACCACAGCTAAGAAACTCAGGAATGCTTTCCCTTAAACTCAAAATTCAGTTATCTGACCTGGATTTGTGGGCCATTATATCACTAATGGCAGGTTCTTTGGAGAATGATACAAAATGTCAGTAGGCTTTTCTATTTATTTGTTTAAGCTGATGTTGAAAGAATTTTTAATTCATTATTTTTATTTCACATTAACATATTTTAACTTAAGAATATTGTGATGGCATTATGGTCTAACTAGTGATAAATAAAAATAGATGGAGGGAAAATCAAAGAAATATTAGTAAATAATAGAAAGAAAAAATTAGACTCTCTGAAGAGGATGCATGTATGGCTTTTTCCTTAAAAAGGATTTTCCTACCTTGTAAGGAAGGGGACAGTACACAAGAGATCCTGTGCCCCAAACAGCAACCAGTAGCACTAATAGTCTGGGAGTGGTGTTAGAGCAGGGCAAATCCATATTCTCTAGATTGCCATCCTGCTGTGCAGCAGGAATGCATTTTGGTTATGTGTATGTCACCAAAACGGAAGAGACCATGTTTGGTGGTACAAGAATTGGTGTTTAATGTGGGTGTCAGGCAAGATGACAAGTGTTTTCTCCTGCTGACTTTTTGGGTTTATTTTGTCTATTTTTTCTGAAGTTGTGGAGTATGAAATCCATTTGCACACGGGAGACTGGAAGAAGGCAGATGCCACTGGAGAGGTTTATCTTCGTATACAAGGAGAAAAAAGTGACTCAGGGAAGCGATGGCTTAACTCAAAAAACAGCCTGATCACTTTTGCTAGAGGGCAGGTAAAATAATGAGGAAAAATGTAATTGAATCTGGGAGTGTCCTTTTGTTAGAACTTGTATTTTCAGAAAACTTTTCATGGATAGAGTATAAAAAAAATTAATGTTTTATATTGCATACAACAATTGTCTCCACAGCTAACATACTGTTTTTAAGCTTCATCACTGTTGTGCTACAGTAAAACATTTAAGGTGATAAATTAATTCTGAATTGAACTAAATGACCTCTAAGAATTCTGGTTTAATAATCCAGACTTTTAAGGCCAGGGAGGCATCACTGCTTTATCACAATATGCCTGTTTGTTAGAAGTGATAACATTTCTGTAGGATAACTCACATTTGTAGCCCTTCCACCTAAAGTAGTCTAAGAACTTTTTTTATTAACTTTCCTGAATACTGTCAGTGTTCCAAGAAGACTTGCCTTTTTTCATGTTTCAAAATTTTCCACCCACTTCTTGCTTTTTGGTAAACATATTGTTGCTTTTTTCAGATTAAATAGCTTTTCCTAGAAGAGTAATTCCTTGAGAAGCTATTGGCAAAAGAACAAAGTAACTAAAACAGACTTCAGATCAAAAGGAATATCTCTTTCAAATCAGAAGAACATGTCTAGCTGATACTTTATTAGATCCTAGTGTTTAGAATTTCAGCTTGGATTTTTTTTTAATTTTTTTTTTTTTTTATTTTAAGTAAGTCATGAAATGAAGTACCTGGAAATCTTTTAGGCAGGCTGGGAGAGAGTATTTCACTGTTGCCAGCCAGGCTAGTGTAGTTTCTTCTCTGGTGCAGAAAGCTAGAAAAATGTACTTGATACATGCTTCATTTACTCTTTATACATACCTGTGTTTATTTTATCTGCCTTTCTTACTATTTTTAAAGATTCTAGAAGAACCAAGGTTTTTGTATGAAAAGAAACCCAGATCTTAGTCATTATGTCCACTGTATTTTCTTTCTCCATTGGAGAAGAAAATATGCATCCACAATATCATACTCATCAAGAACTGATCAAACTGGTAGCTCAGAGTTCACAAGTTAAATCTGAAAATAATGACAGGATAGTAGAGCTCATCTTGTTTGAAGGAGTACTGTAGGAAGTTGTATAGATTAGTCTTTTTTATGATAACAGATAATAGTCCTGTGTAGCATGTCTTAAGGATGGTGTCAGAGAAATCTGAACAGCAAGACTGCCTGGTACAATGGATAAGGTATCAGTACAGACTGGAAGAGGGACAGATTCCTGTTTCTTTCAAAAACTCAAACTGTCACAACCTTTTAAAAAACTCTTTATTTCATAAAAATGTGTTACATTTTTGCCAAGAATAAAACTTGTAGAGAAAAACCTGAACAATAGCACTTGACTTCTGTGAATACTCATTCCTGTGGAAGTACTACTCATCTGCAAATTCACAAGGATTTTTTCTGTATAATCCAGATTCTCTGTCAGTTTTTGAACAGGCTTGTTCAGACTTGCTAAATCCTTACTCTGAAATTCTAAAGGGTTTTTCTATATCCTGGGCTATAAGACCCTAATCCCCTTCTTATAGGAAAGATTTCGAGTAGCAACTCTTTGGGTATTCACTCTGTTGCAGTTCTCTTTACTCCAATTTACTCTCAAATGATCAATGCTTCGGTTTTAGTCATTGCTCTTTTTTTCTAGATGATCCTTTTGATCAACATTATTCTCACAGACATTGAAATTCTGGAACTGTGAGACTATGGAAACAATGCAAGGGTTTTATTATTTGTTTTCAAACCCACAAACGAATCCCCAACAGTTATATTCAAACTTGCATTTTCAACCCAACTTTCCAAGAAAACTGCTTCTGTGTTCAACAGAATAACTCATGAAGTCACATGAAATAAAAGCCTTAGCTGCAGAGATTTAGTTTTGCAGCTGGTTTCTCAAAAGATTAGATGAATTCATTCATAAATAGTATGTTTCCAAACCTCATTTCTTCAGGCCCAGTTAAAAAAGCCAATGCATACACATTTTAAGTAACGTGTCAGTGCACATACTTAGCGAGCTTTCCCAAAGATAATGAAGATGTTCAAAGAAGAAGATGACCATATATAGGCAGGAAGGTGAATAAACTATAAAGATTTACTGTATGGAAAACCAGAAAAACTCCATGAAGTCTATTGATCATTCAAGTCTGTTGTATGTAGAAAATCTGGCCTATTATAGGGATAATTTCAAGGATACATCCTTATCCCAAAAGCATAGTGGTGGAAATCTTCACAGATACCATTCACTCAATTCCCATTTACATGCCTAATTCCCACTAAATTAACTGTGAATTTTAGTGAAAATGAAATTGCTCCAGATTTCAGAATTATTAGACATCTAGTATTTATTAGTTTCCTTGCAAGTTAGGTTCTGGATCAAAGTAACTTTCAACACACTAGGATTTGTTCATTTCAGTCCCTGAAGGTATGAGAAATGAGAACTTTATTGCTAGTGTCTGTATCTGATTTTTCCAAAAATACTTCCTACTAAATACAGAAGCATTCTGAAATTCATAATTCATAATATCAACTGGATAAGAAAAGATGAGCTGTAATAGATAATATTTAATTATGAAGTCAAACACAATTAAATGACATAGATGAGATAAATTTGTTTCTATCAAGGTGTAAAACAATGATCAGACACGCCAGGCTAAACAGATAAATACTCAAAACCAGACCCCTATTAAGTTTAACTAAAATATCATTTTGATTATTTTCATATTGCAGGTGGATATTTTCAAAATCAAATCTGTATACCTTGGCAAGTTGGATCAAGTTTGTGTTGGATTTAAAAGTCTTAGAAAAGGTTGGTAATTTTTTTGGTTCATGTAAGGTAATAATGATGAAGATTATTAGATTTAGGTGATACCTCATTAGATTAGGTATTACAGAAACGTCTGAAATTTAACACAAAAGTGTTTTTAAATAAACTAGAAAATATGAAATTGATTTCCATTTTCTGCTGTTCATTATTTCTTTTGGATTATACATGTCAAGTATCCAGATACAGCTTGGTTTTACTAAAATGTGCAAGGGATTCCAAGGAAATGTGACAATGCAAAATTGTAAAATTATATATGAAATTGTTCTCCATTGAAGTTCCTATCTTTTTACAAGCACAGTCAACAAAGCTAATGTTTTTCATGAAGCAGTATGCCATTATGCTTTTGAAACTTTTGTTAATTTATTCTTCCTGTACATTTTTAGATGATGGATACGTCAAAAAAAAAGAATTTATTTCAGGGCTATATGCTTCTATGTAAAGATAAGAACATAAAATTGGTTAATTAGATTGAGAATTTGAACACAGAAGAAAGGCTGTTCTGGCCTCACAGGTTCTTTCCTTCTAATCCATGCAAAATATTTTTTTAAGGGATCCTGCATACATGAGGTTGACTGGCAGATAAAAAGGCTTTATTGCTACAGCATTTTTTCTCATCCTATTGCTGACTCCAAAGCAGCGATTGTAGCTAAAAAAATTGCTTATTTCTTGAAAATAAATACCAACAGCAAAGAGTACCAGTTATTGATATTTTATTCAATCCTTTGGCTACAATTTTGGCCCATTGTTTTTTAAAGACAACAGAATTGAGATTCTATAGGTATTTTACTCCTGCAGGATAATGTTGATAATGGAAATTATTGTTCCAGAGTATGATAACCTGGGTCTCTTGTTTCTTCTTCCTTTCTATAAAATCCCAAGATTACAAAATGACTCTGTAAGTTAAACTTGGACTCAGAAAAACAGGATGGGACACTATTTCCTAGATGGTAACGTTAAAATGAACACTCAAAGTTTCATTCATTTCAGCAAAACTGGGAGTGTAACCAAGTTTACCAAGACTCAGAGATCTGACTCTACAAATACTTTGTTTCCAAACAATCATGGTTTCAAATCAGATAAAGATAAAACTAGCTGAAGTTTGTTCTTTATTATATAGAATGGTATCTCCCCAGAAAGAAAGCTGTGGTTTGAGTGGGTTTTCTGTTGGCTAATGTAATAGAAATCCTGATCCCTTTCCCATTAGGACATTGATAATATAATTCCCTATTGGGTTTTCTTGTGTCTAAAGATTGCATATAGAAACCTTTCCATACTTTGAGATGTAATAGATCACTACACCAAATCTATCCCTACATTTAATTTAACAAGGTCTGTAAAAACATTGACTATTTTGGAGTGTAGTGGAACAGATAGAAAAACATACACATAGCCAATATATTTTCAGAAATTTTATTTCCTTAAGAAGTCTGTCAAAAGAAAACCTTTTGTTGATTTGATGAAGGTAGAAACTTATGACTGCAAACACAGAATATTTTGTTGCTTAAAAGGTATAAATTAATAATGCCCTGTTTATTTTCAATCAGATGGGTGGTTTTTGGAAAAAATTCTTATAAAAGAAGTCTTCTACCCTTTTTCTACACACCTTTTTTTTCACAATGGATGGATCAATAAACGCTCCAAGGAAGATTTTGTAGAAGTCACAATTCCGCTCAAAGGTAACACAAGCAGAAGTGTCCTTCATTTCCACAAATCACTCCTGCATGGCAGAGCTGTTCACAACTGGTATAAGGTTACATCACAGAGTAGGAAGAATTTAGCATTGGTACCCCAATGGTGAGGGGCTGGGCCTGGACCAAGGTGAATCATGCCTTCTGGGAACAAAGGGGAAGAAATTATGCCTGGGATGGAGAAATTTGAAATGGCAGTATTGAAAGATTCTCCTCTGGCAGGACAATTCCTGTCCTTGGAACAATACAAGGAGAAGAGGCATGGCCTCTGTGTGAGTGTGACATGGATCCATGGGGCCACTGGCCTGGTTTTCTACCTCTCCACAGAACTAACATGAGTAATGAGGGATTTGTGGCTTTGTTGCTGAATTTCCTGCACTATATCTGGCACTACCAGGCAATATAATCTTTTGGTTTATACTGCCTTAAAACAGATATTGCTCTAAATATAGGTTTACTTTTACTGCAGAGACATCTGTGACATCTCTTCCCATGGAAAATTTATGTACAAAAAGTAGAGGACGATGGCAAACATGGGTGCACTGCACACAAGTACCAGAAGATGTTCCTAACATTCAAGTTGTTGCATTTGGAAGAAAAGGGAAATCCCCTGCACAGAAAGTTCAAAATCTGAGTGATACTCCCTTTTTGGTTGGTTTCTTTTCTACTTCATACAAGTCTTACCAAATAGTTTCAATAAAATAAGAATTGTAGCAATATGTATGACATTATGTGTACTGGTCGTTTGTCAGAGTTAATGTTTATATCTCTGTGTCTTAAATAAACACAGCTTGGAGAACCTCTCACATGTGGGCCAAAACATATCACTTAGGAAAACTCTCTTGAGGAAATGCCAAATTTGATGTGAAAAACCTCATGAACTTTGAATTTAGTCAGGGGAAAAGAACTGGACTTGAAAATACAGAATTCAGTTGAACATTTCCTTTTTTTTTTGTTGCGTTGGCCTATGCTCTGCAACCATTTCCCTCTGTAAAAAATAGACATAATTTATGATACAAATGTGAGTCTGAATTAACTTGCACTCTTAATAGGTCTTCCTCATCCTAACACTAACCTCATTGACCAATATTATTACCTGTTGTATTTATTTTTTTGGAGGGTTTAAAGAATGCCATACAAACTGTTGCATACAACACATAATTAATTATTGCTATTTTTTTAACAGTGGACCATTGGTGATATTGGAGATATAACAAAAGTCTCCTTTGTGTTATGTGGTCCATCCTTGAGAAGAGGAATTAAACTCCATAAGGTATTCCAAATATAATACATATAAACTTGCAATAATTTTCAACATAACAGTAAATGACTTTGGTTGGGACACAGATGGTCTCAGTTACCTGGTATCTACAGATGACTGCCTACAGCTTGCAGATGTCTTTGTGGGCAGCTCAACCTTGTTTGCACCTGAAGTGCATATTGCTGTAGCTCTTCACTGGTCTGCAGACCCATTACGCACAGTTCATCCTTACATGGAAAGCAGTGTTTCCTGCTGATGTTAGGAAATGTTAACTCCTGCATGGAGATACTGATGGTCTCCACACAGACCAACCTACCTGTGGAAGGCAATTAAGATACTATTCAGTATCTATTCTTTGCAATATGGCCATCACTGGGCCTCAAACCTCTGATTGTAGTTAATTATGTCTTTAGAATTCTCATAAAAAGGAGTGGAGAAAGGACTTAATGCTGTCAATGTTAAAATAGAATTAGAATGTAAAAGTATCCTTAATACTTAAACTTGAAGGTTAATTCAAGAAAAAATTGTGTCAATGAGCTCTGCCTATAGGCAAGGGCAAAAAACCCCACTGTGGACATAACACTGAATTAATCTGAAGAAAAAGAATGCTTTCCTGAACTGTGCCACAGAGTCCCTTAACCCTGCTATGGATTTGAAAGATCAAGGTGATTCCTTAAATGCATAAAGACTCCAGAAACTGTTCTGAAGGGAAATGCTAGAGACAGCTGCATTCCAGACTAAAATGTGAATGGGCTTGTGATGCTCAAAGGAATGCTGAGTCTGAATGAGCTCCTCTGGGGATAGAGGAGATATTTATCTTACATTTTCTCCCCAAATGTGCTCTGTGTCAGTTAATATTGTACTTATTTCCACAGGCAGCCCTGAAAGCCACTGGACACCTAGTTTCTGCCAACTTTGAAAATCCTACCTGAGATACAGCAAGACTCATTTAAAAAACTAAAAAGTATCAAAGCAAATGTTTTTGTAAAATGTGCACATGCTGTTGAGATTGATGTAACTGTATTCATTCATTTGACATTCTGAAATTGCAAAAACATACCAGTCAATTTAAGCTGTATCTCTCATTGGTTCTTTACAAATGGGTCCTATACTTGTGTTGATATGCAATGAAGAATACACCTATAAACATCAGGCTGCAGAATTAGAAGCTTGAAGAAGCTGCTCTAACTGTTATGCAGAATCAGATAGCTGTTATAAAGTGTGTGCAGGCATTAGTGAAAGGAAGAAATGTCAATTTCTATTGGGATGGAAATAAGAAATTAAATAATTCAAATAAGTGAATTTCTTTCTCTGATTCTGCCTGCAGCTTCAGCTGAAAGACCTGGACACTAAACAAGAGTTGAGCTTTCACACTGAATCTTCATGTCTGTTTGGAGAAGATGGATCTGAGACCGTGACAGAGCTTGCTGCAGTCAGGCCAGACCAGCCACCACTCAGGGGTATGCTATTGAAATAAAAAATAAATACATGAGCAAATGCATGTGCAAATACAGAATCGTAAACTGCCTAATAGGATGAACACAAGGCACAAGATTTCAAAGCATTCAATATATATTAAAAAACCATTAAAAATTACTTTTAACTATTCTTTCAATAAACTGTGGGATGACAGAATCACTAGGCTGGAAGAGACCTTCAAGATGATCGAGTCCAACCCGTGCCCTAACACCTCAACTAAACCATGTCACCAAGTGCCACATCCAACCTTTTTTTTAACACATCCAGGGATGGTGACTCCACCACCTCCCTGGGCAGACCATTCCAGTATTTTATCACTCCTTCTGTAAAAGACCTTTTCCTAATATACAACCTATATTTCCCTTGATCCAGCTTGAGACTGTGTCCTCTGGTTCTGTCAGCTGCTGCCTGGAGAAAGAGACCAACCCCCACCTGGCTACAGCCACCATTCAGGATGTTGTAGAGAGTGATAAGGTCACCTCTGACTCTCCTTTTCTCCAGGCTAAACACCCCCAGCTCCCTCAGTTCCTCACAGGGCTTGTGTTCCCAGCCCCTCCCCAGCCTCATTGCCCTCCTCAGGTGGTGCTCAAGCCTCTCAATGTCCTTCCCAAACTGAGGGGCCAGAACTGGACACAGCACTCAAGGTGTGGCCTCACCAGAGCTGAGTACAGGGGAGGAATGACCTCCCTGCTCCTGCTGGTCACACTGTTCCTGATGCAGGCCAGGATGCCCTTGGCCTTCTTGGCCACCAGGGCACACTGCTGGCTCATGTTCAGTTGGCTCTTGACCAGTACCCCCAGGTCCCTTTCTGCCTGGGCACTGTCCAGCCACACCGCCCCCAGCCCGTAGCACTGAAGGAGGTTGTTGTGGCCAAAATGCAGGATTCAGCACTTGGACTTATTAAACTTTCTCCTGTTAGACTCTGCCCATCCATCCAATCATTCCAGGTCTCTTCTACCCTCCAACAGATTGGCACACACTCACAGCTAAGTGTTGTCTGCAAATTTACTGATGAAAGACTCAATCCCCTCATCCATGTCATCAATAAAAATATTGAAGAGAACTGGCCCCAGCACAGACACCTGAGGACACCACTGGTGTCTGGCCCCAGCTGGATGCAGCACCATTCACCAGCACTCTCTGGGCCCGGCCATCAGCCAGTTCCTAACCCAGCACAGAGTGCTCCTGTCCATGCCATGGGCTGCCAGCTTTTCCAGGAGTGTGCTGTGGGAGACAGTGTCAAAGGCCTTGCTGAAGTCCAAATAGACAACATCCACAGCCTTTCCTGCATCCACTGGGTGTGACACCTGGTCATAAAAAGAGACCAAGTTGGTCAAACACGACCTACCCCTCCTAAACCCACTCTGGCTGGGTCTGATACCCTGGCCATCCTGTAAATGCTGTGTAGAGGTATCTAGTTAAAGCATTTTCTTCTGTTTTAAAACAACTGACATGTATTGTTTGCACTAGTGAAACTCTGAAAAATGCACAAAGCCCAGTTAGTATATTTGCATGGCAGTTTTCAGAAAATTGACTGATTTACACTTAATGAGGGATAAATT